>NC_041396.2:46962673-47334548 GCF_900747795.2 Erpetoichthys calabaricus
TGTTTCTACATGGCTTTTCTAAATCTGGAAAAATTATTTTATTTATGTAAAACTTTTCTTTATGTAAAGAAAGATTTTATTTCTAATATTTGAATTATGAATTCTCCTTTTTAAGCATGTTGAAGATGTTACCTTATTGGCAGCTTGTGCTCCCCCTAGTGGTGGGAGGAATGACATCAGTCCACGACTCTTAAGGCTATTTTCTACAATAGTTGTTCCACAACCGTCAACACAATCGCTCCAGCACATTTTTCAGGTATGACATTATTTTGAAAATGCTTCTTCTATGGTTATATTCTTAATACTGTACTAATATTGATGTGCTTAGTGCACATAAGTTTTTAATACAACAAAAATATTGCTCATAATTTATGGTACTCAGTTTAAGGTTTACAGGGTCATAGGGTCTATATTGTCACATGTACAGAGTAAAGTGGAATTCTTACTTGCATGTGTTAATCAAAATGTAACATGCCAACACTCTCTGACACCATGATCAGGGAGTATTACTACTTTACCTAAAAACTTCTGTCTTCCTTATCTGAAATAACTACCTAACTCTTCCGAAGATAGACTGTTCTATAGGTGGGTATCAATTTTAATTTTGAAAGACAGTAACTGATACCTAACATGTTTTGGTGGAATATTATTTGTTTAGATAGATAGATAGATAGATAGTGTGGCAAGCAGCTGGGGGTGGTACCCAGCCAGGATGCCCAGAAGGACCGGAGGAGGGCTTACGCCTCCTCCAGACCACGAGGGGGCGACCGCCTTAGTGGCTTTGGAGATCATAGGAACAGAGCTTAGAAGCTCAACCCTGTAGGGGTCCGTGGTCACCGCCAGGGGGCGCCCAGATGCCTAAGGAGCCCTGGCCCTCAGCACTTCCGCCACACCCAGAAGTGCTGGGGGGAAGAAGACCAGGGACACCCTGAGTGCTTCCGGGTGCACAGCTGGCATTTCCGCCACACCAGGGAGTGCTGGCAATCTCTCATTGGAAGGCACCTGGAGCACATCTGGGTGGGTTTAAAAGGGGCCGCCTCCCTTCATTCGATGGCTGGAGTCGGGAGAAAAGTGGACAGAGCTCGGAGGAGAGGAGTGGAGACGGACCAGAAGAGAGAGGCATTGGATAGAGGCCTGGACTGAGGGTGATTGGTGCTGGGGCACTGGGTTGTGTACGTACTTGTAAATATGGCAATTGTAAATAAACATGTGTTGGTGCTTGAACCATCTGTGTCCGCCTGTCTGTGTCAGGGCCAGTCTCCACAAAAGATAGATAGATAGATAGATAGATAGATAGATAGATAGATAGATAGATAGATAGATAGATAGATAGATAGATAGATAGATAGATAGATAGATAGATAGATAGATAGATAGATAGATAGATAGATAGTGTGGGGAACAGCCCGGACACAGACAGGTAGACGCCATAGTTTCACCCAACACACGTTTATTTACAATATGTACAATATAGTAGTGCACACAACCCAGTGCCGCAGCACCAATCACCCCTTGAGTCCTTGGCCACAACACAATGCCTCATACTGTCTCTAGTCTGCCTCCACTCCTCTCCACTAAGCTTTGTCCTTCTTCCTCCCGACTCTTGCTCCTGACTGGAGGGAGGCGGCCCCTTTTATTCACCCCGGATGGGCTCCAGCTGCATCCTGAGGGCCTGTAGCCACACCCCTGTGTGGCGGAAGCCCCAGCGGTGAAACCGGAAGTCCACCGGGTGTCTCCATCTCTCTTCCCCCCAACACTTCCCGGTGTGGCGGAAGTACTGAGGTCCAACATTCCCAAGGCATCGGGGCGCCCCCTGGCGGTGACCACGGGCCCCTACAGGGTTGAGCTTCCAAGCTCCGTACCCGTGGTCCCCAAAGCCACCAGGGAGGAGGCCCCCTCGTGTCCTGGAGGAGGCACAAGCCCTCCTCCACTCCTCCTGGGCGTCCCAGCCGGGCATGAACGCCCGCCGGGCACCACAATAGATAGATAGATAGATAGATAGATAGATAGATAGATAGATAGATAGATAGATAGATAGATAGATAGATAGATAGATAGATAGATAGATAGATAGATAGATAGATAGATAGATAGATAGATAGATAGATAAGTATTCAGTAATGGGATAAACTTACTTTTCTAAAAAGGATTCAGAGCCCTTCACATTCTGCACACTTTACTATGTTGTATATATATATATTTAAATGGATACATTTGTCATATTTGCCAATCAATCTTCACTTAATAACCCATAATTACACAGCAAAAGAATGTTTTCTGAAAGACATGCAAATTTATTAAAAAATCAAAAAATGAAATCTCTCCTTCATACAAGTATTCCGACCCTTTGCTCTCCAGACTGTGGTCAGGTGCATCCTGCTTGCTTTATTATACTTGAGATGTGTCTAGGACTTGATTGGAGTCCGCTTGTGACAAACTGAACTGACTGGACATCATTTAGAAAGGCACACATCTGTCTATTTAAGGTCTCACAATTCACACTCTGTGTCAGGATAAAAACCAAACCATGAAGTCCAAGAAACTCTCTGTAGACCTTAGCAATCAATTTGTGGTAAGGTATGGATCAGGACAAGGGGATAAAATGATTTGTAAAGCTTTGAGTGTTCTTAGGAGCACAGCAGCCTCAGTAAATGTGAAATGGAAAAAGTTTGGAACCGCCAGGACTCTTCATGGAGTTCGCTATCCAGACAAACTGAGTCACCGGCCAAGAATGCCCTTATTCTGGGATGTGATCTTTGGAGGTAACAGATCTTTGGAAGTCCTCTGCTAAGATTGGAGACCCTGTTGGAAGGATGACCATCTCAGCAGCAGTACATGATTTAGTTTTTTTATGGTAGAGTGGCTACATGGAACCACTCTTAACTAAAAGGTGTATGCCAGTTTAAAGAAGGAAAATGATTCTCAGGTCCAATGAGATGAAAATGTAATTGTTTGTATAGAACTCCAAGCACTATGCCTGGCAAACATCAGGCACTGCTCATTACCTGCCTAATTTTATCCCTATGGTGAAGCATGGTGGTGGCAGGGACAAGGTGACTGGTCAGAACTGAAGGAAGGATAAATGCAGCTACATACAGAAATATCTTGAAGAAAACCTGCTCCCGAGTACACACCACCTCAGACTGGGGCACTGGTTCACCTTTTTGCATGACAATGACTCAAAGCACACAGCCATGACAACTCAGGACAAGTTTCTGACTGTCCTTGAGTGGCCCAGCTAAAGGCCAGACTTAAACCCCATGCAGCATTTGTGGAGAGACCTGAACATAAGTTTACAGATGCTTCCCATCCAATATAACAGAACTTGAGAGGATCTGTAAGGAAGAATGGGCTAAACGGGCTAATTCTAGGAGTGCAAACCTTGTGGAGACTTACCCAAGAAAACTCAAAGCAATAATTGCTGCCAAAGGAGCTTCCACATACTACTGAATTAAGAGTCAGAATACTTGCATAAATGAGAAAATTCAGTTTTTATTTTTAATAAATTTCTGAAAAAATGTTTTATTATGGGTTATCAAGTGTAGATTGATGGGCAAAAATGGCAAACTTATACATTTGAAATTAAATCTACAACCCAATAAAGTCTGCAGAAAATGAAGGGGGTTGGAATATGTTTGCAATCCCACTGTATATGATATGCAGTTCTAGTGTAAATGGAATAAAAAAGTTTAGTCATGCATTATTGGACATATTTGTTTGGAGTTAACACTGTAGTTATCTGTTTTCCTTTTGAAACAAATACTAACACCAGAGAGTGACAACATGTACCATGTTGGACAGACATACTGATAAATATTTAACTGTTCTGCTCTGTATATGTGACAGTACTACTTCTACTAGTACGATATTATTAATTAAATTTCCGTATGGCTGCTTTAGACTTAGGGAGCTAAATACTGATTAGTAATATTACACAATACATTCAGTATAAACATATGGTCGTCTTTAAAAGTGTATGTAGGAAGTATTTGTATTGTGTAAAGGTTTGACTCCTAAAATTAGTTTATAGGTATATTAAACCTTTGATTTGAAATTATGAGCACTTTTAAGGTGGCGTAGTGCTTAGCTCATGGCTTTTGAGTGCAGAGTCTGAATCACAGGTCAGTGGCTGTTTGTGTAAAATTTGTATTTTCTTCACATGTCTGTGTGGGTTTTTCTCCAACATCCCAAGATGTCCATGTTAGGTTACACAAACTCCAGATCTGCCTGTGGTGGAGTGCTTGTGACTATGCACTGCAATAGCTCCAATGTCCATGACCATGAACTGGATTAACAGCAAACATTGAAGATATATATTGTTTTAATTAATGAAACATAGTACTTAAAACATCTGAACATTATTAAAAATATCAGCCCTATGATTGACTGGTGTCCTTCTCATAGTTTGTTCCTACTCTGTGTGGGACTCTACTGGCAAATTCAGGAAATGAAAGTACAGGATGTGTCAAACGTTCCAATCTATTTTCAACACTTTCAACTTTGCCTCCTGTCTTCCTAAAATTATACAGGTAGTAAGAGTTCACAAACCTTCAGTTAATTTTCGACAAGGTATGTAACATATTCTGTATACTGTATACTTTAAATATCATTATAGGTGCAATTGGGAGGCTTCTTGAATAGCAGTGACTTTATGCCAGAAGTCCAAAGGTGCAGAATTCCACTGGTAACAGCATCAATAGCAGTTTATTATAAAATGTGCCATCATATGCTTCCCACTCCTTCAAAGTTTCATTATGTCTTCAACTTGAGAGACTTGGCCAAGGTATTTTTTAAAATTGACATAATTTTAAAAATGAAATGTACTGTATGCATTTTGAGTTTTTAAAAGTAGGCCATCTTTTTCTCCTTCTAGTAGCTTATTTAATTATTTATTTTGATCATTGATCTTTAACATAATAGCTGTTTTTATAAATATATATTTCTTATAAATAAGGATCTGAAGAAAAAGACATTTCTGGGTTCTGGCATAGACAACATTTTGACTTTGTTCCTGTGTTTTATTTGTACAACCTTCTATTATTTCCTAAAATATTCTAAACAATTGGATTGCTATTGAACATTTGCAGGTAATTCAAGGTTTGCAACAAGCCGATGGATCGGATATTGTTTCCAAAGAGGCCGTGACTCGGCTCTTTACACATGAAGTAACACGTGTGTTTCATGATCGTTTAGTATGTGAAAAAGACAAAGAGCTATTTCATCAAATATTGTCAACTGAACTTCAAAACTATTTTAAGGTAATAATGTTATTGTATATGGTACACTATTTATGTTTTTTCTAAAAAGGATGCCAATTTGTTTTTTGTTTTTGATTAAGGTGAACTTCATGATTTTTATATGAATACAGTATATTGTGCCAGAAATTAATGAAAAATGTGCACATTTTAAAACATTTCATGAGGAGGCAAGAATAGGTTAGATATTAGTAAACTAATGGTAAATTAAAACATTTACTGCATGAACATACAGTACATAAGCAGTGACAAATTAAATAGTACAGTTTGGAGATGTGCTTTAGGTCATTTCTACAGTCTGCCCAGAAAGACCACCTGGTACAGTACGTCGCCTCACCCACTACACGACGAAACAACTCGAGATCCCAGTTTGCAACCCCCTAGACAGACACGTGGTCCAGTCCCACCCTTTGGAAATGACCCTCTATCTGCCGCAGCCAGGTGTTACCTGGGTGACCCCTTGGCCTGGTCCAGCCACTCAGGGGCTGATCACCCTCAGGGAAACGCGCCACATGGCTGTAGTGCCGTAACCGATGCTCCCTCACAATGCAGGTAATGTGCCTCATTCAGGATTCCATGAGCAACCGCTCATTCGACACAAAGTCAAAGCAACAGTACCCAAGGATTCTCCGGAGAGACACAGTACCAAAGGAATCCAGTCTTTGTCTCAGGTCACTGGATGGCGTTCATGTCTCGCAAACCACATAGCAAGATAGGAAGCACCAGGACTCTAAAGACTTGGACCTTCGACTTTTTGCATAGATATCGAGAGCGCCACACACCCCTTTCCAGCGACCTGAAGACCCCCCATGCTCTCCCAATCCGTCTACTGACTTCACAGGAAGAGTCACCAGAGACATGAATGTCACTGCCAAGGTAAGTAAACCTCTCGACAAGGTCGACACTCTCTCCACAGATAGACACACTGCTGATGGCTGTGCCCAAGAGGTCATTAAAGGCCTGGTTCTTGGTTTTTATCAGGACACTCACAAGCCCAGACACTCAGACTCTTCACTCAGTCCCTTGAGCACCCTGATCAGAGCCTCCATTGACTCCGCGAAGATCACAGCATCATCAGCAAAGTCATGATCAGTGAATCTTTCTTCACCAACAGATGCCCTACAGCCGCTGGACCCCAAGACCTTGCCCAACACCCAGTTCATACAAGCATTGAACAGAGCAGGAGCAAAAACACACCCCTGACAAACCCCAGAATCAACTAGAAAAATGCATGGGGTTCTGCCTCCACTCTGCACAGCACTCACAGTACCAGTGTACAGGCCGGCCATGATATCCAGCACCCTCGAGGGGATCCCCCCTTCAAGATTAAACAGGAAGGTTTAATTATTTCCTGGAAAGTTAATTTTTTTTATTAATTCTCTGGCACATACAGCAATGCCAAAAATTTCATCTCACCATTGGACGGATGGATAGATAGATAGATAGATATTTCTTAGATAGTACTTCATTTGTCCCAATAAGGAAGCAAGAAATATTATACTAAATACCAAAAAAAAAACCACACATAAAAATTACAAAAAAAATAAAGAAAATGTCAGAGTTGGCTACAGATAAGAGAGAAGTCACAGTGAATTATTTTAGAGGTGTAGTTCTGTAGGTATTGTCGTTGAATAACCATGATAGGTCCAGCAGTCTATTCATGCACTATTTATGAAATTTCTTATACGTAGACCACAAGTCACTTGTACAAGACTTTTTATAACAGAAAGAAGCAATACCAAAATAGAGTTACAAGGCTTTAACCTTTAATGTAAGTAAATACATGATGTAAAGAACATTACTGCCTCATACATAAGTCTAAAGGACAAGTCCATACTGACCTTACATATGGACAAGCAGATGATTCTGAAATATAAAAATAAAACTGTACCATAACGCATTGCTTCTATTATTTCTTTTCTTCTTGGTATAACTGCCAGGCCTTTCTATTTGCAGTTATTTATAAGCTTAAATTAATATTAAATAATATATAAAATAATACAGTACTCCACAATATGAACAAGTCCAAGTTTGGCTCTATAATTTGTTGCCTAAAAGTCCTCAATGTTAGGATTGTCACAAAGAGAGTTTATATACAGCCATCAATTTTGTTTTCATTCTCTCCACCACTTCTACCTCCAGGGGGTCCATAATGTGTTCCATAACTGAGTCTGTCTTTTTAATCAGTTTATTGATTTGGTGGGCCTCTCTTGAAGTGATGCTACCGGCCCAGCATACCACAAAGTAGAAAGTCTGAGTTACAGACTGTGTTCCTTTTGTTACAGTTTACCGTGATCCTTCTGAGACCAGTTCAGTTTAGGTTAAAAACCACTGAATTAAAAATGACCAAAATATTTTGAATATTTTGATATTGCATCTAAACATCAAAGTATCATAGTTTATATTAACTGATTACTGTAACTCGGGTATCAGGGTTGCTCTATGCCATTGCCTATCTTTCAGAAATGCAGGAATCAACACCAGACAATTGCCATTTTGATGCTGTCCCATTGCAGGGAACACCTGATTGCCTAGCTACTATAAGTCTGCTTAAATCTGCCATCTTAACCTTGATGCTTTTCATAGTTGTTTGTTTGATGAATGCCAGAATGTGATTTGCATATCATTATGCTACGCAAGTGTCAATTCTCATGCTTCTTTATATAAATCCATCTGTTGATCTGCATGCACCACAGGCATGCAAATTACAGCACTTCACTGAATTTAGCATTTAACTTTGCCATAACCTTTTGTTTTGTTTTTTTTGCCAAGCTGAAAATTGTAACAAATGTTCTGTGTGATGAATTGAAGTGCCGCTTAGTTACACAATTACAGGCACGTGATCAGCAGGTCAGAATCCTTACGATATGCCCAAAAGTCTTCAGGAAGTAAAATCTTTGTTGCCCAATTTTGTTGAATTCTTTTGATACTGGCTGCCTCAGTTGTGACAGACTAAATTATACAGTTTCTTCAAATTTTTATCAACCTTCCCCTGTGCTTGAAATAAAGTAATGGATTGCACACAAAGGAAGTACTCAAACTGAAATCTTTTGAGCACCACAGCATCCTCTATTGCATCGCTATACACATACGTACATATAGTGTACACAGTTAATAGTAAGGAGTCGTTAAGGAAAAAAGATTGGTTTGTAAATATATAAATATCAGTTCAGACACATTGGTTTGAATATACTGTATATATTGATTTGGACACATCCATTAAGATATATACAGTATACAGTATATACTGTGTGTGTGTGTACATATATTTATGTATATGTATATATGTGTATATGTATGTATATATTGTGACAGATGGGGGGCGCTGTTGTCCCCTTGAACCCTCAAACCACATGTCAGACACCAGGTAAAAGTCCAATTATTAAATTTATTATAATAAGAATGTGCAGTAAGCACCTTCCATTCCACAATACTCCAATAATAATACAAATCAATAATAAATCACACACTAATCAATCCTCCACTCCCAGCAGCTCAGTCACCCTTCCTCCCAACTCGGCTCACTGCTGGGATCTCCCAGAGTCCTTTTATAGTCCCTGACCGGGAAATGCTTCTGTCCTTCACTTCCGGGTCAGATGAAATCTTCTTGTTTTCTTCAGCCCGGAAGTACATCATTTCCTCTGTCCCTGTGACTGGGAAGTACTTCTGGGTTATACGGAAAATATAAGTCCCTGAGCCTCCCTGCAGCGTTCCCTGGTGGCCCCCACGGTATCCAGCAGGGCTGTGAATTAAAACTCCAAGGTCCATGATGCCCTGCTGGAATTCGGGGCACCTCCATGTTGCAGGGAGGGCTCCATCTGGCGGCTTGGGAGTATTGGCCGGGATAAACTGCCATTCATATATCACAATATGTGTATATGTGTATATATATATATATATATATGTATATGTGTGTATATTGTGAGAATGGGTCTGAACACCATCAGACAGACACCACCACTTTACAAAACACACGTTTATTTTCAGTAATAAAGTCCACACAACACACAGTGCTCCTGCACCAATCACAGTTAACACGGGGCATCTTCCCGATGTCCTTGGACCACCTTTCCTCTCCTCACGGGAGCTTTGTCCTGCTCCCACTCCCAACTCTAGCTCCCAGACTGTAGGAAGGCAGTCCCTTTTATGTTCACCCAGACGAGCTCCAGGTGCTCATTGATGACCTTCCAGCAGCTCTTCCTGGTGTGGCAGAAGAGCTGCATGAGCACCCACGGGCCCCAGTGGGTTTGAGCCTCCTGTCTCCATCCCAGTGGTCTCTTTTTTATCCAGGGAGGTTGCCCCCTTGTGGCCCGGGGAACGTATAAACCGCTTCCCGGTCCTTCCAGGCATCCTGGCTGGGTCTGCCCCCCAGCCTCCTGCCACAATATATATATACAGTATATATATATATATATGTATATGTGTGTATATATATATATATATATATATATATATATATATATATATATGTATATGTGTATATATATATATATATATATATATATATATATATATATATGTATATGTGTGTGTATATATATATATGTATTTGTGTGTGCATATATATGTGTATGTATATATACAATATACTGTACAATATACTGTATATGTAAAATAATCATTTACTAGTAAAAATATTTTAAAATGTAAATCTAATATTTAAAGTGATTATTGTGAACTTTCATCATATGGCTATAATAAAGAGTTCTATACTTATGCAGTATATTTGTATTTTTTCTAGTTATCCACATCAACTGAAATTTTTCTGAGCGAATCTGCTGTCTTTGGAGACTTTTTAGACATTAACAGCCCTTCAGGAAGCAGAATTTATAAACACATTTCAGATGAGAAAAAACTGACAGCTTTCTTGGAGGAGTACCAGTTGAGAAGTAGCTTCAGGTACTCAAAGGTAATCAAGAAAAATATTTTTTTTTAGTTTAATTAAGCACAATATTAAAATTAATGAACTCAAATGAATCTATAAATTATGACTGTCAAACTGTAAAATTAATTTAAGTGAAATCGAAATACTGAGAAATACTAAAGCAGACTAGTTAGGCACTGATTAGCACTATGCCCTGACTCCCAAATTTGTCTGCATGGTGTAATTTTGTTTTCTGAAAACTTGCAGTTCAGTTAATATGCCCTCCTGTTTTGCCATGATGTTACTGGGTATATGTTTTTGCATTCTTTAATTGTTAAATCAGTGTGTCTTTCTAGTGTATGTCCTTCTCCTGATCAGTTAGGCTTCACAGTACCATGAAATCTGATGGATTATGAATAAAACTAAAAATCTGTCTTCAAAGAGAAAGAGATATTTGTTGACCTGCTGATTTAGTCATTTCAGCTGCGTAAATATGGAGGATTATTTAGGACAAAATTAGATACACAAACAAATAAAAAAATAAGCAATAAAAATGTATTGTGAAATGTGCAATTGAATAAATAATAACAAAATGATAGGTAGGCATAAATAATTACATATTTCATGTAATATATGCATTCCGCTGCTTATTGTTTATACATTTATTTAATTATTTCTTCATTTATTTATTTCAGTGACACTTCACACAACATGAAATACAACTTGAAATGATAAACTGTCACTTTCAGGTGTCCTGTAGAGTGCCTGTAGATCTTTGGCTATCAGGTGCTACTTGTACAGCAGGCATTTCAGAGGAGGGTTAATGACAGGACAATGAAGTCACAGCTTCAGCCACTGTGAAATGGCTGCTTCAGACAGTAATTCGGAACAACTTATTTCTGCCACTCATATTTGCCACAACTCTGAGCATGTGCTTTGCTTGCCCTGCCAATCCTGTGACTCATAGCTCGATTGCTCTAGACTGCAGCCTCAAGAGGCGGGTCTTCCAAAATGACTGAACAGATTAATACGCCTTTGTGTGTCAATGTGTGAAAATGACAGTATGCATTTCATGTTGTTTGCGGTGTTTTTAAAATAAATAGTAAGAAATAAGAAAGAAGAAATAAACATCAAGAAATAAGAAAGAAAAATAAGAAAGAAGAAAAGATAAGAGGAGAAATAAGCATCAAAATACATACATTTCATGTAACATTTAATTATTTATGCACAGACATCACTGTGTTTTTATTTAGGTTTTATTTATTTATTGTCACTTTTCACAGCACATTTATTTATTTATTTGCATATTCAATGATTTAATTTGGGTGGCACGGTGACGCAGTGATAGCGCTGCTGCCTCGCAGTTAGGAGACCCGGGTGTGTGGAGTTTGCATGTTCTCCCCATGTCTGTGTGGGTTTCCTCCGGGTGCTCCGGTTTCCTCCCACAGTCCAAAGACATGCAAGTTAAGTGTATTGGCAATTCTAAACTGTCCCTAGTGTGTGTATGTGTGTGTGTGTGCCCTGTGGCGGGCTGGCGCCCTGCCTGGGGATTTGTTCCTGCCTTCTGTTCTGTGCTGGCTGGGATTTGCTCCAGCAGACCCCCGTGACCCTGTAGTTAGGATATAGTGGGTTGGATAATGGATGGATGGATAGATGGATGGATGGATGGATGGATGATTTAATTTTGTCTGAAATATTCCTCCATACATAAATGGATATAAAATTGGATTCAGACAGTTACTTTATAAATGTAATATGCAATTTTGAAGTTTAATATGACAGTTACAATAATTATTTTGTGTGTTTATCATATATCATATTGAAATATAGAAAACCGGTGATTAAACCATACAAATTAATCCCGTTTCAGGCTCCCTTTGTTTTCTTTAGAGAGGCTGTTGAACACATTGTAAGAGCGGCAAGAATATTCAGACAACCAGGTGGTCATATGATGGCGGTAAGGGTGCCTTACATGTGAACTGTTTCACAAGTTGTTTTATTTGTAATGCCTTTATTGACATAATATAACAGGCTCACTTTTTCACTATATATTTTTTAAATTACTGTATATACATACTAATAACTGTTTAGGTGGCACTGTGGTTAGTTTTGCTTTCTTTCAGCACAAGGGCGCAGAATTCCATTCTTAGGCCAGCTCTGAAGAAGTGAATTGGTGACTCCAAATTGCCCTGAAATGAACGAGTGACTGTGCCCTGTGTTGAATTGCAACATGTCTTGGGTTAATTTCAGCCTTGTCCTATTGTTATTATATAATTATAAATTATTATTATTTTTATAATAAGTTAAGAACCAAGCCCAGGCTGTGCACCTCTCCATCAAAAATTGTACAAATATATCATAGTATATCAGCTCTATTGGCTATTCAGACTAAAATATCATTATGCAAAATTTGCTATTTGGGATTTTCTGAAATGGTCTTGTCTTACATTAAGATATTTGAAATTGTAGAGAAAATGTATGAAGATTTACTCTTCTTGTTTTTCAAAACTGTTTTTCAGATTGGCTTGGATGGTACAGGAAAAATAACGTGTATTTCTTTAGCTTGTCATATTTCTGGATGCAGTTTGTATAGACTCGCTATCACCAAGAACTACAGCTATAGTGACTTTCGTGAAGACATCAAAAAGGTTTTTAAGCAATGTGGTCTACATGGAGCAAACACGGTCTTGTTGATATCTGATTCAGACATTGTGGAGGTAACAGTTTAAAAATCTAAATGTTTGATATTTCACATGTTTATTAAACACAAACAAGAATACATTCAAATATTTTGTCATTTGCACAAGGCACAATTACTGCTTACACAAATGCTGCTTACAATATCATGTGTCTGTCTGGCAGATTCATTGGTAAACACTGGAGAGCAGATACGCTTTGGACTTGACATGTGGCAAATGACCATCTAGTCTACTAATACTGTATAATATAAAAAATAAAATCTGTGTTATTGTTTCCTTATACCATAGGAGACTTTTCTGGAGGACCTCAGCTGTATTCTTGATGCTGGTGAAGTACCAGACCTCTTTGATAATGAAGAGATAGACAACATTGCCTTGGAAATTAAATCTAATGTGGTAGATTCTAACATTCCAGAAAAAAGGGAAGAGATCTACATGTACTTTTTACAAGTATGATTTATGTACTACTGAGCTACATTTTATATTGAAGGTGCTCTTGTAATGACTATGCAGACATGGAGTATTCTATTGCCTTGTATATAATTGATGCCAATGTTCATTGCTGATTATAACATTTGTTTACTATATTCATTTATCATTTTCAACTTATCATTATTAAACTAACCTAGATCCTATTTAAGAACAAAAAAGATATGTTGGGATGTGCATGGATAGTTCAATATATGGACTCATTGAAGGGTCTCTATTTCAATACTGAAATCACTAGTTGGGTATTCCATCACGGGAAGCCTCGGAGAAAATATGTCATCAAAAAAGAAAAGTCAGGTCTGGCAGTAGTCTGGCCACGGGTGCTGTATTTGTCAGAAAAAAGGTTTGTACAGCAGTTCAATGACTTGAGATTAAGACATCCTTTAAACCCTTCAACCGAAGAACAAAAGGACACAAGCAAACTCAAGCAAAGTCAAGTGGTTTTATTGTCATACCATGCATATACAGTGGCACAAAATAACAGGGCAACATATATATAAAAACGGAGAATAAGTGCAAGACTAGTAAAGAACTATACTATGCTATAATTAGGACAGAGCAGACTATACTTCATTAGAAGGCTGGCGTCCTTCAACATCTGCAATAAGATGCTGCAGATGTTCTATCAGACAGTTGTGGTGAGCGCCATCTTCTACGCATTGGTGTGCTGGGGAGGCAGCATAAAGAAGAGGGACGCCTCACTCCTGGACAAACTGGTGAGGAAGGCAGACTCTATTGTAGGCATGGAGCTGGACATCCGTGGCAGAGCGACGGGGGCTGAGCAGGCTCCTGTCAATCATGGAGAATCCACTGCATCCACTAAACAGTATCATCTCCAGACAGAGGAGCAGCTTCAGCGACAGACTGCTGTTACTGTCCTGCTCCACTGACAGACTGAGGAGATCGTTCCTCCCCCACACTATGCAACTCTTCAATTCCACCCGGGGGGGTAAACGTTAACATTAAAGGTCTGTTATACCTGCCTTGCACTCTCCACCTTGCATTTTTTAACTTGCACTGTGTTTTTATTGCTCTTTAATTAATATTGTTTTTATCAGTATGCTGCTGCTGGAGTATGTGAATTTCCCCTTGGGGATTAATAAAGTTTCTATCTATCTATCTATCTATCTATCTATCTATCTATCTATCTATCTATCTATCTATCTATCTATCTATCTATCTATCTATCTATCTATCTAATTAGATTGATAAATAAACAAATACATAAAAGGTATGTGAACAGATTGTAACAATACCAAAAAAATGAAGACTCCTTTTGGAAAAGCCACATTAAGAGTGCAGAACAACAATACAAAGAAACAGCTTTAACCACAAAATGGGGCCTCAAATGACAGCTGTAACAGATGGTGTTGTATTATTTTTCTCCATCACTTTTGTCAAACAAATAAACATGAGTGTTAAGCCTGAATGCACAGTCCTACTATATGTGTCTAATAAAGTTATTTTACTTGATTATTGATTATTAAGGTCAGGCATATTGCTCAGTGCCTAAATAAAAAATTGAGCACTTCTGATGTTGACATTAATCACTTTAAGGGCATAATTTGATGCCGTTTATAACTACAGTAGAGAAATATCACAACACCTGGGATGGCACTAAATGTAATTTCATATGGTACAATTCTGAAGAGTTTCAGTAATTAATATTAAACAAATCTCTTTGGTCTTTTTTTGTTACAGCAAGTGCGCACGAGGTTACATGTCGTAGTGTGTACAAGCCCAGCAGGCACTGCTCTGCGCCAGCGCTGTCGACTTTACCCCTCACTGCTCAGCTGCTGCACGGTTGACTGGTACAGTGAATGGACCAACAGCGCCTTACTAAAGGTTGCAAATACATATATTAATTCCATGGATTTAGGAGAAAACATGAAGGTACTGTATAATTGATTGTTTTATTTATTGAATAAGAAGCACTCATCTTTACATTAAACTCTTCTGGAAATATCTGAAGCTAAATATTTGATTCTGTTAAAAAAATAGGCATTACGTGACAGTGTTGCTGAAGTGTGTGTGGACATCCACAAAAATGTGTCATCAATAGCACAGCAGTACTGGAAGGAAATGAGAAGGCGCTATTATATCACCCCCAGCAGCTATTTAGATCTTATAAATACATTCTCCAGAATGTCACTCAGTGAAAAAATGAAGATTCAAAGCATCAGGTTAGTCTGCATACCACTTAGGGGTTTTGGATATGTTGAAGAAGTCCAACTTTTGTGGATAACAGTTTCCTGCTAAATATGACAAAGAAAGGAATGACTTCACATTAATTCATCTCTAGGTCATTTCTTTTTGTTTTGTATTAGAAGCATGAAATAAGAGTCTATGGTTGATGTAAGAATATACAGTACCACCTACAGGATGTATTGCTGACTTAAGCTGTTTTTACATGTTAAGCTCTTTATGTCGCAATATTTACTCAAATATTACTTGTGATTACCAATTTATTTTTCCCAGTAAATCACTACCTAACTTAGATGATGCTTTCACTTTCACCTCTCCCAGCACAAATATCCATATTTAAAATAAATAAAACATTAACAAAACTGATTTAAAGTTGAACATTGATAATTTATTAAATTATCATAGGCAGTGTGGCATAGTGTATAAATAAACTCTCAACCACAATGCTCCTGGTTCAATGCCTGCCTCTGACTCACTATGTGGTCCTGATCACGTCACTTAACCTGCCTGTGAGAGGAGGCTGGCACTGTAGTCGTAAGCCATGTTTTATTGTTGAGAAGACATTAGGCAAAGCAATGATGACAGGGCATTAATGCTACATTCAGACGAGACAGTCAGTGCCAGTGGTCAAATGGTGCCTACTGATTCTACTGATGTCTTTTTATCCTGTCCAAACCCAAAGGGGCAGAGCTAGGGGTGGTCTGGAGGTAACATCAGGCTTCTTCTCCTATTCTGTTTTTCTTCTCACCTAAGAGGGAAAATGGAGACTTCATTAACAACTGGACCATTTCTCTTCCCTCCTTCCAGGGCACCCTCAGATTATATACTGTGCCTTTAAAAAGCATTCACCTTCTTGGAGGTCTCACAATTTATTGTTATACACAATTGAATTACAGTGGGTTTAATTCAGCTTTTTTGACATTGATCAAGAGAATAAGACTTTAATGTCAAAGTGAAAACAGATCTGTATAAAATGGTATCATTAGTTACAAACATAAAACACGACATAATTGTGTTTTATTTTCATAAATACATGGAAGTGTTCATCTCCTTTAATTTGACAGCTTAAATCATCACTGGTGCAGCCATTTGGTTTCAGAAGTCATGTAGTTAATTCAATGGAGATGATCAGTCTGGGGTTTCAGTTGATTGCAGTATAATGGCACCTTATCTGGAAGGGCCAACTTATGGCAAGCCAGTATGGTGGCCAAACCTACATAATGAAGACAAAAGAACACTCCAAGTAACTGAATGTCCTTTGGAGTCCAGTTTAAACAGTCAATAAGAAATGGAAAGAGTATGGGACAGCTGTAAATCTGTCTAGAGCAAGCTGTACACAAAAACTGAGTGATTGTGCATGAAGAAGTCTGGTGAGGTAGGCTGCCAAATGACCTCTGAGAACTGTGAAGTTCTCTGAGTTACAAGCTACATTTGATCAAAATAGAAGGACAGTGCAGACAACAATTATTGCCCCAGTGCTCTACCAGTCCCAGCTTTATGGGTCAGTGGCAAAGAGAAATCCACTGCTAAAAAAAATGACTGAAGGCAGCTGGAAAAAGATGTGTTGTGATGTGAATAAAATTGAGCTTTTCGGTCATCAGACTAAATGTCATGTTTGTACACAGCACATTATCACATGATGCATGGTGGTGGCAGCATCATGCTGTGAAGATGCTTCTCCAAAGTGGTCCTTGGAAGGTTTGTGAGCATAGAGGATAAAATGAGTGCAGTAAAATACAGGGAAGTCCTGGAGGAAAGGCCTGTGTCATCTGCATGAAACTTGCACACTGGGAGAAGATGTGTTTTCCAGCAAGACAATCACCCCAAGCATATCTCTTCTGTGTCAGATGGTCAACTAATCACATTCTGGAATCAATCGTCCTAAATCTACTGAAGCCACTATGGACTATTTTATTAGATTTAATAACACCAAACTGTCTGCACTTAATGTGTTGCCATGTGCCTAAGTTAAATGCAGATGTATATTGCATATACTTTTATTTTTATACTAGTCATTAAGCCAGTTACAATAACGGGCGCTAGAATAGCAGTGCATAAACATTAGTAGGAACAGTCTATATTAAATGGCAAGGGACCTTGACCTCATTCTGTTCGTTGGTCGTATTTTTCTTTGTCTTTCAGCCTTTCTTTTGTTGATGTTTACTTGCTGAGTTGACCGTTCTTCGTGGGCTGCCGCCATGTATTGTGTGTCTTTAATTTTCTGTGACAGTAATACTGTCTTGTACGTCTGCTGGCTTGTACGTCCGTAATATACCTTTAATTGTCTCTGGCGGTAATACAGGCGTGCGCGTCGGTAATATGCCTTTAATTTTCTCTGACAGTAATACTGGCTTGTATGTGGCTGTAATATGCGTCACTGTATTGTGTACCTTTAATTTCCTCTCGCAGTAATACTGGTTTGTATTTCCGTAAAACGCCTGTAACTTTCTCTGATAGTAATATCGTGCATCGCACCGTGCCCCGCGCATGTGCACTTCACCAGAAGACACCCACACACGGACACAGACACACAGACACCTGGACGCACACAGGGATTTTATTAAAGAGGATACATGTAAATCTAGTTATTCTCTTGCCATTTTTATGTGTAATGCTTTTAATTAGAAAACAATATGTTTCTGATAAGAGTGAAAGTTTGTTTTGCCCTTTAATATTAAATTATGTTTAACAACACTCAGGTTGTTTTTCTATTTAGTACACTTACATATACTGTCATAATGTGTCATATACTGCCATAGAGTGGTGGCTCTGAGGCTAAGGGTCTGTGCTGGTATCCCGAAGGTTGCCGGTTCGAATCCCCATCAGTGCCAAAAGAGGTCCTACTCTGCTGGGCCCTTGAGCAAGACCCTTAACCTGTAATTGCTCCAATGGCGCTGTACAACGGCTGACCCTGCGCTCTGACCCCAAGGGGTATGCGAAAACTAACAAATTCCTAATACAAGAAATTGTATAAGGCGAAATAAAGAACAAAAAAAATAAATAAATAATGATAATATCCAAATAACTATGGTATATCTTTATTTTTTGGTTAATTAATATGTGAAACACACCTTGAGTTGCATTTAAATGTATGATGAGTTGCTACATGAATAAAGTTATTATTATTATTAACACCAAAGCTGTAGAAAAATGGCTTCAAAACAACAATGCTAATGTGTTGGAATGGCCAAGTCAGAGTCAAAATCTCAATCCAATTCAGAATTTATGGTCGGACTTGAAAAAGGCTTTTCACTCACAATCTCCTTACAAACCGAAAGAGCTTGAGGAGTTTTAAAATGAAGAATCAGGAAAAATTAGCAGAGTGTAGATGTGAAAAACTGCTAGAGACCTGTGCTCACAGACTCAAGGCTTTCATGGCTGCCAAAGGTGTATCTACTAGCTACTGACTTGAAGGGGGTAATACGTTTGAGATTAATTATTTTGTGTTTTAAGTTTGTAATTAATTTAGACAGCCTAGCAGAGATCTGTTTTTACTTTGACATTACATTATCTTTTTCTGTTGATCAGGGTTAAAAAAGGCAAATTAAATCCATTATGACTCAATTTTGTAAAACAATAACACATGAAAACTTTCTAGAGAGTGAATGCTTTTTATAAGCAAAGTACATATAAAGAAGTTGTAATAAATATTTATCATCATAACTAGGTATATGTTGTTTTCAACAAAGGTTTTGATGTGCCCATCTTTAAAAGTGTTTCATTTTTCCAGCAAATATGCTGTGTTCATTGGTGACCTTGTTTGCCAAATATTTTCCTAGAAATTTACCATGCAGCCAGCTTAGATGATCATTTTTTTCCCTGCGCCCCCTGATGCTTTGTGAGACAAGTGTGACATCACAGAGTTGTACACATACACAGAACTTTCACACATGCCTATTGTAAGATCGTTGCTGATCTGCTTCAGAAAGCATGATGTCACCAATCAATCAGTA
The DNA here is from genome assembly GCF_900747795.2 of Erpetoichthys calabaricus. Taxonomy (NCBI): domain Eukaryota; kingdom Metazoa; phylum Chordata; class Cladistia; order Polypteriformes; family Polypteridae; genus Erpetoichthys; species Erpetoichthys calabaricus. Next base: position 46,982,139 of record NC_041396.2, read on the forward strand.
CTCCAGGCCACATGTATTAATAAAAGTCATTTGAGGCGTACACTAGCTAACAATATTGAGTACTGCCACCAGATATATAACACTGACCCCTGCATTCTGGCAGTTCAGCACCACATCACTAATGACCATGCATAATTAGCCATGTGCCCAGCTACAATCTCAATCTCATCACTAATCTTTAACAAAAACGGTGGACTATAAAGACATATATGTCTCATGCAAGAAAGAAAAACTACACAGCTACACACTGCTAAGATTTTATTACAGATAATAAAATTCCACAAGTTTTAAATCTTCTACACCAGTGTTCATGCAGAAAAGTAAAAACAATGCAGCAGAATTTTTAAATGAATTTGAATTTATTGGATGAGGGTGCCATCCACCTTAATAAAAGGATACACAACTGTGTGTCTGTCTGGTTGCTATGTCTCTGTCATTCCAAAAGATGGCACATCACAAACATTTGCAGTTATAAAATGCATTGCAATTTTTATTCTAACGGATGGCACATCACAAGCATTAACACTGTTTTTCCGAATTCTATACCAAATGACATATAACAGAGACATCTGCAGTTTATGGTGCACTATAAACAGTAACACTGAGGTCTGTATTGATTACTTAGGTTTCAGGGTAGCACATTTAATCAACAATAAAGAAACAAGATTTCTATCTGTTTTGCATTCACCTCAGACAAAGATGGCATTTCTTCAAAATGATTCTATCATGAAATTCTAGACTTCTTTTGTAGGAAGGCCCCAATTAAATTCTTATAAATGCATATTCTGTTTTTATATTTTTAGAACTCTTCCCTACAATGATAACAATGTCATAGCTGTATTGTTCCTCTATTTTAATGGTGCCTTTAACACAGATAAAGTTCTTTTCTTGGTTATTTGTCTTCAAGCACTAGATCACACTGTTCAAGTTAGGAATGCTCCACACTGAGACTATTGGTAATACTTCATTCATTTGTATTAAGGAAAATGTCAAAGATGAATATGATCATCTTTAGATTACAAAACTTATGTAAGATAATGAAAAACCACTACCCAAGCAATCAAACATAACTATGTTCAAATAATCATGTGTAAAAGTCACTTGCTAACTCCCATGTAACCAAAATATGTGTTGTTTGCTCTTTTAATTTAAAGGGACCGTTTTTTTAACGGACTGTCCAAACTGACTGAAGCAACAGATCTTATCAAGGAAATGCAAGAGGAGATTGTAGCACTGGGACCTAAAATTGAGCATAAATCAAAGGTAAAGACATTCTAAAAATTAAAACATGACACTGCTTTAACATAAAAATTACTTTATAGTAAATAATGTAGTGCTGTGTGAGCTGACCCAGGGGATTGTTGCTCATTTTATTGCCACTTTTAAGTAACTTTCTGTCCTTATAAGGATACAATCGCTTTGAGTAGTGAGAAAAGTACTATATAAATGTAAAGAATTAATAATAATAATAATAATATTACAAATGGGCAGCATGGTGGCATAGCGGTAGCGCTGCTGCCTCACAGTTAGGAGACCTGGGTTCGCTTCCCGGGTCCTCCCTGCGTGGAGTTTGCATGTTCTCCCCGTGTCTGCAGTGCTCCGGTTTCCTCCCACAGTCCAAAGACATGCAGGTTAGTTGTATTGGCGATCCTAAATTGTGCTTGGTGTGTGTGTATGTGTGCCCTGTGGTGGGCTGGTACCCTGCCTGGGGTTTGTTTCTTGCCTTGCGCCCTGTGTTGGCTGGGATTGGCTCCAGCAGACCCCCGTGACCCTGTAGTTAGATATGGCGGGTTGGATATTGGATGGATGGATGGATATTACAAATGAGAACTGCCCACTTTTGCCACACTAGGAAGGTGACTGAGATTGCGGCGGGCTTAACCTTTTGAAGGGCTTGCCTGCCGCTGGCACTGAGTCTGCTCTTTTGAGTAATGGAATGACAGCTCATATTGCTTCATCTTGATTTCTCAGTGCTGATGCTGTTCTTGTTACCATTTTCTTTCTGATGCAGAAATCAGTGTTTATGCTCATTTTGCAAGTATAAACCTTTCTCAAATCATTAATTGTCACCACAATCCAAATATTTTTATGGAAGTCTTATTTTTCTCATAGAAGAGGGACTCCTGCACTGTAACAAGAAACCAGCTGGCTTGTTCAAGGCTTCTTCTTCAGCACTAACCCAAGACAGATCAGAGAGAGCTCCTCATTGCTACTGCCATTGCCTAATGTCCCTTTCACCTACTGCACACACTAATGCCCCTCTGTTAAGCCAGCCTCCCTGTCACTGAGTAGTTTCATTTCCCAACTAAATGCTAATCAGATGCAGTCTCGGAAGTCATTTCATCCTGAGATGAAATGTGGCCACTGTGTATTTCTGTTCAAACCATCATTTCACAACCCATTACTTTGCACCAAGTCAAAGTTAGAGTCAAAATTTGTGATATCTACACATAAAGACACTGGGGCAATCAATCACTGTTGCCATTTAGTACTATAGATATAAAGAAAACTAAGAGTAATGTCTCCCAACCCACCCCTTGATATATTTTTAACCATAAATTAAAGACCTTAAAAAGAGGTTATTTTATACAGCATTATTAATCATACAAATTAACATAAAGCACAAATAAACAACATACAGAAAATCCTGCTAAACAAATAGGCTTTACTATAGAAAAGTTTCCCCTGTTACTTTACTGTGAGTGGTGAATCCGGCAGGGCGCGCTTACTCCCTGGGGATGTGTTGTTTGTTTTTGAGAATGCGGAACATTCTACTGTATATATATATATATATATATATAAAGTATATATAGATATATATATATATAGATATAGATATATGCCCCTTCAGTAACCATAATGAAGATAATAAGACGAGAAGTATATTACAAAAGGATATTTATACAGTGAATACAGTGAACAAAAATAGGTTTAAACTTGTATGTATGGAAAAGGATATGCAGGTTGTGATTATTATAATAGCTTTATTAACTCAATAGATTTATTAACTTTAAAAAGACAAATAAAGCAAATAAATAATACAATAATTAATAAATAAATAATCATACAAGAATAAACTCTGTGTTTTGCGTACTCACAACTCAAAGCCTACATGTGCCCACTTTTATGGGGTCTCCCTTATGCTCTAGCTGTAGGACCCTACCCCCCCATCCCTATTTATGGGACTAGCAGGCTGTAAGCTGATTGTTCAACTCTCACTTCTGTCTTTTGGATATTTGGATTTTGATCACCTTTTAACTTCTGTACTTTCTTAATTTATTTATACCTTTAAACATATCAAAGAACATTCTTTTGTTATTTGGGCCCACATGATTTAATGGCTCCTGTGTCCTCCTGCTATTGTGAGTTTTTTTCAGTCTGCTCCATTTTGGCCTCTGCATGCTGTGAGTTTGGGGTCAGGCTGATTCTTGTTTCTAGGACTTACTGGAGTGCTTAGGCTTGGATTTTTTTGTTTCAAGCCTGATCTTGAGGTTTTGAGCTGGCCTCTCATAAGAGTTGTATTGTATTCATGCCTTTGATCAGCAATGCAGCCTTTTTATGACTTATATTACACTTGCCAGGACATCGAGTTTTTGATGGAAAAGTTACAGAAGGACTCAGAAGCAGTGGAACAAGTCAGAGCCCTTGTAAAGATGGAAGAACAAACCATGGGTGAAGAGACTAGAATCGTGAAGGAGTATGCAGAGGTAATTTTCAAGTCCTTGTCATTGAAGTCATAGATTGATTCAGAATCAGCATTTGGGGATGAGCCACTGGCAGAATTATCACAAGGGAGAGCAATACAGATTGGGAAAATCACTTATCACTTCAGGTCATGTCAGGTCAGGTTGGGGACGATGCACTGGTATAACGAATTGCCGCAATCACCACAGCTCAGGATGCTGGTTGGCAACCCCCCAGGCAGACATGTGGTCCAGACACACCCTCCAGAAATGACCCTCCATCTGCTACAACCAGGTGTTATGTGGGCGTCCCCTTGGCCTGGTCCAGCCCCTTGGGTCCTCAACAATGAGGATCCTGCGAGCCAGATTACCCTCGGGAATCACACCATATGGCCGTAGTGCCGTAACTGATGCTCTCTCACAATGCAGGTAATGTGCCTCATTCAGGACTCCACTCATTCAATACAAAGTCAAACCAGCGGTACCCAAGGATTCACTGAAGAGACACAGTACCAAAGAAGTCCAGTCTTCATCTCAGGTCCCTGGATAGTGTCCATGTCTCGCAACAATATAGCAAAACAGAAAACACCAGGACTCTAAAGACTTGGACCTTCGTACTTTTACATAGATATCAGGAGCACCACACACCTCTTTCCAGTGACCTAATGACCCCCCATGCTCTCCCAATCCATCTACTGACTTCATAGGAAGAGTCACCAGAGACATGAATGTCATTGCCAAGGTAAGTAAACCTCTCAACAAGGTGACACTCTCTCCACAGACAGACACACTGCTGATGGCTGTTCCCAAGAGGTCATTAAAGGCTTGAATCTTGGTTTTTATCTATGCCACTCGCAAGCCCAGACAGTCAGACTTCTCACTCAGTCTCTCAAGAGCCCCAATCAGAGCCTCCATTGACTACGCGAAGACTCTTCATCAACTCTTCATCAAGAGGAGTCTCAGAGAACGGCTTGATGGCAACTCTGGTCTGTACCGGGAACTGAGAAGGACGGCTGTGAGGGCTCTGAGGGCAGATAAAGAGGTGTTTGTTTGTTAGAGGAATTTGTGAGCGAGTGACACCACATCTGTGGTCTAGCGACCCACGTCCGGCTTACAGAGGAATCGAAGCATTATGCACATCTGAATCTGTTCTTCAGAGAGTTGCAGTCAGGGTGGCTGATGGAACGGTCCTTATGGATGACACTGCAGTTGTGACCCGCTGGGCTGGCTACTTTGAGCAGCTTTTTAAAGCTGATCCTCCAACTAGGACAATGGACATCTGTAGGTCCACAGTTCTTGAGGTTGATCCTCCAATTAGCTGTGAACCACCCAATCTCACTAAGATTGCACAGGTGGTGAACCAGCTGAGGGTAGGGAAGGCTGCAGGGATCTGTGGTATCCAGGGTTAATTTCTCTAGGCTGGTGGTAAGGCTGTCTTCCTGGCATTGCAAGCAATGTTTGCTTCCATTTGGGAGACTGGCATCATCCCAACTGACTGGAAAACGGGACTTGTCATTCCTATGTGGAAATGGAAGGGTGATTGCCTGGATTGCGGCAGCTACGGGGGGAAAACACTGCTTTGGGTGCCGGGTAAGGTCCTTGCTAGGGTCACTTCCTCACCTACTAGCGACCGGAGCAGTCTGGTTTTACGCCTAAGAAGTCTACCATCAACTGCACCCTGGCACTGAGGGTTCTCATTATGACTTCTAATACATTAAAGGTTTTTCACATTTCTCTTCTTTATTCTATTACTCACCCCAACTCCTCGAAAACAGTACCACAGCTTTATATTAAATCTGTTTCCCTGTTGTGCTCGGTATATCTTGCTGATATAAATTATAAGTTGAAGTCAGATGAACTGACAGAACTTAAACCATTAACTAATTTGTATCAATGCACCTTCATAAGACCAAAGAACAATATCTTGATTACTGATAATAAATTTTTGTGATGAAGAGGACTTCACTTTAGTGACATTACAGAAGATATAAAAAACATGGTCCGGAATTTGGTGAAGAACTGCAAAAAATATTTGTTAATCTGTAGAAGAATAAAAGCTGTGCCAAAATGCACAAACAATCTGGTTTGAAAGATGCTGGTGCTGGTATTTTAATATTTACCTTCTGTCTGCTCTCCAACTAGCAAGCCACTGAAGAGCTGAACGCAGTGCTTCCATCAGTGCAGAAAGCCATAGCAGCTCTTGATGCACTTGACAAAGCTGACATCTCTGAAATTAGGTGAGTAAAACAAATTCTATTTTGAAATGACACTACAATGGCAAATGTGGATATTAGGCATGAATGCCGCAACTGAAAAGTTAAGACAGAAAGCCTATTAATCTCTGACAAAATTCCCCATAAAAATAACATATCAATCAGCCTTCATTTTTCACACTTTATATTGAATTGCTCTTCAAAAGCCACTGATGCATTTTCTTTTTCCGCTTCGAAGTTTTGTTTTGCAAGTTAAGCCAGCATCAATCCCACATACTAAAACTTCATCAAGTATACTCTGTATAAAATGCCTGCATTTCTGACTTTAAGAAATATACAAACTATACACCTCCATTCATCCATTTTAAAGCTGTTTTATTTCTCAATAGGCTTGCAGAAAATCAAAATTACTAACTAAACAAGTTTTTAATTTCCTCAAATTTGTCAAAATGTTTGTATTTTTTTTCAAAATGTCTTCTCTGAGCCTGATTTGTCACTAAATTGGGTCAACATGTAAACTATGAAAGGTTGCCCAGTATGTAGGAATTGTCAGATATCAATTGATTAATGTGACGGATGCCATATACAATAAAACAGACTGAAATCTTAAGGGTAAGCAGTGGTCAAGGGTTTCTAGGAGATGGGTTCAAGCTTAAATACAAGTCTTTTTATTGATATATGCAACCGCACCAAAGAGCCTCTATATTCAGTCACTATTCACTATTACACATAGGAAGTAAAAATGTTAGGTTTGAATACACAATGGGCAGTCAGAAAATCGAGAGTACACCTTAAGAGAAGGATTTAGGAGTCATAATGGACTCTAAGCTATCAACTTCCAGACTGTGTTCAGAAGCCATTAAGAAGGCAAACAGAATGTTAGGTTATATAGCACGGTGTGTGGATTCCAAGTCCAAGGAGGTTCTGCTCAAGCTTTATAACACACTGGTCAGGCCTCATCTTGACTACTGTGTGCAGTTTTGGTCTCCAGGCTACCAAAAGGACATAGCAGCACTAGAAAAGGTCCAGAGAAGAGCGACTAGGCTGATTCCAGGGCTACAGGGGTTGAATTATGAGGAAAGATTAAAAGAGCTGAGCCTATACAGTTTAAGCAAAAGAAGAATCACAGGAGACATGATTGAAGTGTTTAAAATTATGAAGGGAATTAGTACAGGTGATCGAGACTGATATTTTAAAATGAGTTCATCAAGAACACATGGACACAGTTGGAAACATGTTAAGGGTAAATTTTGCACAAACATTAGGAAGTTTTTCTTTACACAAAGAGTGATAGACACTTGGAATAAGCTACCAAATATTGTGGCAGACAGTAAGACTTTAGGGACTTTCAAAACCCAACTTGTTGTTTTTTTGGAAGAAATAAGTGGATAGGACTGGCGAGCTTTATTGGGCTCAATGGCCTGTTCTCATCTAGAGTGTTCTAATGTTGGCACCTTAAAATGAACAAATGAGGGAACTGGTTATTGAGTAGATGTAGAGGTGGTCCACATTAATGACAGGTTGGGCTGCTCTCGGAACACTGAGGAACTATATAAGAAAAGGCATATCAAGCTCTTTTTCTTTTGGAGACTATGTTCCTTTAAAGTAGTGACATCTTTCACATCTATAACTCTGTGACGGCCAGTGCGAGTTTTGTAAGCTGTGGTGTACTGGGCTGGTAACATCACTACAAGAGAAAAGCCCACCAAATTAACAATTATTGTTGGAGTTCAGTTTTCCAAGTAAAATAAAATAAAGAGGGAGCAATACTGAGTATAGAAAGGGGGCATCAAGGAGGTACAGGATTGACAGACTGAAACTTGCAGGTCGAAATCTGCCACATCACGTGCCAGTTTCACTGTCCGTGTCAACATCTGATAACAAATTTACATCATCTTATTTATTGCTCAATTGGTTCAGTTTCTATTTGTTCAAAAAATTGGCTTTATGGTTTCTTGTTTGCTATTGTGTTTTTAGGCTCCTAACCCCTCATGAATATTGGTCTTACAATAGAGTTAACATAAACTGTCAGAAATAATAGAAATATTCATGATTTTTTCAATCATGATGCTATTTTATCAGCTAGATGGCAGCAGAGTACTGTCCTGGGCTTAAAAATGTGAAGTTGACATGTCGCCCCAAGTGTGACTGGGGAATAATCATTTTTGCAAAAATTTCTGAGGTTTAATGCCAAGGAGGTTAAGTTCTATAACTCATCAGGAGTTTGGTCTCCAGGATAGAAAATGAAGTAACGGTTCTAGAAAAAGTCCACAACTGCAAAGAATCAGCTATGAGGAAAGACTGAAGGATTCAAGTCTTTTCTGTTTAAGAGGTGACATGACTGAAGTTTTTAACATTAGGAAAGGAATTACTATAGTGTATCCATGCGGTTACTTTAAAATTCTCTTCAGAATTGTTCTAATTTTCTAACATTTTAAGGTTCTTTTGTTATTACTGTACATGCACCAGGACTGTTTCTGGGCATAGGTGGTCTAGGCCTTTAGTGGTAAGGGCACACTATAGCACACCCATGTAGAGATTCCTATTTTTATTTTATTTAGAAAAATGTATCTTTATTGGACCGGAACTCAAAGAAATGTTTATGTTGTGTGTCTCAGCAGTTCCTGCACTGTCTGCACTATGCACACAGCACAATCTGTTGCCAAGAAATGGCCCTGGGTGACACAACATTCTTTTAAAACAATGCAGACCTATGAACACTCGGACTCAAAGCAAAGTCTGATTATATTGTTTTATATTATTTTCACATGCTAGTGATGTTCGGTCTTAATGTCTGATCACCTACACAGTCCAATAATAACATGAAAAACAACAACAATGATGATGATGCCAATAATAATAATCCTGAAACTGTAGCATAGAGGAGATGGACATGACAAAATAAAATTATATGATCAAAACATTTGTCCTGGTTATGACATTAAACTGCATCCGGCGCTGCAAGTGGTGTTCTAACTTGCAGGCAAAACTTGTGGGTTGGTGGCAGGATTGGCACTCCAGCCACCATAAAAACGTCACACTGCTTCAAAACGGCAGACAGGACTCATTTCTGCTCACTGCAGGAGTAACTCTGCTGTAGCCACCCTAAGGAAGGCTGCTCCCACCGTTGTCTCAGTGTATATTCTGACTACGTTGAGTGATGTCTCAATGAGGGAGACATTCTAATCGCAGCTTCACGCAGTGGTTGATGAGTGCCCATGACATGACATTCCTCTGGTCATAGGTGACTTCAGTGTGGTCACTGGCACTGACAGGGCTGGCTATGAGGATTGAATTGGTCCCAATGGGTCTGGTGACCGTGGTGAAAGAGGCTCCATGTCCCTTGACTTTGCAAAAGGTAAAGGGCTGCAGATTGCTGGATCCTGGTTCCAGCGCCCTGAGCCACATCATTGGACTTGGTACTTCAATACTGGTGATGCAGTAAAGGAGATCGATCACATCCTCATGGGCAGATGCTGGAGGCTCCTAAAGAACTACAGGCTCTACAGAAGTGCCCAGTTTGTGTTTCTATCTTAGGTCCAGTAAGCTTCCACCTACTAGGAGAAGGAGGCTGGACTTGGCCAGACTCCAAGATCAGGCTGTTTCTAATAAGTCTGCAATTAGTTTGTGTGAGGAAATTGCAGACTTGGGTGTGACTGTTGATCCTAATGTGATGTGGGAGAACTTCTGTAACAAGTCCTGAAGGTTGCTGCGGGTTGTGTTGGTGTTGCCAGTGTTCCCGGAAGGAGGTGTTTTATCTCGCACAACACCCTGGATATCATCGAGAGGAGTAGCAGCACATGGCATGATGGTAACTCCGGTCTGTACCGGGAACTGAGAAGAATGGCTGCAAGGGCTCTAAGGGCAGATAAGAAGGCGTTTGTTAGAGGAATCTGTGAGCAAGTGACACAACGTCTATGGTCTAGTGACCCACATCCTGCTTATAAGGAATCAAAGCATTATGCACACCCAAATCTGTTTTTTGAAGAGGCACAGTCAGGGCAGGTGATGGAATGGTCCTTACGGATGAAGCAGCAGTGGAGAGCAAGTGGGCTGGCTACTTTGAGCAGCTGTATAAAGCTGATCCTCTGGCTAGGACGTTGGATATCTCTGGGTCCACGGTTCTTGAGGCTGATCCTCAAATTAGTGGTGAACCACCCAATCTCACTGAAATTGCACAGGTGGTGAACCAGCTAAGGGTAGGGAAGGCTGCAGGGATCTGTGGTATCCAGGGTGAATCTCTCCAGGCTGGTGGTAAGGTTGTCCTCCTGGCATTGCAAGCAATCTTTGATTCCATTTGGAAGATGGGCATCATCCCAGCTGACTGGAAAATAGTACTTGTCATCCTATTTGGAATTGGAAGGGTGATCACTTGGATTGCGGCAGGTACAGGGAGAAAACAGGTAAGGTCGTTACTAGGGTCATCAGCAATAGGATCCATGATCACTTGCTTATCTACCAGCAACCACAGCAGTCTTGTTTTAGACCTAAGGAGTCTACTATCGACTGCAACCTAGCACTAAGGGTTCTCATGGAGTACAGACATGAATATCAGCAGAGTTTCTTTGCAGTCTTTGTCAATTTTCATAAAGCATTCAACTCAGTTGATCGTGCTGTCCTGTGGAATTTTTTGAAACTTCATGGGATCCCCCCAAAGTTGCTGAATATCATGGCCTGTGAGTGCTGTTCAGAGTGGAGGCAGAACCTCTGTGTTTTTCACAGTTGATTCTGGGGTTCGTCAGAGGTGTGTTCTTGCTCCTTCACTGTTCAATGCTTACATGGACTGGGTGTTGGGCAAGGTTGTGGGGTCCAGCGCCTGTAGCATATCTGTTGGTGAAGAAAGATTCACTGATCTTGACTTTGCTGGCAATGCTGTGATCTTCACAGAGTCAATGGAGGTTCTGATCAGGGCTCTTGAGAGAGACTGAGTGAGGAGTCTGAGTGTCTGGGCTTGTGAGTGTCCAGGATAAAAACTAAGATCCAGGCTTTTAATGACCTCTTGGGCACAGCCATCAGCAGTGTGTCTGTCAGCAGAGAGAGTGTCAACCTTGTTGAGTGGTTTACTTACCTCAGCACCAACAATCATGTCTCTGGTGACTCTTCCTGTGAAGTTAGTAAACGGATTGGGAGAGCATGGGAGGTTATAAAGTCACTGGAAAGGGGTGTGTTGCACTCCCGATATCTGTGCAACAGAATGAAAGTCCAAGTCTTTAGAGTCCTGGTACTTCCTGTTTTGCTACTGTATATGGCTGTGAGACTTGGAAGCTATGCAGTGACCTGAGATGAAGATTGGACTCCTTTGGTACTGTGTCTCTTTGGAGAATCCTTGGGTACCGCTGGCTTGACTTATGTCGAACAAGCAGTTGCTCATGGAGTCCCGAATGAGGCACATTACTTGAATTGTTAGGGATCGTTAGTTATGGTACTACGACAATGTGGCAGAATTCCCCGAGACTTATCCAGCTAACAGACTCATCATTGTTGAGAACCCAAGCAGCTGGGCAAGGCCAAGGGGACAGCCACGTAACACTAGGCTATGACAGGTAGTCATTTCTGGAGGGTGGGACTGTACTGTGTATCTGTCTTGGAGGTTACCAACCAGGATCCCAAGCTGTTTCATTGTGTAGTGGGTGCAGCACCAGCACTGTACCAGTGTATATTCCCCAACCTAACCTAACCTGACCTGATCAAGACAGTAACAGGACTGTAGCTCTTGAGTGAATTGCTAGAAGCTGATTTAACCCAAATTATGATCATCTCCCAAATGGACATACATTAAAACTTGTGTTAAACTTAGCAAATAGTATCCTCTTTTGCTCACCATCATTTGTGAGATTCGCTCTGAGCACACTAAAACAGTTGTATGTTTTTTTGGATAGGTAGCTTACATTATTTACATACCCAAGAATCCGGTAAATAGGAATTATGGGTAAAGATTTCTATTTAAAGATAATCGCTATATTATATGTTTTAGTGAATGTTGTCATTGTGGTAAGTTTTCAATTTATTTTATTAACTCAAATGACTTGTATATGTTATGGTAATGTGTTAGTTAAAAAAATAAATTATATGTAAAATGTCACTATTATCAAAAGTCACATGTTTAGCTGGTGGTTTAAATAGATACCTGTAGAACAAAAACAATAGTTTTAGCAATAACATAAGTGTTTGTTTCTCAGGTTTCTTTAGAGAAACATTAAAGGCACTAAACAAAGACTACTAATACAGCCTGAATCCACTTATTTTCTGAAATGGCAACCCTTGGGAGCTTGTATTTCTGAGAGAGTGTTGTTAACAGACATTGCTATAACTCAACATTCTCAAATTGTGATTTTGAGGTCGTAAATACTTCGCTGTTCACAGTCCGGTCTCCATGTCCCGATGTGCAGGTCTGGAAGTGATGATTCCTCTCAGACCAAAGAGGGTGATGGGTGCCATTTATAACTTCACCCAGGGAAGCAAAAATCATAGACCCGGCTCTGACATACACCAATGAAAGCACATGATTTTGCACATGTAGGGTTTCAATATACTAGTGCTTAGTACTAGCACTAGCACAAGAAATTCAATTTCTTTTTACTTTTTTGTATGTTTACTGATGCTTTCTCTATTGGATTTTCAAGTGCTCTAGTTTGATTGGCTTTATCAGCCTCTAATTCATCATTAGATTCTATTTTGCTCAAAGGTCCACGGCTCATCCACAGACATAGTGACTGGAGGACAGATGAGATTATTTGTCAACTCAGAGACTCAAGCAAGCAGAAGCTTTTAAATTAATTACTTTTGAGGCCAAATGCATTACTTTTAGGCATCGCCATTTTGAGACTCTTATCATTCAGTTTGCAAGAGAGAAGGATGGGTTTGATGTAACCAAGCTTTCCATTAAATGAGAGTATACATATACAAAGGAGCACAATGATGGGCATAGAGCTATGGTTCCATTAATTTATGCCTTACTTCATTGGCCACCCCTTCTTCTCTCAGCAAGAAACATACAGATGGGGGCTGGGGCAGCATGAAAGGTTCACTTTATAAGCTGGATGGCATTAAGGTGCCATGGTTAGGATTTTTGCCTTATAGCTCCATGGATCTGAACTCAGTTCCAGAACTGGTGATTGTGTATTTATTGGGGGTGCACCCTCTTCCCATCATGGACTGTGTCTGGTTGACAAATCAGCGCCATGTTTCCGTATCAGTTCTTGCCTTGCATTAGACACAGTCTTGTTCTCCAATGCAAAAATTTGTTCTACTTAGTGGATACATTTTACAGTCTGTCTCAGCTTCATAGTATCTTTTATTTATAATTTAGAAATAAGGATCATTTAAGAAGATATAGCATATGACCAACTACCTTCGATCCATCCATCCATTTTCAAAAGCCATTTTATCTTGAGCAGCATCATGGGGAAGCTGAAGCCATATGGCACAAGTCAGAACAATTCCTGGACAACACACAGACTAATTACCATTTACAAAAAGTACATCAACAAATCTGTGCAAGTTTTTAGCTCCAAAAAAGATTTCAGAGAATAAGAGCCAGAAGTTCTACCATTATTGTTCTTGTCGTTTGTAAATACACATTGTTGATTTTATCTGCTCTCTTTTTTTCAGAGTATATACAAGCCCCCCAGATTTGGTGCTCACTGTTATGAATGCAGTATGCACTTTACTTCAGAAGAAACCTGGATGGACAACAGCAAAGCTTCTGCTGGCAGACCCGGGATTTCTTAAGAAACTGGTCACCATAGACATTGATAGCATACCTGAGAAGGTAATTGTCATTAGTCTGAGTGCTGGCGGCACCATGTCTGGTCACCTCTTATGTTAAACGTAACTATTTTATAACAATTCACTGATGCCGTTTCCATGCTATATTTGTGCGTGACAAATTCGCTATTGTTCCACTCACCTAGTACTTGGTCCTGACAGAGATCCAGAAAAGAAAGCACATGTGATATGATATAGGAGGAGTAAAACACAATGTAAAACAATAACTTTGTGTGCCCCCCACAGCAAAAACACACACTCCTGAAATCCTCACCCTTCACTTCAGCCTCATTAGACCTTTCCTCGGCTTCAGCTTAGGTCCTTTCTGTGAGCCTTTCTTCTTGCTAATCTTCTAAGTCTTTTCCAGTCTATCACGATGCTTATATGGCTCTTAAGTTGTCTGCCCCTCTAAACTGCTTCCTCAAAGAACACCTTGAGAATCTCAGGCAGTACTGTTTTGCCATGCCATCACTCTTTAGTTCATCTTTATTTACCAAATTAAATTAGCTGAATAGTTGCTAAGCTAACAGACGATCCAGTACTTCAGTTCAGAAAATGCGTTTAACAACTGTTGTCCATTAATTTATTTGCCTGGATCAGAGGGATCATAGCATTTCCAAACAAAATATTAGCATCAACCCTCAATTTGGTGCCTGTCCATCATGGGACATGTGTTCACACACAGCCACACTCACTCACACCAGGTCAGTTTAGATTTACCAATTCACCAAGCCTGTTCATTAAGTGGGCAGCACAGTGCCTCGCAGTTAGGAGACCCGGGTTCGCTTCCTGGGTCCTCCCTGCGTGGAGTTTGCATGTTCTCCCCGTGTCGGTTTCCTCCAGGTGCTTCGGTTTCCACCCACAGTCCAAAGACATGCAGGTTAGGTGCAATGGCAATCCAAAATTGTCCCTGATGTGTGCTTGGTGTGCAGATGTGTGTGTGTGTGCCCTGCGGAAGGCTGGCACCATGTCCGGGGTTTGTTTCCTGCCTTGCACCCTGTGTTGGCTGGGATTGGCTCCAGCAGACCCCCGTGACCCTGTAGTTAGGATATAGCGGGTTGGATAATGGATGGATGAATGTTCATTAAGTCAATCTCAGTATGTCAACATGCATGCTGTAACTGTATGCATTGTCATGAACTAGGCAGTACGCAGTGCTCAGGTTGTTTTTGACCATACCTAATATGTTGTTGATCTTGTTAAACTGATGCATGGTCAGCCCATGAAGGGTCCTAAGTTAGAACATTACGTTGATCAAAGTTCATGCAATGTTCTGAGTACAAGCATATCCATCCATTCATCCATCCATCCACGTTCATAGTTCGCTTATCCAAGGCAGGGTCACAGGAAATCTGGAGTCTATCCCAGCAATCATTAAGCACAAGGTAGGAACAACACCTGGACAGGGTGCCAGGGTGAACACAAACAGGGCCAATTCACCAAACCCTCATGTGTTTGGAAACTCACACGGACATGGAAGAACATGCAAACTCCATACAGTGTCTTTACTTTGTGCTCTGTCACTGTGCCACTGTGCTGACCATTATAAAAGTATAATAATATTAAAAAAATATGCAACATGTGCAGGTAAAGCCTGCGTCTGATAGACTTGAACCTTAATTTTAGAAGTTAATACCCCATTTTTGCCTTCTGCTTATTTATTTCTATACAACTTTTACATCTCAATAAGTAGTTTTGATCAGACTTACATTGTTTACCCCATATTAATTTTGAAAGTAAAAATGCATCAAAACAATGTTTTTACAATTGCCTCTGACAATTCTAGGTATTTATCAAGCTAAGAAGATACTCTAAGGATCCCAGCTTCACCCCAGACAAAGTTGGCGTCGTTTCTACTGCTTGCCGTTCTTTGTGCCTTTGGGTTTTGGCTGTGGAAAATTACCATGAAGTACACAAGGTACAGGAAAGTCGTTTTGCATTAATACTAATTATTTTGCTTTTGATCTTACAGACATTTTCTCATTTTATCTAGTACAGTTTCTTCTTTCAGCATTGTTTTACTTATTAGAAGTAAAAAATCTGTTTTTGTTTGTCAAATTAAAAAAATCTAATTGCTGTATTGCTGTCATTGAACTTTTTTATTATTTTTGCTTTCCTTCCATTAAGGAAAGAAACGTTAATTTATTTCTCACCCAATTAATTATTTCTATATATGTTTTAGGTTTCTAGGGTCATTACTGCCACATGTACAGAGGAAGGTGAAATATTCAGTTGAATGTGTTCATATATTTGCTATTCTAATGGTGTCATTGTTTTTGCTAAAGCTCTGAATAGTATTTTAAATCTTAATTAAACAGGATCACCTTAAACCAGGGGTCGCCAACTCCAGTCCTGGAGGACCACTGTGGCTGCAGGTTTTCATTCTAACCCTTTTTAATGAGTGCCCTATTTGTGCTGCTAATTAACTTCTTGTGAATTCATTTTAAATGACTTGTTTTTTTAAGATTTATTCCCCTGAATTTCTTCATCATTCCTCTGATTTGCTTTACTTCTTTCCTTAAATGGCACCCAAATAGAAATGCAATGTGGAGTGAGGAAGCTAACAGAAGACCAGTTAAGTCAGGGCCTCAAACTCCAACCAATTTCATTCCAAGGAGTTGCTTAATGAGGCGCTGATTCTTGTTGTGAATTAAACTCGTTCTTTAATTCCATGGCTTGTTGCATCTCTCATGGTGCATTAGCAGATTTTTCCGAAATTGTTGCTTTTCTCTTTTCTAAGAGCACTTTAAAAATGTTTTTGGGACCTGAGCAGATCAACATTCCTGAGACCTTCATCTTTCTTTATTTTCAGAAACTGTGTGATGGACACCAGTTGTTTTGGCTCATTTTGTATCTCATTATTGTTTGGCTGCTAATTAAGGAAAAAGAAACAATTAAGGGGTCTGAGTCTTTAAGAGCAAGTCAATTAAAATTAGTTCAAAAGAAGTTAATCAGCAGCAATAACAGGTCACTCATTAAGAAAAGGGTTAGAATGACCAGAGCTGGTGACCCCTGCTTTAAACTGTTTTTTGGATCTATCTGGTTGATTCAGGTCTCATTGTTTATGGAGGGCTACAAGTAGACTTGCCTATATTATAAAAACACTTATTAAGCTCTTATGTGGCAAAAAAATAATATTAAATTACAGAATTGTAAAATATAAATGTATATGTCTCAGACATATTCATGCAAGAATAGTCAATGTGCTACCTTGGAAAGGTAAAGTGTATTTAGTGTATCTAAGGTGTATTACTAAAGGCCACAGTCACAATGCTCAGCCTCTAGATTGTGAACAGTTTCTACAGTATATTCTGATTCTGAGCTGGACAGTCGGAAGAGGAGACAGCTCCTGAAATTGTCTTCCATGCACATCTCACTGTTGCTATCACTGCCGTGTTTGCACTTCCATCTGCGCTCAGCATGTCACCTGCATAACTGAAGCACTCGACCTTTCTTCAAAACAGCTCCATTGCAAATACATATATTTACTGTGATTATATCAGCATCCGGCACCCCTCACACTTACTTTCTAAACAAACGTCACCCTTCCTGCCTGCAGACTGCCCTTCACGCCACTGCATCTTTTGCGCACACACTTTCAGCAACCCATACTTTAAAATGTGTTTCTCCTAACACGTCTCCTGCACGTGCTGCATGACAAATCCAGGGACATGAGGTAAGGAGAGACAGGTGAGTCATCATGAAAAGTAAAAAAAAAAAACAATAATTATAAAAAAAAATAAATTTGTCCACTGGTCTGTGCTATAAACTTAAATATCTGTATGATTCCAATAATTTTGATAATTTCTATAGTCAAAATCGCTGAATTTGCGCATTTCCTGTTCAAATACAGGGGAGAAACGCAACGTGCGGCAGCGACGCGCCTCACCTCACCTTGGACTGCGCTCTCCCTCACACACGGGGTTGTTGCATGAAGTTGGCGCGTGACCTGTTGCTGTCTCTCTGTATGTCACCAGTATGATTGCAGACACGTTTATTATACACCCTGACTGTCCACAGTCTGGCTAATATCTTTAATGAATGTGTGTGACATTGCTGATCGGACATAAAAATGTAGTGAAAAGGCACAAAGTGAGGCAGACAGTACTGTGCCTCCCCAAAGGGGCGTATGTGAGCCCAACAGATGATCATTGCTGCTGTTCTTCTATTTAGAGGCTCTCGTCGCCAAAAAGTTAGCGATATCAGAAAGTCAAGTGCACTGCAGCGGTAGGTTTTTTTAATTTTTTGTTCCAACTGACTGCCAAAATGTAAGATTAAGACTTTTAAAAGTAAAAGAAAATAAGTAGGACTTTTACAAGAAAGTGACAGAGATTTTCGTGGAGAACGATAGGTGCATGGACTTCATTTACAAGTAAAGGTAAGACCATAAACAGTTTTCAGCTTTATAAAAAATGGGATCAGACTAAGAATAAAACAATCCAATATTTTAAAACTAAATTTTGACCTTAAATAAAATATTCTTTTGTTTTTCCTGTTATCCTTTTGTTGAACAGTCTGTATTAAAATTGATTAAAGCATTAGAATTAAAAGCTTTTAAAAATAACTAAATATTTCAATAAAGGTAAAAATTGAAATCATTTTTTGTACACCACTCTATACTTTCATTTGTACTGAATGAGTATGAATTGTGGAATTGCAGTGGCAAATTTAGAACACATGGAGTATTCTGTTCACACTTTATTTTAAGGTTTGCCATCTAGCGATCATTTTAAGTATTGACGTTGTTCAAATTTTTCTTAAAAAAACAAAAAAGCAGTTTAGTGAAGTTCTGAATGCTGTTCATGACACTAGTTCTTTCACGTTAAGCCTTGGCAAAGATATGCCTGTAAGTCTCTCTTTTAAATAATTATTTCATAAATGTTCATTAAGATGTTTATCTGCTACAGTTAATTAATTTTTTAAATGCATTTCTTTATTGATCGATTGTTTGGTGTGAACATTGTACTGAAAGCATCCTTTGTATAGTGTTTTGTAGTTTTACAATCAAGAATGAAAGATTTAACAGTAAAAACCTCACTCTGAACAAGAAACAAGTTTACTGGAGTTATTGTTCGCTATCTGTCTAGCTTTGCACAGATACACAATCGCAAGAGCAGAATATGGAGGGTGCAGAGCAAATGCGCTCTCTCTGCTCTTTCTCTCCGCTATAAATGTAATGTTCTTTCTTAGTCAAATACGTACCTTACCTATCTGTGTGTAAAGAATGCTAATGAGATATGAAACATAACCAGCAGTCAATGTGCAAGCTGCCAACTGAATAGTGAATAAGCTACTCTTTGGGGTTCATATATTTGTACATCTGACTCTGAAGGAGTCAGCGCCTCACCAGCCATGAACCTCACCGCACGTCACTGGACTAATCTTTCCACACAAAACCATGCCTCTTCATCTCAAATCATCACCTTTGCTTTTTTCTCTGCATTTATTTTGTGGCTTCCAAATTTGTTCTCCATTTCAGTGTTGCTTCACTTTTTGCTATCAACGCACAAAAACTCCCATGACAATCCTTCGTGCACTTCTGTGATTACTACGTCCTTCACTATTACTAAACACAAGAAACTAAACATTCTGGTACAGCCTGCTTTCATCTCAGAGCTTTCATTATTTAATCTGCTGCCTGGACCACCACTTTTGCTTCCTCCTACACTGAAATCACTGCAGACACTAATCATTCATCCACATCTCACCATCTCACCACCTCTAACAGCCACTTTTAAAACACCTTCTTCAGATCTGTAAATCCATAATGCAGCATCTGTCCCTTACCCAAAGATCATGTCTGGTGTTCGGTTTTCATGTATGAAACCAAACTGCTTTTCACTAGCTTTCACTTGATCCCCGATTCTTTTCTCTAGCCCTGTCTTAACCACCTTCATGAGCAACTTCAATGGCTTGATATCTCAGTATGGTATGACTTCCTCTCCACTGAGTACACTGGAATAAACACACTTCTTTTCCGGTCTTCAGAAGTCCTGTTTCATGTTGTAGTGGTCTGTCAACCATTCGATTCCAGGACATTCCGTTGTCTTCCATATTTCTGACACTTGTCCAGCTGGGTCTCCTGCTGTTCCTCTCTTCATTTTCTTCAGCTTTTCTAGCTAGAAAGATTACAATATGCAAGCTTTCGAGGCAACTCAGGCCCCTTCTTCAGGCAAGATGTAATCTTGTAATATAATGTAATGTAATGTAATGATTACATCTAGCCTGAAGAAGAGGCCTGAGTTGCCTCGAAAGCTTGCATATTGTAATCTTTCTAGTTAGCCAATAAAAGGTGTCATTTTGTTTGGCTTTTCTCTACATTCATAATGGCTAACACGGTACAACACCCTAGTACTTCAGCTTTTCTGTAACTCTTTGAAAGCTTACAGCTACTGTAGATCTTTCTATATTGCCAAAATGAACCATTAACCCTTTCACTCTCCCCATTTAGCAACTTCTTCTTGTGCTTCTTCCAGCCATCATTAAAAGCATTACTATCAATCATGATGTTGTCTGCAGCATTTTTTGGGCAGTACACGTTCACATACCTTGAGAATGGAAAAGGCACTATATAAATAAAATGCATTATTATTATTATTATTATTATTATTATTATTATTATTATTATTATTATTATTATTATTGTCAATGTATCCTCTGTTTCTGTGGCCATCTACTAGGAAATCCATAACACGTTCATCTTTCTGTCCTTCCTTCCTCATCCAGCAAACACTCTTGAGTTTTGCCTTCTTGCAGTTTTGCACTTGCTTTTCTAGCCTTTTGCTTTTCCTTCCTTACAGATTGTCTTGTCATATGTCACCTTCATCTTCTGCCACTCCTTAAAGTTGTGTGTTTGTAAAGGATGTTGAGGCTGCATTTTAAATGTTTTTATTCCATAATTGCAAGATATGAATTCATCCATTCACTATGAAACCAGTCGCAGAGGCCCAATACTATGCCAGCAGTGTCACGTGCAAGGCAGGAACTGGACTTGGACAGCATGCCAGCCCATCACAGGAAAACTCACACACATTGTCACACTGACCCATACAAGGTCCGTTCAGAATCTTGAGTTCTTTCGAGATTTTGTTTTATGGGAGGAAAACTGAAAGATGCACAGAAAGGCTTACACAGATACAGACAGGCAGCCATTGCAGGGCCCAATATCTTCGACACTCACAATCATAAAGAGACCATTTAAAATCACTGAGCAGCCTTCAGTAACAAGCACATCTTTGGTGATGAGGGCAAAACATCCAAAACAAAATGAAGAGAAGATGGAAACTCCACATGATCTGGGAGCAGGCATGATATCCAGTCCCATACTTATGTAAAATGATTTCCTAATTATTAAGAATTTCTGGTCGATAGCAAGTTTTCAGAGGGTATGTTAGTATTTTTCCCTTGTCGTTATGTACACCCCATGAAAAGAACAGGAAAAAGAGCAGAGAAAAGGCTGCAGTAACCGTATTATTTACTGTTTACAATATTTCAAATATTCTGATATAACTGTTATACATTTTGACATAACATGTATAATGTTAAAACTGTCACAAGAGTATATTTTCTTTTTTGAATAGTTACACAGTTTATTATGTTTTAAAATAAACCTAGCAAAGCAGATGAGAAAAATACTTGGTACTAGCTCACCACAGACAGTGTGCCATAGGGGCTAAAAAAGTGATCTTGAAGCCATGAGGGTGTCTCATTCAGTCCCTTAGTGAGATCATTGTGTGACCCTGATGAAGTCACTGAACATCTCTGTGTGCCATCTATTCAAAAACTAAGTGTGTGAAAACATGCTCTATAAATAAATGTTGTTGTGGTGTAAGTTCTACAGTTTGTAGTTATTAATTATCCTAGGAAAGTGTTCACTTAAGAATGGTGTAATATAAAATAGGGGTTGCATGTTTCATAAATGTTACTTCATTCAGCTTGTTAAAGTTTAACATCTTTAATGATTCCTTTAAGAGCTTTGATAGTAGACTTCATAATTGTATTACCGCAGTCCTTGCTTAGAATCAAAAACCTGAACTGTACTGTAGTCATTTTTAGAAACTTGTGTCTAAGCTGTACATTTCAGATTGTGTTCTTTAAGGAGAGGAAAGGTTTTTCCATAATTTTCTGCTGGTGAAATGCACTTTAAAGCTTCTAAAGGTGATAGGTTTGCAGAGGTTTTTGACATCCATTGAAGCAGAGACTTCAGCTTGCAATCGCATGCCCATGGATTCTCATGGAGATAAATGTCTTTGAGGGCTGTAAAGGAAAGAAAATTAAAATCATTCAAAAGTCACACATTTATACGATACGAGCGGCCATTACCTCAATTTCTTTCATCTAGTGTCAAATAGAATTGATCAAAATCATTAATAAAATAACAATTATATACAGTTCTATCAGAAATAACATGATTAGTATCATTATTTCCATTTCTTTGTAAAACAAGATAAGAAAGATAGTATATATGGAAATTTAATACTAACCCCTTCTATAGACACTCGGTCAGATTTCAAGAATCCATGTTACTTCAAAACTTATGTGCTGCAAACGGGAGTGCTTTGACAAAGGCGCTGCGTCTGCTGGTGGCTGACAAAATTACAATGCGTAGATAATAACTGTGAAACAAGGCAGAACCACTGGATTTTCACGAGGGACCCTGATGTGTGGGCGACACGGTGGCACAGTGGTAGTGCTGTTGCCTCGCAGTAAGGAGACCTGGGTTCGCTTCCTGGGTCCTCCCTGCATGGAGTTTGCATGTTCTCCCCGTGTCTGCGTGGGTTTCCTCCGGGTGCTCCGTTTTCCTCCCACAGTCCAAAGGTTAGGTGCATTGGCGATCCTAAATTGTCCCTAGTGTGTGCTTGGTGTGTGTGTGTGTGTGTGTGTATGCACTGCGGTGGGCTGGCGCCCTGCCCAGGGTTTGTTCCTGCCTTGTGCCCTGTGCTGGCTGGGATTGGCTCCAGCAGACCCCCGTGACCCTGTGTTAGGATATAGCGGGTTGGATAATTACTAACTGACTGACTCTGATGTGTGATTACAATATAAATAAAGCTCAGATGATTTAGATTCATGCACCTTAATAAAAGGATAAGAGTCTGTTTGTTTGTCTGTCTGTCCAGTTGCTATGTCTCTGTTGTTCCAAAAGATGACAATTCACAAACATTTTTAGTAATAAAATGCATTGCATTTATCATTCCAATACTTGCCACATCACAAACATGAACACTGCTTTTACTAATCCCATACCAAATGGCATATAACGGCCAAATGGCATACAGTATATATGGACCACTGCAAACATTTTACACTGAGGTCTATGTTGATTACTTTGATTTCAATCCATCTTAGATGTTTAGCACAGCTAGTAACAAATATACCTGAGAGTGCATAATCAACAAAGTACAGCAAACACCACTTTATCCTGCCCAACAGAAACTCGCAGGATTGCACTGCAACAACCCAAAGGCAGGTTGGATCCATTAGGCACATGTAAGGCAGGACGACTAGAATTTGCTTTTCTTTTGCCTTTTTCAATATTTGCAATGAGTTTACTTGTTATGTAATTACGTTTATTGAATGAGTTCCTAACTGGCACACACAGTGTCAAATATTTTCTTGTCAATCATTTTGAGTTGCCATCTCTGGTCACATTTTGGACATTGTTGGGCAAAACTCAGTCGCAGGTATTGTAATACTGAAGAGATTGTTGTGGCAAGAGGCTCTCACCGGACTTGCACTAGTTTCCAACAATCTCTCAAGGAACACAAAATTACTGTATATACAGGTGCTGGTCATAAAATTAGAATATCATGACAAAGTTGATTTATTTCAGTAATTCCATTCAAAAAGTGAAACTTGTATATTAGATTCATTCATTACACACAGACTGATGTATTTCAAATGTTTATTTCTTTTAATGTTGATGATTATAACTGACAACTAATGAAAGTCCCAAATTCAGTATCTCGGAAAATTACAATATCAATTCAGACCAATGCAAAAAAAGGATTTTTAGAAATGTTGGCCAACTGAAAGGTATGAACATGAAAAGTATGAGCATGTACAGCACTCAATATTTAGTTGGGGCTCCTTTGGCCTGGATTACTGCAGCAATGCGGCGTGGCATGGAGTCGATCAGTCTGTGGCACTGCTCAGGTGTTATGAGAGCCCATGTTGCTCTGATAGTGGCCATCAGCTCTTCTGAATTGTTGGGTCTGGCATATTGCATCTGCCTCTTCACAATACCCCATAGATTTTCTATGGGGTTAAGGTCAGGCGAGTTTGCTGGCCAATCAAGAACAGGGATACCATGGTCCTTAAACCAGGTACTGGTAGCTTTGGCACTGTATGCAGGTGCCAGGTCCTGTTGGAAAATGAAATCTGCATCTCCATAAAGTTCGTCAGCAGCAGGAAGCATGAAGTGCTCTAAAACTTCCTGGTAGACGGCTGCGTTGACCTTGGACCTTAGAAAACACAATGGACCAACACCAGCAGATGACATGGCACCCCAAACCATCACTGACTGTGGAAACTTTACAATGGACCTCGCACAACGTGGATTCTGTGCCTCTCCTCTCTTCCTCCAGACTCTGGGACCTTGATTTCTAAAGGAAATGCAAAATTTACTTTCATCAGAGAACATAACTTTGGACCACTCAGCAGCAGTCCAGTCCTTTTTGTCTTTAGCCCAGGTGAGACGCTTCTGACGCTGTCTCTTGTTCAAGAGTGGCTTGACACAAGGAATGCGACAGCTGAAACCCATGTCTTGCATACGTCTGTGTGTGGTGGTTCTTGAAGCACTGACGCCAGCTGCAGTCCACTCTTTGTGAATCTCCCCCACATTTTTGAATGGGTTTTGTTTCACAATCCTCTCCAGAGTGCGGTTATCCCTATTGCTTGTACACTTTTTTCTACCACATCTTGTCCTTCCCTTCGCCTCTCTATTAATGTGCTTGGACACAGAGCTCTGTGAACAGCCAGCCTCTTTAGCAATGACCTTTTGTGTCTTGCCCTCCTTGTGCAAGGTGTCAATGGTCGTCTTTTGGACAACTGTCAAGTCAGCAGTCTTCCCCATGACTGTGTAGCCTATAGAACTAGACTGAGAGACCATTTCAAGGCTTTTGCAGGTGTGTTGAGTTAATTAGCTGATTAGAGTGTGGCACCAGGTGTCTTCAATATTGAACCTTTTCACAATATTCTCATTTTCCGAGATACTGAATTTGGGACTTACATTAGTTGTCAGTTATAATCATCAACATTAAAAGAAATAAACATTTGAAATACATCAGTCTGCGTGTAATGCATGGATCTAATATACAAGTTTCACTTTTTGAATGGAATTACTGAAATAAATCAACTTTGTCATGATATTCTAATTTTATGACCAGCACCTGTAGTATAAGAGTCAGAGAAAAAATCCTGCTTGAAAATAAAAAAATGAGGTTTGCAGACAGACTTGTAAACCAAGTTGTTCCAATTTATTTAATGTGTATTTTGTAATACAGTATACTTGGAAAGGAATGTGTCTTATGGCCATGTCACATCACGTAACCTTAACAGCGATTTCAGTCACAGCCTTCATTTAAGTAATGCTTGAGAGTCAGAGGCTGTCGATGGCACACTCCTAACATGACATGTTCAGCGACTCACCCCAACTAGCTTGTGACCTGCCACAATTTTGTCTTTAGTCGTAGGGGTGGGGTCTGTGTCCACGTGATCTGACAACCAATGAATATGCATACCCTTGCAATGCATATAATGCAGCGACAAGGAATAAGGAACATGGGAGTTTGGGACTTCACACACAGAACAGAACTTTTATGTACCACAACAGAACAACAGGGCCAAGATTGTGGCTGAACTTGCCGTACTTTTTGAAACTTCAGACAAATTTGGCAACGGATCATTGACTGTCACAAAAAGAGGCAAGCATTACTGCACTGGGGAGTCGATCTCAAAATTGATCATACTAAAAGTTGAAGTTTGTGACATCAGCTTTAGAGAAGGTAGAGAGAGAGAGAGAGAGAGAGAGAGAAAGTTTTGGAGCAGGCGCTGATACAGGCCCACCACATGACAAATCAACTCAGGATCCCAGATTAGGACCCGAGTGCAGCCGTGCAATGGGTGACACCTCAGCACCACACAAGTTCGGATGGAGTGGGAACACTGTGAGTTTTTTATGATGGCTGGAGTGCCAATTTTGCCACCAACCCCCAGGTTTCTCCCTGCAGGTTGGAGGGCCTACATACAGATTAACGTCATACCCAGGACGGAGCAATTGCAGGTTAAGGGCCTTGCTCAAGGGCCCAACAGAGTAGAGTCACTTTTGGCATTTTACGGGATTCAAACCAGCAACCTTCCGATTGCCAGTGCAGATCCCTAGCCTCAGAGCCGCCAATCCACCCAAAGTCGGTTATTTTCCAGTTTTTTCATGGTTAGAACCTTTGTAATATGAACATTTTACATTCCAGATGTCTTATTTTATCCTGTTTTCCAAAGTTTTGTAAAATGTATAATATGGGGCATTGCTGCCTTCAAAGTAGTAGGCTAAATGTCAAAAATGTATAATAATATTGAACATATTTTTTTGTTGTTTTTGCATATGAATTCAACCTCTCCATACTGTTGTGTTATTTCTTTTGTATACTTGTGTGCTTTATGAAGCAGCTAGCAATTCTCCCATTGTCTCTCCATCTATCAATCCATCCATTATCACACTGCAGGAGATTACAGAACAGCAGGTAATCCTAGAAAGGTCAGTTCAGAGTTTACGGATACCTGTATTTGTGTGAAGTGAGGAAAGAAACTTGAGACATGCTGACATGGTGGAGGAGTGCAGGCTCCACACAATAAGCGACAGGAATATAATTCAAACTAAGGACACAGGAATGCAAAATAAAGATTGATTGGGCATTTTAAAATACCGAATTCCTCCACAAATTAATCCATTGAAACAAAATTTGCAAGGGATATTTCTGTGCTTAATTTTTTGTGTCTGACTCCTTCAAGAGTTTGTTGACGCTCTATGGTTTAGGGAGACGAACAACTCAAAGACTAATAAATCTTTTCTTGTGTTTGGTGTTTCCTTTGATAGCCTGAACATCAGCAATTGAAAACAACATATTGTATCAAAAATGAGGTTTGCTGTGGTTGATTTCCCATTTAAGATCACATCCACAGACCCAGACAAGAGGAAGCAAACCAGTAGAGCTAAAGAGGAGCGTCATTCAGTTGGCTGTTCTTATTTGGTGCCCTGACTGTACCAAAGCACACCTGCTTAACAAACACTTTCACAATATGCAGAAAATTATTGTCAAACCATACTAACCTGTTAATTGGAAAAGAGAGTTTCCATCAATAGTCTTCAGTTTGTTTCCACTTAGAGCCAGTTGCGTGAGTTTGAGAGTATTTTTAAACATATCTTCAGGAATTGTCCCAATCTCGTTGTTCCTCAGGTAGAGTTCTTGTAAATTAGGTAAACCTTCAAACATATCAGCCGTAACCACTGTAAGGTGATTATTATCCAACACTAGCATTTCCATTTTAGTCAGGGGTTTAAAAACTCCAGCTGGGATCATTTTAAGATTATTATTATCCAGACTGAGAAACTGTAGCTCTTTAAGACCAACAAAAGCTTTGACAGAAATCTTCTGGATCTTGTTAAAGGCTAAATCCAGGACTTTAAGTGCAATTAATGGCTGAAATCCATTGGGAGGTAAAGTTGTAATTGAATTTATTGGTAAATCCAAGTCCGACAAATTTCTGAGTCCAGTAAACATTTCAGACTTGATGGAATTAATCTTATTCTGACCTAGCATGAGAAACCTCAGGTTAATCTGGTCCTGAAATCCTTTTGGAGGAAGTCTACTGATCTGGTTTCCAAAAAGGTTCAACAGCATTAGTCTCGTGGCCCCTGATAGCGCCTGTGGATGCAAGGACTTAATGGTATTACGCTCCAAATTAACACTTTCTGTGTTTGGCACATCTTTTAGAAAGTTTGCTGGTAGATCTTCTAGATGATTTTCTCCTTTAAGAAAGAAATTGGGACCTTAAGAAAAAACTCAGAATCTCACTACCAAAACAGTAAATAAAAATACACCTTATTTTAATACATTTCAGGTTTTAATAGTCCAAACTCAGGCATATTATAATAGGAAATAGAAGTTGAGAATCCTTAGAACATATTTATTTTTACTGTTATGAAGGTGGAGGAAGCGGAGATGTTTGGCTTAACTTCTCCATAGGAAATGGTCTTGTAATTTGCTAACCTGCTTAATCCAGGCCGAGGTCATGAAGGTAGGGCTGGAGCCTATCCCTGCTAGCATTGGGCACAAGGCAAGAACCATCACAGGGCAAACACCCCCACCCACATACACATTGCCAATTCACCTGACCCGAATGTCTTTGTATAGTGGGGGTAAACCCACACAAACACGGAGAGAACATGCAAACCCCACGCAGGGAGGACCTGGGATGTGAACCTGGGTCTCCTTACTGTGAGGCAGCAGCTCTACCACTGTGCCATTCCTTGGAAATGGTTGTTAATTAAAATATGGAGTTTAGACTTATGTTAGTGAGAAATGGGCATATTTTAGAATAGTGCATCTTTTTTAGTAATAAGGATAGAATCCAGGGGGTAGGAGTGATTGAACCATCAGAGCCTAGTGACAGTATTATAATATTGCACAGTGTTTTGGCATAGTGCATATTTAAAATCTAAAATTGTTAATTTTAACTTTAACTAGGCAAATTTTGAACAGATCTGGCAAAATCTATAAAAAGTGAACTGGGATAAGCTTTTAAATGTGGAATCAGTCAGGGAGCACCACTGGAGAAAGTTTGAAAGTGTTTTACATACAATACATGACACGTTCATCCCATAATTTAGAAGCAGCAAGAATTTAAAGAAAGCTCCACAGTGGATAAATAAGGAGCTGAAAAAGAAGCTGCAAAGAAATACAGAGCTGTATAAGTCTAATCGCAGCACTAACAAGAGGGCATATGAGAGCATAAGAGCAAATGTTAAACAGGGTATTAGGTATACTAAAAGGCAGTTAGAGAGAAATACTGTGGAAAAGGCAAAGGACGACCCAAAGAGATTCCTTCAGTATTCTAGTAGTAAAAGAACAGTCAAGAGAGAAATGAAGTGCATTAGAGGTGGTAAGGGCAAACAGGAACAGATTACATTTTTGCATTTTATATTTTTTCACAATTTAGTTTGTCATGTGGGAAAAAGTTGGTAACCACCTAGCAGTTGCTGGAACTATCAAGGAAGTGTCTAGTGTTTTGGAGATTACAGAGAGAGAAATACTGCTTAGATTAAACACGTGACATATCCATATTACTAAACGAGAATAAACAGGATATGGAAGCAGGTACATGGCATGCCCATGGACGCAGGAGACATAGTGCGCAGGCGCCGACAGCGAGCACTAACGGAAATACGAAATAAAGCAACGAGCACAGACAATACGGAACCCTAATCGTCCACACTACACAGTATAGTCAAACCCGACATAGTACGGAAGGTGCTTGCGCCTACAACGTGCGTCTAACACACCGCAGGCAGATCCCCGAGATGGTACAGAAGCCCCAGAGATACGGACTCCACAGCATATGTGAATCACATTACAGTAGTACAATAATATGAGTACTCACAGACAAAACAAACACAACAGGCTTCGAGGTCCCGCCCCACAATCAAACCGGAGAGAGTACGGCGTCCCCAAACGTCCACAAAACACAGCATAGTCAAACCCGAGATAGTACGGAGGGCGCATGCGCCTACAACGACTACCACATGAAACACACACACGGCACCGGAGGTATAATATTAGCTCAACTAACGTAAATAAGCGCCTACAACGCGTCACAGCTCAAGAACAAAGGAGCTCAACTAACGTAAATAAGAAATGAGGCAACGCGCCCATAGGTAACAACACAGCCACACAAAAAAGAGGATTCAGCCCCCCGCCCCAGAGTGAAACGGGAAAAAGTACGGAGTCCACAAAGGTCCACCATACACAGCATAATAGTACGGAAGGCTTGAGTTAGTATGAAAGCCGAAGGCGCCTACAACGCGTAATAAGAATAAACGAACGCTCCGTTTTAAACGTACGTCATCCTCACACGTCCAAACTGTAATAAGAATAAACGAACGCTTCGTATTGAACGTACGTCATCCTCACACGTCCAAACTATACAGCATAAGTGAATCACATTATAGTGATGCATTATTAATAGTACAACCACAGAAACCGCTCCGTATTAACAGTAAGTGCAATTATTCATATTACTAACGGTAAACAACGGAGAACTAATGGAGTCACGATCACGGCTCCAAAACTATACAGCTCCACTAACGGAGCTACAAACACGAGCCCACATGGACAAAAACAATAGACGTCGGCGCCTACAACACACGTCTGAAACCGCGGAAGCAAAACTGTCTCGGCTCCAAAACCAAACAGCTCGACTAACGGAGCTACAAACATTTCTCATACATTCATCAATGTATTTCAGGTTACCCAACACCGGGGGTAGGCGAGCGAAGCGAGCAGGGGGTTGAGCCCCCTTGTTTTTCATAAACCTCTGTTCACTGGAGAAATTCCTAAAGAACGGATGCTTGCAGACCTTACCCCTTTATCTGAAGAACATGAACGGCCCGATCCAAGTAACTGTAGACCAGCAAGAGTAGCACACATCACAGGTAAATACCTGGAAGAAAAGCAGGTTGATTCCTGCTATGGAATATACTGTAAGTTGTGAGGCAGCAGAGCTAACTATAATCCACAACAGAAACTCCATAAAATCTAATTGACTGACTGATTCATTCCTTTGTTCGGTTATTCCGAGCACCTGTTTTGCTCAGGTAGCTTACTTCAGCCACAATAACAGAAGGCTAGGAGTCAATCATAGAAGTGACTCCAGTCCTTCATAGAGCGCAATCCTGCAAATATCAAAATTCATTCATAAAGGGAAACACCTTCTACTGTAACCTGCACATCTCTCTGAATGTAAGATTATCCAGATTAAAACCTGTGTAGCAGAATATACAGACCTCACAGGACTAAAGAATGACCCCTGAAGCTTTGTGGCACCACACCACCGACCTGTACTAAAATTAGTTTATGTCACTTAACTTATTATTTATGTGAAGAAAGTGGAATCTTGATTATCTTTACTAATTGTGGTTTTAAAAATGAAGTAAACAAAACTGAAACCCATCTCTCAATGGCACATCAGTGTATCGCAGGCCGAAATGCTATACATAATCACCATCACACTGCGCCAGTTTTAGAGCCGCAGACTTAACTAACATGCTCCCCTTTGGGATGTTGAAGGAGAACTGAGCATCCAGTACTAATTCACATTAACATGGGGAGAACTTGCCAACTCCACACAGACACTGGCTCACAACTGAAATTAACCACCTAGTCAAATTACAAAAAGACCACTTCTTCTAGAGTTTGTTCTACTCATGATAAATAAGTGAAAAGAATTGCAGAATACATTTAAAAAATCAATGCACTCTTCTGAAGCCTTTGTTTACCAATAACCTGCTAGTAGAAGTACTTTCACGTTATCAAAAGAACAAAGTCATTGTTTATTTATGTATATGGAAGTTGATAGAATAGTGGGAGGAAATATTGAAATGAAAAGCAGTCACATAAAATAAAAACAAAATCAACAAAACCTAAATATATGAGAAATTAATGAAATATGTGTTGTTAGGTTATACATTACTTACCCAGCTTTAGAATCCATGTGTCCTGTGGCAGTTTCGGTGGAATCGACTTCAGTCCCCGTTGGAAGCAGTCGACTTCTGTGCGTTCAACGCTTACTCTCTGAGTGCAGTTACACACCTCTGGGCATCTTCCTGACACTTTTGTTGCCCAAAGTCCAGTTACCACCAGCCAAGAAATTAGCAGCATTTTGTTTTGATGGTTGACCCAGTCTTATCTAAAATGTACATTTATTTCTGAATGTTTTAGCACAGCTTTTATAATGTCAGTGGTTTAAATATTCATTGTCAAATGTAAGAATATTCATTAAACATTTGAAATAGCAGTTTCAATACTCCTAAGATAAATAACACAGATTTGTAGTATAAAGTTCTTTTAAATAAAATCTTACTGAGCTGTTTTAAGATCTAAGTTTCAACATTCCAGTAATTACTGATTTGCTCTTCTGTGCAAGTCTATTTAAATCCAGAAAAGATAATTTTAACAAGTCGGTGCACTCACCTCTGTCCGACCGGTTTGAATGCAGCCTTATTTCCCTTCTGTGACCTACTGGGTGAGTTGCAGGCTTTTCTTATGAATAAGTGCTTGCCTTCTGAAAGATGTTTGGTGTTACATATTTGATCAAGCACCTTGCATCTTTATGTGAATCCACAAAACTGCAAACTCCAGTTAGCTACCCCTGAGGCAGCAGTATTTAGGACAAATTATATCTTGTGTGATTTTACTGTCTAGAGGTTATGGCGATTTCAGACCTCTTACCTCATCATTCTGACATGCTTCCATGCCTTAAATTTCATTCCAGGTACAGTAAAATTAAGTAACAAGTGAAGTGTTTCCAGTAATTCTGCGTTGACAGCTTCCTTCATATTCAAAGATTTCAGTGTATGACTTATGTGAGACCTCGATGTTGGCGTATACCTGTAAATGAGAGACAAACCCATTGGTTTCCAACTAAAAAAATGTTTTTCATGTTTTTAATTTGTCTTCTTGATGTTTGAGGATATTTTTAAAATCTTGTGATCCATACTCTTAAAATTCATCATGTCTTTCTTAGTGGGATGTTAGTAGTACTAGGGTGTTGTACTGTGTTTGCCTTTATGGATGTAGAGAGAAGTCAAGCAAAATGACACCTTTTATTGGCTAACTAAAAAGATTGCAAAATGCAAGCTTTCGAGGCAACTCAGGCCCCTTCTTCAGGCAAGATGTAATACAGAAACTGGAGTTCTCTGTGTTTATATAGATACCAGGACAGATACGGCATTGGAAAACCTTTAAATGATGTAAAAAATTAATAGACCTCTCCAGGCTAAGATTCATTTAGCAAGAGAGGAGAACAGTGTATAGGCAAGATCTTTTCATAAGATAACTGTCCAACAAAGTCTTTTGAAGTTTCTGATGAGTTTTTCCATACAATGTGGATCTGTAGTCAGGTTGTCTGCGTCAGTCCGAGAGATGCAAACAATGCTCATATCTGGCCATAAAACTCTTGTCTCTATTCAAACCATGTTGTAATGTGTTAAATTTTAGTATGAGTTTAACTTCCCATTCTTTTCTCTCTTGCTGTGTTCTGAAGTTGCCCATAAGCACTGTGACTTTAAAGTCCCTCTCACAGTGTCCATGGCTGTTGAAGTGAGCTGCTACAGGAACATCTGTGTTGCCACGTTTAATGTGGAACCTGCGTACATTCATTCTCTTGTGGAGTGTTTGTCCAGTTTCTCCCACATACAGTGCAGTGTCGGGCATTTCATGCAGAGAATTAGGTAGTGTGATGTTAGTAATTGGTGACGTTTTGGACTGTTCCGTGATTGTCTATAGTATTCATGAAATATAAAGACTCAAAGTTAAACTGACACTTATTTTTAAACATGTTGACACACCTGTATAAAACTTGAGCAGGTCTTCTCCATTTGTGTCTTGTGCTTTGAGGATCACATTCATTAAATGATGGGAGTGATCAGTTGCTTGTGGTGTTGTCCAGATTGGAAGGCGGACTGAGTGTGTCCCCCTACAGCTTTCCTTAAGTCTGAGGGATCAAACCAAAGATGAAGATCTATCTTTACATTCATCATCCATACGTTTTGTCTCTTCTGAACTGTTAGAATTACTGATATGACTGAGTGCAATTTTATTGCATTATTTAGTTCTTTGTTATGTTTGTAATTCCTCCATGTAACATTTGGTAGTGGGCTGACAACAAAGGACACTCAAACGTAGTGCATTCAGCCTCATGCCAGTGTTTTTTTTACGTTATTATATATTTGTATCATTTAAAAACACAAATTGCAGTTATTTCCTAATGTAACATTGATTTTATGTAAAGTACTGGTGAGGGATAATTGATAGGTTCCAAAAATACTAAATACACTAAATTGATAACATTCTAAATAAAATGGATTCTTTTAAAAAAGTTAGTTTTGCAAAATGTTCATTTTATTCATTAGTATTGATGCTATTTTTATACAGAATGTTGCACCTAAGCAGATGAAAGTTGAAGAGGCAAAAGAAGCACTTAAAATTGCTCAGAAGAAGCTGGAAGAGAAACAGAAAATGCTGCAGATGGTGTGTATCGATGTCCAGCCAATTCCATCCATGTGTCCATCTTGTATTATGGCATTACATCATATCATAGACCTGATCAGTTATCTTCTCAGTGTCAAAGTAGACTGATCCACCTCCATAGTTACTGTGTTTGCAAATAATGCAGAAAGTGTCTACTGTTCTCCTCTTGTCTATCTGCCTGTCTGCATGAAACAATTTGGCCCCTTGTGGACTGCTTTTGTTCAAATTTGGCACACTTATTTTTCAAGGAAATTTGTTGAGAAAGCTCAATTTACATTGAGAGTTCCTGA
The DNA here is from genome assembly GCF_900747795.2 of Erpetoichthys calabaricus. NCBI lineage: Eukaryota > Metazoa > Chordata > Cladistia > Polypteriformes > Polypteridae > Erpetoichthys > Erpetoichthys calabaricus. Next base: position 47,016,392 of record NC_041396.2, read on the forward strand.
ATATTCCCTTTAAAAGCAATGCCAAAAGTTGAAACTTGCATATCTTAAAAAAAAATGCTATGGGCCCTAAAATAAGGATTAACTTTCTATACAGTTTTCCTCAAGAGAGGTTACTTCAACATGTATATTTTTTATATTTAATTTTTTGCTCATCCAATAACTGCTCCTGATGGCAAAACAGTAAACCACCAGCAGAGCTGCATGGCCACGTGTTGTGCCTAATGCTGCTTGTACCAGGAATGCAGTGGTTTCCATTTCAGTTAATGTTTCTGCTGCTTGAAATCGTACCTGGTAATCTACATGATCTCCAAAACTGTAAAAGAAAAAATGTAAGCAATTTAACTTATTTCTTCAGAATTCAGATTTCTATTAACATTCTTTGCTTTCTATTTTATTTCTGCCAATTCTTGTCATAAAGCAAAATTATTGTTTGTAAATATTTCAGTTTATATGATTATAAATATCATCATTTAAGAAAAATACACTTCTTGACTTGATATGTAAATCATTATAACACTGTCAATGAGAGAATTTTTTAATGATTTGGTATATGAAAAGAAAAAAACATTTACTTTTGAGCTGTCTTTATTATGTTTCAGTACATTATGAAGCAAAAACTTTAATTTTTTTTAATAACTTTCAGATTGAGAGTCACCAGCTTAATCTGCAGCAGCATTATAATGAAAGCATTTGGGAGAAGGAGGAACTTGACAGACGGAAAGTATTAGCTACCCAAAGGCTGCACAGAGCTGCCATTTTAACTGCCGCACTGGCTGATGAAAAGGTAAATTTATAAGGAGGCCAGTCGCCCTTCTGTCAAAAAAAGATTCTGGGGGGCTTAGTGTCTACAGACTTCAAGAAGGGGCGGAGCCATCCTGAGCCATAAAAAGAGATGCGCAGAGAGATATAGAGATAGAGAGAGTGTGTGTGTGTGTGTGTGTGTGTGTGTGTGTGTGCGTGTGTGCTCTTTTGTTTGACTTTATTTTAAAGGAAAAAATAGATTGTATGTAGATCATACAGTATAAAAGATTATAAACATATATATAACATATATCAAATATGCTATAAGACATAACATTTGCCAGTTTTCTTTGTATACAATGCACACTCATATGAATAATATACCACAATGGAAGGACAGCTTGTTTTGCTTTTCCTATTAGGTACGGTGGAATGAATCACTGAGTAAACTGGAGAGCAAGCTACAGGGTATTGTGGGAGATGTTCTTCTATCAGCAGCATGCATTACCTATTTTGGGGCTTTTACAGCAACATACCGTAAGCAGATGCTGCAGAGCTGGGTGAATTTCTGTATCCAAAAAGCTATCCCAGTTACTCCAGAATTCACACTGTCAACAGCAATGGCAGAAGAGAAGCAGGTATGGTCATGCCAAGTACATATACCAAACAATTGCTGCACATAGGCTTTTTGGATTTATACATTTTTTATTTGTTTAATCAGTATTTTAGCGTATCATTCATATATGTGGTAGCCCCAAATATAAGTGCATATTTTAAGTGTTTGATGATATGTTGTGCTATTCATTGCAAGGTATACCAGTACCCTTCTTATACATATTCATATTATACTCTGCTATGTTTTCACATGGGTAGCACAATGGTACAGAAGCCATCAGTTTTTCTTCAATGCTCCAGAGACATGTTTTCTTTCCCTGCACAGTCTCCTTCTGTGTGAAGTTCCTTCCATATCTGTATGATTTCTCTTTTGTAGTCTTCCTAAAAGCATACATGTTTAGCTAATATGGAGACACTAAGTTGGCCTGGAAGTTGTAAGCATAAGTGCATGCATAACTATGCTTTGCCTAGACTCTTATGTGATGTGCAACCCCATAAAGTAAACAGAGGGTTCATAAATGAAGAGACATTTGACAAATATTGAAATTAATTTTGAAAAAATCAGTGTGCTTTACCTTGGAGGAGTTACCATGAATCATCAAATGTAAGAATAAGGATGTAATGTAATATTTAGGCTCCTCTAGATTGGCAGGTACTCTAAGGGACTCTTAGTTCATTACTGAAGTGTTCTGGCATTGATAAAAGAAGGCTGACAGAAATGGTTTGAAATTGACCAGGAGATGGTGAAGGCTAATAAATCTGAAGGTCAGAACAAGAGGCAGTGAAGCCAGGAGTCGAACAAACCATTACATTCTACTTCAAACCTTTCGTCAAGCATTAATCACCGTCTTTCCTAAACAAAATAAGGACTTGTTACAATGTGCATCATACAGACCAATTTCACTTCTGAATAATGATGTTAAGATACTCTCAAAAATTATAGCTAGAAGGATGGAGAAAGTGCTGTCTTCGGTAATATCACAGGATCAAACTGGATTTATTAAAGGCCGACACTTATCTTCCAATCTTCGACGCCTGTTTAATGTAATATATTCACCAGCAAAGTCAAACACCCCAGAGATATTATTATCATTGGATGCAGAAAAAACATTTGACATGATTGAATGGAACTACCTTTTCACTACATTAGAGAAATTTGGGTTTGGCCCAAATATTTGTAGATGGATCAAACTACTGTATACCAAATCAGAAGCTTCAGTTTGTATTAACAACATTTGTTCAGACTACTTTAAACTAGAATGTGGCACCAGACAAGGATGTCCCTTGTCACCACTGCTGTTTGCAATCACCATTGAACCACTGGCGGTCCACTGTCGAAATTCTAATCAGATAAAGGGGATTATCAGAGAAGGACTGGAACAGAAAATTTCTCTATATGCAGATGATATGGTTTTGTATATATCAGACCCAGAAAACACTGTGCCTGCAGTTTTAACAGCGCTTACAGAATTTCAAAAGATCTCTGGTCTCAGAATTAATCTGAATAAAAGTATACTCTTTCCAGTGAATTCTCAAGCATATAATATTAGATTGGACACCCTACCTTTTACCATAGCAGATCAGTTTAAATACCTAGGGGGTAAATATCACAAGTGGGCGGCACGGTGGCACAGTGGGTAGCGCTGCTGCCTCGCAGTTGGGAGATCTGGGGACCTGGGTTCGATTCCCGGGTCCTCCCTGCGTGGAGTTTGCATGTTCTCCCCGTGTCTGCGTGGGTTTCCTCCGGGCGCTCCGGTTTCCTCCCACGATCCAAAAACATGCAGGTTAGGTGGATTGGCGATTCTAAATTGGCCCTAGTGTGTGCTTGGTGTGTGGGTGTGTTTGTGTGTGTCCTGCGGTGGGTTGGCACCCTGCCCGGGATTGGTTCCCTGCCTTGTGCCCTGTGTTGGCTGGGATTGGCTCCAGCAGACCCCCGTGACCCTGTTTGGATTCAGCGGGTTGGAAAATGGATGGATGGATGGAAATATCACAAGTAAACATAAAGCTCTTTATCAACAAAAGTTCACCGTCTGTATGGAAAAAATTAAGCAAGACTTGCATAGATGGTCAACCCTTCATCTCACTCTAGCTGGAAGAATTAACGTTGTTAAGATGAATATCCTCCCAAAGCTTCCAATATACATCAATAAATGATTTTTTAAGCAATTAGATTCAACCATAACCTAATTTATTTGGAACTCAAAACATTCACGTATCCGAAGAGCGACCCTACAAAGACCTCAAGCAGAAGGTGGCATGGCTCTACCTAATTTTCAGTTTTATTACTGGGCAGCAAACATACAAGCTATAAAAACCTGGACACAAATAAATGAACATACACAGGTCTGGTCCGCAACAGAAGTAAAATCCTGCAGCATTTCTTTATATTCCCTGCTCTGCGCCCCAAAAAATGCAATATATACTAATAACCCAATTGTGCTTCATTCACTCAGATCATGAAACCAATTTAGAAAGCATTTTAAGATGGAAAATCTTTTATCTGTTGCACCTCTGCAGGAGAACCACCTCTTTCAACCCTTGCAAACATATCTAGTTTTTAATATCTGGAAAAGATTTGGGATTAAATTGCTCAGAGATCTTTATATAGACAATATCTTTGCATCCTTTGAACAATTACATTCCAAATTTAACCTTCTAGCTACACATTTCTTTCACTATCTTCAAATTAGGAACTTTGTCAAACAGAACCTGCCCGATTTTCCTCATCTCATATCCTCCACCATGCTGGAAAGAATACTGCTCAATTTCGAGGACTTAGACACCATTTCTGCAATATATAAAATTTTATTAGAGTCCCTTCCTTTCAAAGATCCAAGAGGACAATGGGAAAAAGATCTCTTAATTAATACATCAGAAAAGAAGTGTAAGGTAGCAATACAGAGAATTCACCCGAGCTCCATATGTGCAAAGCATACAATTTTTCAACTCAAAATTATATATCAAGCTCATCTGTCTCGCTTAAAACTGTCCAAAATATTTACAGGGCAAGATCCAACCTGCGAACGCTGCAACCAAGCTCCTGCCTCACTGAGTCACATTTTTTGGGCCTGCACCAAATTAACATCATTTTGGACCAAAATTTTTAAGTGCCTTGATTTGAAGTGGAGAAGGACAAACAAACTGTGATTGCATTCACTACACTTTTGGCACGTAGACTTATTTTGTTAAATTGGAAGAATCCTAACTCTCCTCTTATAAGTCAGTGGGAAACCAATGTTTTATATTATTTGAAATTGGAAAAAATCAAATTCTCAGTTAGAGGATCTGTACAGAACTTTTTCAAAACCTGGCAGGATCTAATCAATAAAATTTTACAATAAGAAGAGATAATTATCTCTGCATTTCTTTTTCTTCTCCATTTATCTTTATTGCCCTATTAAACTCAACAATTTAGGTATGTTTATAAGCTTTAAGTATTACTCCTTTGGCCATGCTCTCCTTCTCAGGGGTGGGGTTTGATTTGTTTTCAATCCTATTTTTTGTAAAAATGTATCTATTTGTATGGAATGATTACAATAAAATTAATAAAATATATATAAAAAAAAACATTTACATTAACATTTATTTTCTTAGCAGATGCTTTTATCTAAAGCAGGGGTCTCCAACTCCAGTCCTGGAGAGCTACAGTGGCTGCAGATTTTCATTCTAACCCTTTTCTTAATTACTGACCAGATTTTGCTGCTAATTAACTCTTTGCCTTAATTTTAATTGATGCACAACGTAAAACTCAGGCCCCTAAATTATTGATTTTTTTCCTTAATTAGCAATCAAACAATCCAACCATCCATTTTCCAACCCGCTGAACTCGAACACAGGGTCACGGGGGTCTGCTGGAGCAAATCCCGGCCAACACAGGGTGCAAGGCAGGGAACCAATCCTGGGCAGGGCGCCAACCCACCGCAGGACGCAATCAAACAATATTAAGACATAAAATGAACCAACACATAAACAACAACCTGCGTCCATCACGCAATAACTGAAAATAAAAAAAAGCGAAGGCCTCAGTAAAGTTGATCTGCTCAGGTCCACAAATACATTTTGACAGCACTCTTATAAAAGAAAATCAACAGTTTTGGAACTGTCTGCCATGGCAGAATGAGTGCCGTGAAATTAAATAACGGGTTTAATTAGCAACGAGAATTGACTTTAAGTTAAGAACCTGAATGAAGATTGGAGTTTGCAGCCCCAACTTAGTTGGTCATCTGTTGACTCACTACTTCACATCAAATTTATGTTTAGGTGCCGTTTAAGGAAAAAAGAATCAATTCAGTGGTCAGAGTCTCAACAAAAGTCAATTAAAATAAAGGGAAATAGTTAATTAGCAGCAAAAACTGGTCACTAATTAAGAAAAAAGTTAGAATGAAAACTTGCAGCCACAGTAGCTCTCCAGGACTGGAGTTGGTGACCCCTGATCTAAAGTGACTTATAAAAGAGCTCAACATAATCGAGTAAACCTCAGTCTAGGGACTGTTTGGAAACAAGTGTTAAAGGACTAGGGTACAAAATTGATTTCCACGAGTGAAAAGTTTAAAACAAAATACTAGCTAGTTAAAACTGCCAGATTTATAAAACGTAACAGCTAATATCACGTTGACAGAAGTTCATGAGTCTTCAAATGCTTCTTAAACACATTGAGGGAGTCAGAGTTTTGAAATGAGGTAGGCAGCTCATTCCCACAGCCAGGAGCTACACATGAAAAGAGTCTGGACTGAGATTTGATAGCCCAGAAAGGTAGCATCACCAGACCCCATTCATCAGCAGATCTGAGTGGTCAAGATGGAGCAAAGGACCTCACGTGTGTCTCCATATAAAAAGGTGCAGTCCCAAGGACTACTCTGTATGTAAGCATCAAGGATGCTTGCCATCAACAAACCAGAAACCAAAACAATAATCCAGTAATGTCACCCATGCCCAGTGTCAAAAGAGAACACACTGAACATTTTTAGTCATGAAATTCATGAAGAAAACCAACTGTAGGAGTATCTTTTAGGGAATTTAAAATGAATGCCAGGAGCGGTACTCTAGTCTTTAAATGTTCCACCATTCCTTTTATTTTATGGGTAGATGCCTAGGAGTTGGGGCCATCCTTATATCACAACAACAGCAATAGTAATATTTATTTCTATAGCACCTTTCCATACATAGCATGTAGCTCAGAGTGCTTTACAAGACTTCAAAGAGAAAGTTACAAGAAAAGAAATCACAGCCGCTGAGTCCTCCTTGTGATTTTGTATTGAAGTCAGAGAGAGGGTTCCAGCTGTGGTTCTTTGAGAGTTAATCATAACAGTTCTGGGAGTATTGATTTCTTTTGATATTTTCTGGCTCTGGATTTTTCACTTCTGTTATTGGATTTTGCTTGTGGATTTCATAATTGGGCTTCATTTTCAGCAAACCTGTTTTTCCCTGTTTTTCTATTATTTTGTGTTTCTTTTTGCTTTTAGTAAATACATTCTCAATTTCTAAAGATATTTTATTTTATGTTTTCTCAACAAATAAGTGGTTTGCATATACCTCCTTTGTTGTAAGGCATTTTTGATATATTTTTGAAGACCTTTTTGAACTTTTAAAGCCAACTTGCCATTTTGGCCCTGGACAGAACAAATCCTGCAGTCAGTAGCTGGGGTCTGGCAGCCTGTGGTCTTGTGTGGGCAGGTCTTTAAAGGTCTGGGCCTGCTGATGGAGCTTTCAGGAAGTCTCACACCACTTTCACCATGTTTGTAAGTAGCAATCATAACACTCACATGACAGCATCAGGAACGTGTTGCTAACCACAAAATATTCAGGTACCTCAAAATGTCAGTTATCACTGTATAACAAAATGGCTGGCAAAAATTAGTAAAGAACCACAAAGTTAATTTCAGATTATGATTTAGGTAATAGTAATGAGACTCAAAGACTATAAAACTAATATTCTTACAATGTAACTGGGGAAAATTATGACAAGAAGTTTTGTTTCACACCAAGTTCAGCAAGGTCAGTGATTGTTTTGTCAGCTCTCAGTTATATCTGCGCTTAAGCAGCCATGTTGGTTCTGTGTTTGCGCTGAAGTTTCTGAGATTCATTGAACTGTGTGCATTCTTAAGGCCCAGACACATTTTTCACCAAAGTGGCGTGAACATACAGTAAGTAACAAAAGCAGTGAAAACTGGTGAGTACAAACTGTACATGGTCTCTGTGATGACCTGACATTCTATCTAGTACTTGATCTTACCTTGCACCTAATGCTGCCAAAAATGCTCTAGCACTGTGTAACCCTATTACATAAGAAGTTTGAAAATTGTATTTTAATGTGTTGAAAGTGCCCCTTATTCCAACATGCTGGCAAAGTCATTGCCACACAATTTGAATGCATTAAGTTATTTATTATAATGAAAACAAATGATGTGCCCATCTGCAAAACAAAATGATGTTCAAAAATTCTAAATTTGAATCAATAAGCTAATATTAGAAATGGATTCCGTGTGTGTGAAACCCCCCAAAAATATGTACTGTACAGCATAATTTAAAAACACAAAGAGAATTAAAAAAAATAGAAAATGTAAATGATGACGCTTGGCAGCCTATTGTAACAAGTTGAGGTTTCTGCTTGTAACTGAATGGTTTGTTTTTATTGGACAATTTACTCTTCATGTCTAAATTAAAAGCACTTCATCTATTTATCAGCTTCGGAAGTGGCGAAGTGAAGGATTACCGCCAGATCAGAATTCCATTGAAAATGCTATTCTTATAAAGAAAAGCTCTCATTGGCCACTACTGATCGATCCACAAGAACAAGCTTATGAATGGATCTGCCATATGGAAGGTGCCAACCTTAAGAAAGTCTCAGCCTCTGACCCCAACTATATGAAGACCATTGAGACTGCTGTGCGACTTGGGCAGCCAGTTCTTATACAGGTAATTCTTTAATGCAATATGTCTGTACAGAAACACTTATGTAGACACTGTTATTTATATTAAAACTCCAATACTGAGGCCAGTCTGCATTTGTAAGCATTACTCTTTAAAGTTAGCATTATGTATACTACACAAATATTTGGAGCACCTGGCACTGTTTCCATTGTACACATTATCCTATGGACAAACTTGTGGAGAAATATTTTCAATGTATAACAGTAAGGTGCATAGATGTTTTCATGAAAGTAATAAAGCTAGTCTATTCTGAATAAAGTTACTCACAGCTTAGTCTGTTCTTGGATTTCTGCTTTTTCCTGAAGTAGTTTAGATAAGGTCTTATTAAATAGTGTACTGTATGTAGTATCAGACCTGTGGAACTCAGGAATCCATAACCACCTGAAAATGAAAAGAGGATTTATTGACTATCACATAGAGAAAATTCCTCAGGAGAGAAGAAGAGATAGAGTGAGATGTGATGTCTCATGAGGGAATCATGTAGTCATCAGAAAGCTCATCAACCCTAAATCGTTCATGTGTATCTTAGATGTGAAAGGTGACATCCCATACATGGCACAAGAAGTGGGGATGACTTGTAGAAAAAATAGCTTCATTAAATCTAAGTGGGTTTGTGGATGTGCATATGGAGGGCAGTACAGGATGTAGTAGGAGACACTGGAGGGAAAGTCCTGGATTTAAAATGCAAGCACCTCATTTAACTAGGCTCAAATGAGGCCGATTACATGCAGTGCAGTCCGTGGTCCTCAAGCTAACTGACTAGTCATTAAGAGCCTTTTAGATTTTGTAGAATAACACCATTTGTCCCAATTTGCCATAACATAAAAACATTTATATACAAAGTATATTCTGAAATACTGTATGTTCCTGGTTAAATGTTCCTTGTGTATGGTCAGCAAGCTGCTAAACTCAGGGTGACAAAGGTGTCAAAGGTGACACCAGGCTGTAACAGGATGGAGAAAAACCCTGCCAAGGCCAATGCAGGGAGGAAAGACACTACTTGGGTTGATAAAGTATGTCACTGTATGCCATGGAAGACGTGCAGTGACATTTAGGGAGCAGTTCAAGCTGTAGATGGTCTTGGTGGGGGACAGAGAAAGAAAGACAGAACCTGAGGCTTGGCATGAGGCTGAAGTTACTCTTTCAAGCCAGTAGGAGGCAGTGCAAAATCTCTGTAACTGAGAAGCTTAGAACCTTTCTGCATTACAAGTAGCCAGATAACCGTTGCAGACCTTTTCCTTATAAGAAAGAGGATACTTAGTGTAATGACAGTTGATGTTGATCTGTGAATTTGAGAGCTAACAGTAACGTCTTAAGTAATTTACATACAGGAAGTGGTAATGGGAGTTGGTTTCTTGAAGAAGTTGTTGTACACGTCTATGACTGTTCAAGTAAAGAGTTACTCTTTTCCAAACAACGTGTCGCTGAGTTATTGGAACCCACAATAAAAACAATACACTTAGGGTTAAAGGGCATCACAAAATATATTTCACAAATGTACAGCTGGATTGCTTCAGTTACATTGTGACAGAGGGACAGTAAGGAATATAGCAAATGGAAGTATTTATATAATTATATTGTGACAATTGGCTGGGGGTGGCACCCAGCCGGGATGCCCAGAGGGACCGGAGGAAGGATATAAAAAAAATAAGGGTTGGTACCAGAATGGAGCCAAAACTGAATGGTAAGGCCAGCTGGGGTTTAATGGACAAGGTTTCGTTGAGTCAGGAGTTGGAGGGGTGAGGAGGTCATGAGTGATGTAAAGGCAAAAGAGAAGTGGAAGAAATGGAGAGAGGTATGCAGGTGAACCAGACCGACAAGCTTTTGAAACCTTGACCTACAGCAGGGGTACTCAAAGTTTTTAAATGCCGGTCCACATTCAGTTCGCAACCAACCATCGGGGTCCGCTATAGCCAGGTTTACCATGTAGGTCTGTAGGACTGTAGGTGTAGGTCTGTAGGAGGCTAGTAATAGATTCAACGCAAATGATAAAATTTTTACAGAAGACCAAGACATGCACAAAACATGGAAAACAATTCAAAATAGTCACATGACTAGTTGCAATTAACACACCAATTACAACAGTTAGTACGTAAGTGATTGTCACACAGTGTGAAACTGTTGTTTTGATTTCATAATGGCAGCATAGTTCGGTGAGTAACCAGTCAGTGCAATTCTTATTGCATTCCTGAGGTTCTGGTCGGTAAATACACTTCGATGTTTCGTCTTGATAGTGTTCATAGTGGAGAACGCACACTCACAAGAATATGTTGAACCAAACATAGTGAGCACGGAAATCGCCAGTTTCTTTGCGGCAGGATACTGAGAATCTGGAACAAACTTTGACCAAAAAATTGTTATGCCGACTTCGTTCAATTTTGCTTTCAAAACGTGAGAAGCTTGCAAATCAGCTGCTTCCATTTGCAACAGTGACGGGTTTGAGTCCATTCACCGTCAGGCTGGACAATGAAAGGATCAGCAACAAACAAAAAAACAGGCTTCAGTTTTCTGAAATCCTTAAAACGTTCATCAAACTCGACCTTCAAATGATGTAGAAATGTGGAAATCAACTGAAAACATGCCTGTTGATCAGCTGTCATGCAGCTCCTCAGGTTTGGGAAATGCAGCATCTTGCCACCTTCCAAGTCATTGATGAAAATGCTCAGTTTTGTTTCAAAGGCACAACATTTTTCTTGCAATTCGACAACGGTTTTGTCTGCACCCTGAAGTGACAAATTCAGTGTATTTATATGTCCCATAATATCAACAAGAAATGCCAGCAGTGCGACCTTGTCACTGTCTTGAATAAATGTTAAAACTTCTGCAGCTTCTTTGTATTCAAGGACTGCAGGAAGTCAGCTACATCTTCATGGAGATTCCAGAACCTTTCCAACACACGGCCCTTGCTTAACCATCTGATGTCATTGTGAAGCAGCAAGTCTCCAAATTCTGCAGACATCTCTTCAAGAAAAGAACGAAACAGACGATGCTGCAGAGACGAATTACATCGTAAAAAAATTCACTAATTTCACAAGAGTAGACATCATTTCCGCCAGTTCGTCACAAAGTTTTGAGCAGAGGGCAGACTGATGAATGATGCAGTGATAAGCAACAAGGTTGGGCTGAAGTGCCTTCATACGAGTGACAAGTCCTCTATCTTTACCAGTCATTGCTGGTGCCCCGTCTGTTGTAAGGGAAACCATTTTTGTTACATCCAATCCAGCTGCGTGCATAAACTGCGATAATGCTGAAAACACGTCCTCACCGCGGGTCTGTTTTGCTAGCGGTAGTAATGTCAGAAACTCTTCAACAAAATTATGGCCATCAAAAAATCTTGTGAACATACAGGGTTGAGACATGTCAGTTTTATCAGTGGATTCATCGCACGCGAGAGCAAACAATTCAGCCTGTTTAAGATCTGATATTAACTGACCACCGACCACATGTGAATTTCCCATTGGGATTAATAAAGTATCTATCTATCTATCTATCTATCTATCTATCTATCTATCTATCTATCTATCTATTGTCAGAAAGGTCATCTGTACGACGACTAGCAGTACTGTCTGATAATGGTATCTGCTGAATCAGTTCAACACACTTTTTGTCGCTAAACAGAACCGAAGAAGAAGACATCATGCATTCTTTTACAACCTCTGCATCAGTAAATGCTTTCTTATGTCTGCCAAGAACCCAAACAATGCGTAGCGAAGCTTCTGTAACATTTGATTGTGTGGTGGTCGCTTTCGTCATCAGCGATGAACTCGCTACCAACGACGACTTAAGGGCGTCGATCTTATGCGAACGGAGCTCTGACTTTGGTGGATAATTCGCATTGTAAAAAAGACCAAAAAATGCCAGTAGACCAAACGCAAATTTTATATGCCAAACAGTTTTCAAAAATGCCAGATTTCAGTTATTTGGCATAAAAAATGCCAGTTGGCAACCCTGCTACAGAGTAAATAATAAAACAACAATAATTTGGTGCTTTTATATTCGGACTTTTGACTTACGCAGAAGACAGTCGCGGTCCGCCAAAAACGTCTTGGCGGTCCGGATTGTGGACCGCGGTCCGCCGTTTGAGTACCCCTAACCTACAGGCTAGCTAAGGTTATTTTATCTATTAATTTATTTATTATATTCTTAGTGTGTTTTCACCCATTTTTCTTTATTTGGATTAATAGGAATGTGTGTTTTTAACCCAGTGCCATGGTGTTGTTTAACATTTGAAATGTATCACAATATACTCTTAAATATATTAAATCCATGTAAACAAATTTTCAATATGCCATAAATATACTGTAGACTTAACAGATGGCACAGTGCTTAACGTTGTACCATCACAGCAACTGGAACACGGGGTTGATTTTGAGCCCATTCACTGTCTGTGTTGGAGTTTGCCAGTCCTCTTCATATCCATGTGAGTTTGCGCCAAGTGTGTCAGAGTATGTTAGTTCAACGAGTGACTCTACACTGGCCTAATGTGGGTGATTGCGGGTGTGAAGGTGAGTGAGCTCTTGGTGGGCTGTCATCACCTCACATAATGGTTACTGACTGGCTCGCCACAATCCGGTAATAAAGAAGGCAGGTTTAGTAAATGGATTGTATTATTTTCATTAAAATGATTTAATTTGAATATGAATGCAAAAAGTTGCTTTTAGAAAAATGAGTAAATATTATTTGCTGTTATTTTAAGTTTATTACAGATTTTTAAATACTACACTGAAAAAACTGCTGATTAACATACAGTACTACAGTGTACTGTACTTTGACTCTGAAAATCAAGATGCTGCACATGAATAAATAGCTTGTGTTTATGGCTAAATATACTGAAATCCTGCATATCAGACATTTCTGCATGATATCAGTCAAAATAGGTCTGTTTTTTCTGATAGTTCTGGCATTAGAGTATACACATTTACTGTAAATAGTGCAATGTATTCATTTTCAGTATAGTAAGCAGATTCCAAATTTCCTTAAAAAGATGACATTAAAAGCTTTAGTGCATTTTAAGCAGCTTTCAGCAAATTTGAAAGGTCATCGTATTAGTCCTACTTTCATATAATCGTAGTTTCTTGTTTCTTCATTAGGATTTGCAAGAAAAAATAGATCCAATCCTTAAACCCTTACTAATGAAGGATGTTGTGGCACGAGATGGGCAAAGTTTAATTAAGATGGGAGATGCTGAAATTGAATACAACCCCGATTTCAGGTAAAATCTTTCTTGATATGACGCACAACCAGGAAGCGATTCATTTTCATTCTTGAGGAATATGAATTATTTACATTATGCATTCAGTTTGGTATCATCAGAAGGCACCATCATGCTATTGTTTTTAGGTAAGCAGGTATCTGAACTTTATACGAACAGGATGCCAATTTACCACTTGTGAATTAATGAAAACTATTAATATGTAAAAGCCTAATGATTATGACCAAGAAAAAAATTATTTTTCTGTTTTGACTTGGGGGAAAAAGACTGTTTGGGTAACACAGACTACTAGTTTTCTTTAGTGGATTTAATCCATTTTATCCATGCAAATTAAAAAAATATTTAGACCAGCAGTCATTTGATGTGTTTGGATGGTTCTGTTGGATGACAACACCTAAAAAGCAATGAGCTCACCTAATATCCTGATCCTATTAATACTGTCTAAAAGAAGTCTCCCCATACACTGTTATAAATAAACTGCTGTTTCTTTGTCCTTAGATGTTTATGTTTTTAGGCCATGGTGCCCAATACAAAGCACTATGATGATAAACGTTTATTAATTTATCGTATAGGCCACTATTGACTCTTGCTTTGCATTTCAAAACATTTCACATAAAGGCATTTGGATTAAAAGATGATCACATGAATGAATGAAAAGATGATTAAGAGCTTATTATGGTTGTATGAGCATCTTTATTTAGATTTGTACAGCAGTATACAGGTGAAGAACAAACCCATCTATTGTCATCGTAAGGAAGCTACAAGGAAGTGCTTGTCAGCAATGGTGGGCACTTAGACAGAAGTTACTATTTAAAAATACGCAGCACCTTCTGAGCTACAAGTGCACTTCATGAATGTGCTGGTGCACTGAGAATTCTCCTTTAGTGGTGTAAGACAAGAAAACAAACAAGGAACGATTTGGGGATCCACCCTGTATATTGTAACACAAGGACTTCTAAGTCAAAATTAACACCAAAGCAGTTTCTGTGTTGGAGTCCATGACGGGACTGATTGGTAAGGTGAAGGAGGTTGACTTTTATAGGTGGAGGAAAGAAAGAGTCCAGTCTATAAGGGTCAGTAAGTCAGTATGTGGGGTCAGTAGGGGTGCGTGGTTAGGAAGCAGATGTAGGAACTGGTCGTAGTTTAGGTGGGTTTCTGTTCTGGCGATCTGTAGAAGATGGAGAAGTGACATTAGTGCACTTCGTCAACCCCTGACTACGCATCTTGCCCTCAGTTAAGCCCTTAGACTGCCTCCCAAGCGCATGTGTGTGACAGTGGCCAAATCTCATTTAGTATGCTGTGAATAAACAATTGTTGAACATACAATTTGTTAAGTTCAGTTTTATGAAGCTGACTTTCATAGAGTTTTAAGGCTAACATTTGATAATTTCTCATATAAACTACACAAAGGATACTATTTGGTTATTCAGCATCTGTTTTTTTTCTTTAAATAAGCTTTGTAAAAGTAACAACAGGACAAAATTAGACTTTTGGGGCACCTTGCAGTCAACCCCATATAACTGTAAACAATAAATGAAAAGAAAACGTGTGCTATAATGCCAAATCGAGTTGTCCCAACTTTCATCTAAAACAGACAAATTAGAATAGCGGCTCTTCCGTATTTAAGGCATTCTGGGAAGAAGCGGCGGGTTCCTGATGGATGAACTCCAGAGGTGACATCAGATGGAATGATGTCAGTCATCCTTTCTGCAGAAGTGGAAGAAGGGAGGCCGTTCGTGCACAATGCCACCTCATATCACGGTGGAGAATGACCGTCACCCAAGCCTTCAAGCTGTTTCCCCAACAGCCCGTGTGTGACACGCTATAAAGTAGCAGTGTAGATCTAGAGAACAGCCCAGTTGAATGGTCTCAAGTCTTATGGGTTCATTGCTAAGAGTGGAGAGAGTGTGTACAGCATTAGTAATGCTATCTATTTTTGTGAAGAAATGGTGTCCAGAGTCACAAGTACCATTTATGTTTTTGAGTGTATTTGACATGGCTTGCTATCCATTCCATAAATGTTAGTAGAGAAATATATGAGACAAAAAAAATTTAAACATAGAGCATTGTTAACATATTTAATTGTATTTTACTAGCCTGTTGGGGTTTTCTCTGTGCATTACTGCATGAGTAATATTTATTATGGTTTTATGTTTCAGGTTATATCTGACCACTCATATACCAAACCCTCACATCCTACCTGCAATTTGTATTATGGTCAAGTTGATAAACTTCATTGTGACATTTGATGGCTTGCAGGACCAATTCCTCTCCAGAGTTATTTCACTGGAAAATCCACAACTGGAAGAGCAGCATTGTCAGCTGTTGGAAAGCATCACTTTGGATCTCTCGCTGCTTCAGGAGCTTGAAGACAAATCCCTGATGCTGTTACAGAAAACAGAGGGTGAGGAAGAAGAGCAGCACAGTGTTTCATCACCATTTTAGTGTTTGTTAGTATTTGGCCTAAGTGTACCAGGGTGTCAGTCCATCACAATAAAATAGAACATCAAATTTTGGAATTATTTTAATGGAAAAAAAATTTTGTTTCATATTTAAAGAGAGAGAGTTTGACCCATAGAACAAAACACATAATTAAAAATTCGTAGCTGTGTAAAGTAATTGAAAGTGAATGCATAATAAGCTAGGAATAGAGCTTAACTTGTTTATGTTGCAATTAAATAGTAAATGTAACTGTCAGTGAGGGGTGAATTTTTGCAAAGTGTGTGTAGCATCTCAAAAATTCACTGAAGCATATCATGGTTTAGTCAAATAAATTCACAGAGCAATAAGCTGGACATATTACTAACATGCTGGAGTTATATGAGGTGGCAACAAAAGGATATGATCAACGTGGAGCTTATGATATTATTTATCTGGACTTTCAGAAAGCATTTAATAAGGTGCCACATGAGAGGTTGGGCATCAAACAAAAAGTAGTGGGAGTATGAGGGTGATGGTGCGAGGAACCTCATCAGAATTGTCTGATGTTAAGAGTGGCGTTCCACAGGGGTCAGCGTTAAGGCCGGTGCTATTTTAATTATAAATAAATGATTTTGATAGGAATATAAGTAATAAGATGGTTAAATTTGCAGATGATACCAAGAGAGGTGGATTAGCAGATAATCTGGAATCATTTATATCATTACAGAAGGACTTGGACAGCATACAGGCTTGGGCAGATTTGTGGCAGATGAAATTTAATGTCAGTAAATGTAAAAGATTACACATAGGAAGTAAAAATCTTAGGTTTCCATACACAATGGGCGGATTGAAAATCGAGAGTACACCTTATGAGAAGGATTTAGGAGTCATAGTGGGCTCTAAGCTATCGACTTCCCCACAGTGTTCAGAAACCATTAATAAGGCAAACAGAATGTTAGGTTATATAGCACGATATGTGGAGTACAAGTCCAAGGAGGTTCTGCTCAAGTTTTATAACACACTGGTGAGGCCTCATCTGGAGTACTGTGTGCAGTTTTGGTCTCCAGGCTACAAAAAAGACATAACAGCACTAGAAAAGGTCCAGAGAAGAGCGACTAGGCTGATTCCAGGGGTACAGGGGATGAATTATGAGGAAAGATTAAAAGTGCTGAGCCTTTTCAGTTTAAGGAAAAGAAAAGTAGCACTGCTGCCTCGCAGTTAGGAGACCTGGGTTCGCTTCCCTGGTCCTCCCCACGTGGAGTCTGCATGTTCTCCCCGTGTCTGATTGGGTTTCCTCCGGTTTACTTCCACAGTCCACAGACATGCAGGATAGGTGCATTGGCGATTCCAAATTGTCCCATGTGTGTGTGTGTGCCCTGCAGTGGGCTGGCAACCTGCCCGTGGTTTGTTTCCTGCCTTGTGCCCTGTGTTGGCTGGGATTGGCTCCTGCAGACCCCCATGACCCTGTAGTTAAGATATAGCAGGTTGGATGGATTATTACAGTGGATCAAGACTGTTATTTTAAAGTGAGTTCATCAAGAACACGGGGACACAGCTGGAAACTTGTTAAGGGTAAATTTCGCACAAACATTAGGAAGTTTTTCTTTACACAAAGAATGATAGACACTTGGAATAAGTGACCAAGTAGTGTGGTAGACAGTAAGACGTTGGGCACTTTCAAAACTCGGCTTGATGTTTTTTTGAAAGAAATAAGTGGATAGGACTGGCGAGCTTTGTTGGGCTGAATGGCCTGTTCTCGTCTAGAGTGTTCTAATACCGTCTTTTTCCGAAATTAAGACATCCCCCGAAAATAAGCCCTATCGAGATTTTCGGAACTTTTTGTAATATAAGCCCTCCCCCGAAAATAAGCCCTAGTTAAAATAATGTGAAAAAAAGAATTCGTTAAAAAATGCTGTTGATTTATTAAGTATGTTTAGCTTCCCTAATACTCGTATTTCAGAGAAATGTTTGAAATAAAATATTCCGAGAAATTCATTGTTTACCTCTACAGTTCGTTTCAAATTAATTCTTGGAATTTATCTTAAAAATACAACATAAAGCAGCATGAATACATAAATATTGTGTCCGCTCTGCTCTGCTGTGTTGTACTGCGTCGCACGTATCGCAGAGTATGGTCGAATGAGGTGGGGAGGGGGTGGAGGGGGGCATGCATATGCGGAATGCGACGGAACGCGTCGTTGGCGCACACTATAAATAATTGTTCGTTAAGGCAGCAGTCTACATTGAGCGACAGTGCAGATACAGTGTTTGTTCATTTCAGTCTTGTAAGTCTGATTATTTCCTCATACGTAATTTTATTTTTTATAAAGTGAATAATTTTTAACCGCAGTTAAAATGAGTACAAAACGAAAGAGCTATTCCGTCGAGTACAAAAAGGGAATTGTGGAAGACTCCAGGGGTGTAAATCTTGATTTATGACGATGTTCCAGAAGAAGATGACATGACTGTAATTGAATCAATTTTAATTTCTGTATTCTGTGTAAAATAAATAAATATTAAATAAAAATATATAAATATACTTTTATTTTTGTCCTCCCCCGAAAATAAGCCCTAGTGCGTATTTTGGACCAAAAAAGAAAGTAAGACAGTGTCTTATTTTCGGAAAAAGACGGTATCAGGCATATTATATAAACACCCTGTGCTAGTCTGCTAACAATCTGAGCTAAAAACATCCATTTGCTTGACTGATAACTTTTTTCAGTTTTAGTAACTAGGTAGCTCAATTGACAAAACATTCTATGAGTTAAGAATTTCAACTTATTTATCATACCATTAACATTTCTGTAAATGTAAAGCATGAAAAGCAAAGAACTATGATACATTTGAGTTGGTTTTTCTTGCCACTTCCAGTATAAACATAGCATTCACAGCTAAGACTTTGATATTGTAATTATAATATCATTTTTATCTTTATGATATATGTAGTTCTTTACAAAGTGAAATGTTATTTTAAGGAGGTTTACTGTGATGATTTACAGAGCAACTAACCATTTTCACATTTTGTATTACTTATACATTTCTCACAAATTCTAAAGCCTTTGCTTTATTTATATACATTTTCAGGACACATTCTTGATGACCAAGACTTAATCGACACTTTGCAGAATTTGAAGATCACGTCAAAGGAGATCATAAACAGAGTTCAGATTTCAGAAAATACAGAACAGAAGATTGAACAGACACGTGTCAAGTACCTCCCTGTTGCTAACCGGGCAGCAACACTCTACTTTGTTGTAGCAGATTTAGTTGAGCTCAATTACATGTATCAATTTTCGTTGGACTGGTTCAGTAAAATGTTCATCAAAGCAATTCAGCAGGTAAACATGAAACAAAAGGATATGCCTCACGCTGATCCACTGGGCCCAGTCGCTGGCACCTTGCGTCCTCAAAGTGCTCAGAAACTGCGAAGACCTGCAGACAACAAAATGACTGCACAAGTGATGAAGGATCTAAACTCTCATATATCAGAAACAATAAATACTTTAACTGAAAACATATACAAGGTAAAATATTATTAAATGCATGACATGACATGACATTGCCCTTTGACTCTACACTGGATTAGATTGGTTTGAGGATAAAGGAATTGAAAAACACACAGGTTATTGTATATTAATTGCAACATCTGTATATATACTTAAAAATACACAGTTTACCTTAAAAGCTTTAACAGAGATTCCAGGAAACAGAATACATGAAAAATGCAATGTCAGTCAGTATTCAATAGCTATGAGAGAGAGAAAGAGGCTAGGAGCACACACTGGTACAACGCATTGCTGCACCGACCACATGACAAACCAACTCAGGATCCCAGATTAGGACCCGAGTGCAGCCATGCAACAGGTGACACCTCAGCACCACACTAGTTCAGATGGAGTGGAAGAGTGTGAGGTTTTTTATGATGGCTGGAGTGCCAATTTAGCCACCAACCCCCAGGTTTCTCCCTGCAGGTTGGAGGGCCTACATGCAGGGCTGGATGCAGATTAACGTCAAACCCAGGACAGAACAATTGCAGGTTATGGGCCTTGCTCAAGGGCCCAATGAAGTAGAGTCACTTTTGGCATTTATGGGATTTGAACTGGCAATCGGAACGCTAGTGCAAAGCCCTAGCCTCAGAGCCACCACTCCACCCTATAATAGCTAAATGCTTATTTTGGTCACAGATTGAGGTTTGCATTATGGAAGCCTGTAATAGTGCAGTAGCTGATGCTGCTACCTTATAAATCCAGTGCCTGGCTGCTGTGTGGGCACATACACCACATCTGTGCAAAGCTTTGGATATTACCTGTTTCCATCAACATCCCAGTGGCATGCATATCATGTTAACCAGTAACTCTAAACTGGCCCCATGGGGTCCTGTGCATGACTAAGCCCTCCAATGTACCAGCACTCCATCCAGGCTTGGTTTCTGCCTTAAACAAAATGCTGCCAATATAACCAACCCAGAGTTGGATGAAGTTGGTCTGAGAATGTTAGGTTAGATTAAATGCTAAAATGCTGACAGAGCACGTACTCCCATTTCTGAGGAGCCCTGTTCAAATCTCAGTCTGGTCACTTTGTGAAGTTTGCATGTTATGATCCTGCTTACTTGGGTTTTCTCCTTGTATTCTAACTGTTGTGCAGGCCCAGAGTCTAAATGGACAGCACTGCTGCTTCATAGCACAAGACAATTCCTTGGTTCTATCAAAATCGGAATGTTCTTCCTAAATCTGTGTTGTCTTTCTTCTGAAGTAAAAGGTTCACTCCATGTTTGACATATGTGCTTTTTAAGCCCAGTGTAGGTGTTAATAATGTTCCTTGTAATGTTCCCTGGCCTCCATGCTGCTGGAGTTAAGTCTGCATCTCCATGACCCTGTAGTCCTTCAGCCATATTTAAAGACACATATGTGCAGTATTGGGATAGAAACTGACTCAGTACTGTCAAAATGTTTTCGGCTCTTGTAATTTTATAGTTACGTTTTTGTTTTGTTGTTTCTTTACTACAAAAATAACAAGTTAGACTGTCTCAGGTGGCACAATAACACATTACGTTACATTTATTTATTTGGCTGATCCAATGCAACCTGCAAAATTTATGATAAATTCATTTGTGTTTTTTTGTCTCATTAGGAAGTGTCTCTGGCTCTTTTTGGCAATCACCAGCTCTGCTTCTCATTCATGATCTGTGTAAGCATCATGATAAATGACTACAATGGGAGCAGCTTAGGATTCTTGCCAATAAGTGAATGGCAGACGTTCTTATATTCAGATGTTTTGGCAAGCATGATGGATACAACTGGAGACAAAAATAAAGATGGTAAGTCAAACTCTGTGTTTTTAGGGACTGTAGTATATTATAGTATAGTATATAGATATACATAGCCTTTAAAATCAAGAGGTGATGCTGTTATTTTAGTAATCAGTTCACGTCTTCTAGCTTGAACTTATTCCCTAAAACTTTGATTGGTGCAGAACACATCGTATATGGTAGTGTACAACTGGAAAACATAGATTATGATTTGCCCACTCCTTTTAATTTCCCAATAAAATGAGGCAACATTTGAAGTTATTTGTAAAAAGCCAATTCATTTAGTATTTATCTGTCATATTTCTATGATAATGTGGTGTAATACTGTTATGCAGTTATAATAAATCACATTGATTATCGGGCTATTTTAAAATATTAGGCCATATTTTCTCTTTGCACATTTTAAAATCTTGAGATCTACAATATTAACATTTGGCTGCCGCCATCTTGCTTGGAACATATTCATGATTTGTATTGTGTAAGCTGTCACAGGAGGCTAGGGGCCAGACCCAGCCGGGACGCCTGGAAGGACCGGGAGGTGGTCTATACATCCCCCAGGTCGCGAGGGGGCAACCGCCGTGGATGATGAGGGGACCACGGGGATGGAGCAAGGAGGCTCAAACCCATCGGGGCCCGTGGCCACCGCCAGGGGGTGCCCCGAGTGTCGTGGAGCCTGGAAGATCGACACTTCCGCCACACCTGGAAAGGTGGAGGAAGGACCTGCCAGGGACGCCCGGAGTGCTTCTGGGTGCAAGGGGAAGCACTTCCGCCACACCAGGAAGTGCCGCCGGAAGGACGTCATCAAACACCCGGAGCACATCCGGGTGGAAATAAAAGGAGCCGCCTTCCTACAATCAGGGAGCTAGAGTCAGGAGCGGGAGCAGGATGAAGCTCCCATGAGGAGAGGAAAGGCGGCCCATGGACATTGAGAGAAAGGCCCGTGTGGAGGGTGATTGGTGCTGGGAGCACTGGGTGTGGGACTTTATTTAGTAAAATAAGCGTGTGTTTTATGAAGAAGTGGTGCTTGTCTGATGGTGTTTGGAGCCGTGCTCACAAAGCATATTAATAAAAAATAATTCTAAGAACATACAAATTATTAAAATTAGAAATAAATTGGCTGATGGTTTCCACACGATGCACTTTAAAACTCAGTGAAATTTGTTTTCCATCCTTCTGAGTAATCATCGATCATTTTCTTTAGTTTGCAATTTCCCAAAACGTCATCTATTGGGGTAATGTTTGGAAGTATCAAAAGGTGGAAATGATACAATGGTTGCTTTATGATATAATGAATTACTATTGTTTCTACCGCAATAGCAATAAAAAATATGTTTTATATATGTTTGAACTCACCGCTTTTTAAATGAGATTTCATAACATAGGCATTTTGTGTTTTGTATGTTTATTTTCCTCTGTTATTCTTGATTTTTCATATGTTCTCTACTCAGATTCAACTTTTAAACGTCCTCCACTCCCCTGGTTATCAGAATCCAAATGGAAGCAATGCCAGTATATCGCAGCCCATGTGAGCACCTGCTCTTTGCTTTGTGAATCTTTAATTTCCAGCCAAGAACAGTGGAGGAGGTTTCTTGAGACTGAAAACACATATCAGTTTCTGCAGATGCCTTACACAGGTGCTTTGAACCAACATAACAGCCTGTTTAATTTAGAGTATACTTTAATTGTTCTTGTCTGTTTAACGGTGGCTGACATAATGGTTAAGACTCTTACCTAACAGCTCTGGGGTTCTGGGTTTAAATCTTAGCCAAGAAACTGTCTGTGCGTGTTCTCCCTGGATTCTTTTGTTTCCTCCCACATACCAAAAACATGCATGTTAGGTTAATTGGGGAGTCTAACACAGCCCAGAGTGTGTGAATGAGTATTTATTTATTTATCAGTGTGTTTTTAAACAGGCAGGCGCCCTGATCCAGGGATGGTTCCTGCCTCACACTTGACACTCCATAGGAAAGGCTCTGCTCTTTGGTCAGGTTCTTGTTGAAAACTGAATTGCTGGACTTCCCGTTGGATGTTTTGATTTTCTGTTTCTAAACACTGAATAGTCACATACTGCAGTTTACAGGTGAGGCACCTTTTCTAATGGTCCAGTTGACAACCTCTCGATTTCAGACATTTCTGTTAACTTCAGCATACAGGCTGACAGACGGTGGTTACAGTTGTAGCAAACTCTGTAAGAAGAGCTTGAACATCTCATCAAGCTGAAGATGGCAAAGCCCAATTTACATTTCATATGCTGCACAGCCAAGATATTTAACTGTTTTGACACTATACATTTTTCAAATGTGATTTGCGTGAGTTACTACAAATGAATAAAAATTCAAAATGTAGCTCATCTTGAAGCCCTTTAACAATATCATTCTCCTAAATCTTATGCTAACCTGAGCTACACATACAGTGCCTATAAAAAATATTCACCCCACTTGTTATTGTTATAAAATATTGGTTTAATTTGTCTTTTTTGACAGTGATCAACAGAAGAAGACTCTCAAAGTGTCAAAGTAAAAGCAGATACCGTAAATGCAAAGTGGCCTAAGTTAATTGCAAATATAAAACACAAAATAATTCATCATGTATGTATTTAGTAGCCATAGCAGCCTCGAGTCTGTTTGCATGTCTCTCTATGAGCTTTTCAGACCAGGACACTGCCAGTTCTCCCCCTTCCTCTCCGCAAAACTACTTGAGCCCAGTCAGATATCATGGGGATTGTAAGTGATTTTCAAATTCAGCTATAAATTCTCAGTTGGAGAACTTCGAGGTGGGTCAATACTTTTTATAGGCACTGTAGTTAGAGTAGCAGAGGGTTATCCATGACACTTCACGAAAGATATACAGTATAGAAATATATAGAAACATGAATAAATATATAACAGAATTCCTGTTATAAGCCCCACATAAACTGTTGTCAGAATCTATATCAGAGTTAGGAATCCTAATCAGGCTGAGGAGCAGGAAGAAAGTTAATTGCACAACACCAGAATGGTAATGGTTTATCATAGCAGGTCAGAATTCATTTCTAAACTAGTGTATGCATTACAGGCTTTTAGGAATCAAGTGCCTATCCCAGCAGCATTGGGGGAAAGGCAGAAACCAACCCTGGACAGACCACCCTTCCATCACACAATATAGTTACACTCACTCAGCTTATGACTCCCCAGTAAACCCAATGCACACATTGTCAGGATGTCCGAGGAAACGGGAATGCCGGGTGTGAACACGTGGATGTAATGAACACGACTGGGCAGAAAATGAAACTGACATTCTGGGAACAGCTGAGCAAGCCATAATAACTAAGAAATGAATAAAAATACCAGCTTGGGTTTTTCAGCAAACTTTCCAGTACCTTGGTTCATTATGTATTTTACTGTTGTAGGAATTTTGCCAATAACAATTGATAATTAATTTTAAGTTTAATATTAAAACAATGGCACTTCTTGCATTGATATTAATTTTCCAAAAGATCTATCCTGGGAATCATATCTAATTGTCTGTACAATTTATAGTTTTATATGAGTTGTGTGGACTTTATTTTAATAGAGTAATGGAAAATCTTACTTTATCTAATTTATTATATGCAGTATAGCTAAGTGCAAAGTATTAAAATTTAAGAAGTACTCATTTTAAGCCCACATGTTTCAGTTTTTAAATTTCTGTAAATAAATGTCATAGACCAGTGGTTCCCAAACTTGGTCCTGTAGCTGCGGGTTTTTGTTCCAACCAGATTCATAATAAGTGATAATAATTCATAATAATTGATCTCATTTAGTTTGCTGGCCTTTTTTCTCATCTTTTATTCAGAATTCAAAAAAAGCACAGCAGTATGATTTTTACATTAAAAGACATTTAGAAATATTTCTGTTTTTCCTATAACATTGAATACTTAACTCTGTACTGCTGTTTTCCTATTGTTTTTCCCTTATTCTGTATGGTCTGCTCCCTTTATTGTATCTAATAATGACAAATGAGAACAAGCAAATCAGACACCCCCAGTGAAGAACACTAAAAGATGAAAAGCTGCAACTGCTTCAGCGTCAGATCCACTAAACTCGATAATGGAAAGGCAGAATGCAAATCAAAAATTATCCACAGGGTTAGGGTTAGGGTTAGGGTTAAAATGTAATAAATGACACACTTACTTTTGTAATTTCTTCATTGACCCCTGTCACGCAAAACAGAGACAGAGGTCATAAAAGGTTTTGTCAGCCACCCGTGTATTGTTCCCTGGCTGCAAAAAGGGTAAACTGATAGTACTGATGTGCACAATTCAGAGTCCAAAACAGAACTGATCAACTGTTTGCAAAATGTTGGCTTTATAGGCCAAAACAGGATATGATGTCACCAGGGGCTGGATCTGGAAGGATCTTCCTCCATCAGCTTGGACTGGAAGTGACATCATAAAAAGGGTCAGAATTGGAAGGGTCCTCCTCCAAGAGTTTGGGGCTGGAAGTGACATCATCAGAAGGACCAGAAGTGACGTCATCAGGGTCAGGCGGAATAGTCTGCAGAAAAGCACTCTGCCACCCCCTGGTCTGGCGTGGAATTGCTGTCATTTAGACCCTTTAGCTGCCTCCCATGTGCATGTGTGTGACACCTCCAAAACACATAAACTGGGAAACAATAGCTCACCTAAAAAGCTCACCCAGAAGTCCAATTAAAAGCAGAAGTTGGTTGAAGCAAAAACCTGCAGTCCTAGGTGGTCCCAAGGGCTGAGTTTGGGAACTGCTGTTATAGACAAAATTACATATTTTGCAATTGTTTTTTTTAATAGTTTTACATACTTAATACACTTTTAAATATATTTTGATTTTAATGTTTGCTAAAAATGAATGTAATCTTTAAGATATGATGGGCTCTACGGTTGTTCCATCTGACCTGGAGAAGCCTCAAATAATCTTTCCCTGGGACAAGCTGTCAGCATTTCAGAAACTCATTTTGGTATGTGAAGTTATTTTTTAATATTGTTTAAACTGTTTTTTGATGGTTGTTAATCCTTTGTTAAATGTGTGGATGCTGTGTATTCTTCTTCATGGGTTTTGCTGCCACATTCCCAGAGATGTACGTCAGGTTAAATGGTGGCTCCAAGCAGGCTCAGTGGAAGTATTATTGAGCAGACCCTTATAAGAGGCAACTGCCTGGGGCCTGCGACTCCCTCATACCTGAATTGGATTATTTGGCTTTGAGAATGTTACCTATTATTAAATTGATAGTTATACTCAAATGGGAGGCTTCCACCAAATATAAGTGATGTTCCAAGATTTTAGTTATTTTTCATGTTTGTAGTGATGGTGACATGACTGAAGTATTAACTCTTCCATGTCTTTCTACTGGACAAAATGCCAAGCCACTGTATGTTTAGAGTGTTATTTATTATAAAGATCAGTGGAGAGGCACTGTACATATTTGTCACTTGTATGATGTTTTCTTTTATGGGCAGATTATGAAATTGTTTTTTCTCTTACATAGTTTTTAAGACAATCACGGAAGGATGCTGATGAAGTCTCTGCGTGGAGTTAGTCCTAACACAAACATTGTCATTTGCATGCAGACTGGTGTTAAAGTGTTAAAAGCTTTGATGCAATAGTTGGTTTATAACTTCAAGTTCCCTAATAATTAGAATATGCTCAAGAGATCATAGTAATGAAGTTAAATGACAAAACAGAAAACATACATTAGGATCAATTCAAAGACAAGTTTGCAAATAACTAAGAGACATAGAAGAGAAAGCAGACTGCCTCTTTGAGCATGGGTAAAACAACCTTCATGAGTTTTAGATTAACTTAATAATAAAGTAATTAATAAAGTACATTTATAAAAAGAGGCTAATTCTGAGTAAGAACCGGGTAAGTGGATTCACAATTCAAATTAAATTGCCTGTTATGCAGAGAGCGGACCTGCTCAGGAGAAGGCCGCTAAACTGGGCAGTTTTGGGGAGACTAGGTGCTTGGTTAGATGGTTTGTAGTGAGTCAGACTCATTTTAATTCTTCAAATTCTCTAGTATTAGAAGACACTCTACTTGAGCTGCATATTAAGTGGGAGATTCATGCTAAAGTTAGAAAATGGGATTTATTAGAAAATGGAATGAACCTTAACAAAACTGATAATGTTATTTCTCAAAGTCGTCTCCACTTTTCTCAGTGCACTTGTGCCGCCTGCCTGGAAGTGCCTGGATTCCAGCAGAATAAAAGGTTTTGTCTCGTAACCACTCATGCACCGCTTTCTTCACGTCGTCATCTGCCTTGAATCGAGGACCACCCAGATGTTTTTTTAGCAGTCCAAAAAAGGTGGAAATCACAAAATCTGGTGCATAAGGAGGATGTGGCAATACCTCAAAGTTCAGTTTCTCCAGACAAGCCTTGGTGTTCTTAGCAGTGTGCGGACAGGCTGGCTTTGTCTTGCAGCAAAGGGACTCCTTGACACAGCAATCCCCGCCACTTGGATCTAATAGCAGGCTTCACATCGGTCTCCAGCAAGACACAGTAACTTGCACTAGTGACTGTAGTACCCCTCGGCATGTAGTGTTCAACAGTAACTCAGTGCATGAGAATTCATTTCTAAATTGTTCAAAAAATGTAAATGAAAATATATGTTATATTTATTCACCTACATATATGTTATTGACAATGTCATTGATTTTCACATATTTACCTGCTTAAATTAACTGAACATTGACTATATATCTATAATATTCAGTAAAACCAAAAAATAACTAAAGCATTTTTTTTTGCTTCTTTAGATTAAAACCTTAAAACCAGAAAGTTTGATAAGCTCACTCGAAGGGTTCATTGCAGACAAACTTGGCACTAAATATGTTGAAAGTGGAAACCTCACCCTGAGAGAAATGTATGATAACTCAGATGCAACTACTCCTCTGATATTTATCTTGTCTCCAGGTCAGTAAATATTATAACACCTTATTTATTTTTAAAGTATTGTTGTAAACTGCACTTGGCATTCCTAATTACTACTCCTTAGACTGAACATTCAGATTACCCAGGTGTCAGTAAAAGGTATAAATCTGAGCAAATCATAATCGCAAATATTTGGCTTTATTATTCTTTTCTTTTTTGTAGAAATAACTTTCATCCATTTACAAATTCACACCACTAAATCATGTTGGTGTATTTGTGTTTATCTACTCTCTATATATAAAATCCTAAGCCTACAAGTGCAACGATTTTGTGCAATGATTGTATGTGACATTTTTTGTCGCGCTTTAAATTGAGCTTATTTTAAAACCTATGTATGTTTGGTATCATTGTTTTCAGAATTTATCGAACTTTAAAGTGACATTGTTAGATTTTCAGATTCTTATTCCGTTTTTAAATTAAAAACTAAAAAATATCAAGAACTCACGTCCCGCGAGATGAGACTTTGTGCCAAGAGATTTAACCACGCTTGGGACCGGAAATAAAAGACAAAGAGTAGGACAGCTGCTGTACAGGCTTTTAAATGTTCAAAGTGCCGCCCAAGATGAAGACCACGTGGCATGGCAGCAGCAGCAAGCCAGCAGCTGATCGAGCAAAGAGGAGGCAAAAAAAACTATTTGTTTCCCATTGTATCACCGTTTAAGAGGGGGTTTCAAAGGAGCAACCACATCTCCTTGGGGTGCATTCAGCCCCCCTCTTCACAACGTGAGTGGCAGAGACGCAGAGTGGCTGGCGCATACCACAGGCCGGGGAGGTTGGCGAGTGAAGCGAGCAGGGGGGAACCCCCTAGTATATATATATATATATATATATATATATATATATACAGGTACTCGTCAACTTACGACCGCGATTGGTTCCGACTGACTGGTTATAAGTTGATCTGGACGTAAGTCGGCCTATGTTAAATTAAGGTAACAATATTAGACTGGGTAATGATATTGTAATCATCTTAAAGTAATATTTTATCAACATTTTCTTACTTTCTAAGACAAACACAGCATACTACAGTACAATTTGTTTAATATGTGGAAAACGTACAAAATAAGAAATACTGTACTGTACATTTAATTCCTGGCACCACTGGTGCTTGGCTGCAGGTTGTCGATATCGCCTTCATCAGGCGAGGCTGCGGACGGGGTGATGGGAGGAGTTGCTCTTTTCATAAACATAGTGAGCTTCGTCTGAATTGTTTGTTTTTTTTCTCTTCATAAATTTCACAATAAGGACGAAATGTGTCGCGTGCCATCCGTTCAATCCTCGCAAATCGTTCAATATTTGGGTCCATTTTTTCAAAATGAGCAAGGAGTTTATTCAGTAGAGATAAACCTTCTGACAATCCCTTTGTGGTGAACATTCGTTGTGGCACCTCCTCCTCTTCGTTTTTCTCCAATTCTCTTGTTTCTTCTTCCGCTACTCTTTCTTCATCCAATTCTATCAGCTCTTCATTCGTAAGTTCACCTGATTCCCGGTCTAGCAACTCCTCGACATCTTCCATTTCACATTCCAATGAAAGGTCTTTTGACAGTTTCACTATTTCTTCACGAATTTCATCAAGTTCTTGTTCACTGTTAAATCCAGCAAAAGTATTTACATAACGTTTAACACACTTCTTGCATACGCCATTCATACACTTTTCCGTCACAGAGTCCCACACGGTAGCAAGATTCTTTATACACTTAAGAATATTATACTGTTTCCAAAAGTCGCGTAGTGATAGTTCCGGGTCGGCATCTATTGCAGCTATGGCTTGGGCGAAGGTGGTTCTGAGATAGTTTGCCTTTAATGTAGCAATCACACCTTGGTCCATCGGTTGAATAAGTGGAGTAGTGTTTGGGGGCAAAAAAAACACTTTCACATTGGGATAGAGATCAGCTAAGTGACGTGGATGTCCAGGCGCATTATCGAGCAACAGTAAAATTTTGAAGGGAATTCCTCTCTCCAAACAGTACTCACGCACTTGATGAATGAAACAATTACTGAACCAAATACCTCAAATAAAGCCCTGGTTCATCCAGGCATTACGGTTTGACCTATAATAAACTGGCAAAGTGTGCTTGTTCACATTCTTAAATGCACGTGGATTTTCGGAATGGTAAATTAAGAAGGGCTTCAGCTTGAACCCCGCGATATTCCCGCCAAGCAGCAGAGTCAGTCTATCCTTGTGTGCTTTAAATTCTGGCATGCTTTTGGCTTCTTTGTGGATGTAAGTGCGTCCTGGCATCTGCTTCCAATACAACCCTGTTTCATCCACATTAAAAATCTGCTCTGCGACATAACCCTCAGTCTTAATTATTTCGTTTAAACTATCGACAAACTTACTAGTTCCTTCCTCATCCGCACTTGCTGCTTCTCCAGTCACTCGAACATTATGCAACTGGAATCTTTTCTTAAACCTCTTAAACCAACCAGTACTTGCCACAAATTCTTGACTGTAGTCTTCTCCGGCGCGTTCCTTTAAAGTCGCAAACAGGCTTCTAGCCTTCGACTGTACTGTAAAGAGGCTTAACGGTGTCCGCTTTTGAATCTGATCTTCCATCCAAATGTTTAACAATTTCTCCATTTCATGGATGGGCCCGGTACGTTGCTTCGTAATCACTGTTGATCGCAAAGGTGCAGAACCTTTCACAGCTTCACAAATTCTATTTTTGTCCTTTAAAATAGTCGACACAGTAGAGTGTGATAACTTCATATCACATGCGATCGCATTCACTTTCTTTCCTCCTTCATACTGTTTTATTATCATCATTTTGGTGTCTAGATCAATCTTTCCTTTTTGGCAGGCTGAGGAGTGCACAGAGACAATTTCCTCTTGGTAGACATGTTAGGGTTATATTATTATTGAAAATTGCCAAAACAACAAGACACAAACACACGTGGGGCAACACTGCTGCGTATATTTTTACTGCTGCGTAGCGAGACTTGAGAGTGCGGGAAACTGGTGCTGCCAACAGCTGGCGGGGAAAACTGTCGACCGCGTCGTAAAGTCAGTTTAAGATTTCCTGTTAATCTAATATGGATGCCAAGTTGACAGAAGTGAGAATATCCAAAGAGCATCCAGTCAGACACAGGAGAAAGTGTGAAGTTGATAGATACTGGGCTGGAAAGTGAACCCAATTTATTGGAGCTGTGACATATCAACACGAGTCACTGTGTCTCTAGACTAAGCACAGTTAGACAGTATATGTTGTATAGATATACAGTATACATACAAAATATACATATATATATAATGACCATAATTCCGAATGCAAGGTATTTTTCCTTAAGCCAGATGTTTATTATTGGTGACTTTTGCATGTTATATGAAAATGTAAGAATTTAACAGTATTCTGTACATGTGACAGTGCCACTACTACTCCAACTGCTACTGCTTATTAATTTACAGTAATAGTGCAAAGAGTATCATAGTAGTTAGCACTGTTGTTTCACAACTCTGATAAACTTATTTCATTCTCCACCTTGGTTACTGTTTGTGAATAGTTTACATATTTTCTAAGTGCTTTATTTTATTCCTAAAGATGTGTGTTTTACAGTAATCTATCTATCATGATAAGAAGAAATTAAGTTCAACACAAAGAAGCCAAAGGGAGTCCACAACTATGTTTGACATTCTGTAACAATACCCCCAACTTCAGTCTTTTAGTTGTACTCCTGGATAACAAAATTATAGTGTTGTGCTGACTACATACATGTACAAACCTCTGACTCCTTCTAACAGGCATGGACCCAACTTCCCAGTTAATGAGGCTGGCTCAAGAAGTGCGTGGCAGCACCGTTCATGTAGATATGGTGTCTCTTGGCCGTGGTCAAGGACCAAAAGCTAAAGAACTCATCAAAAAAGCTCAAATACTCAAAGGACGTTGGGTTTTTCTTCAGAACTGCCATCTTGCTGCCTCTTTTATGCCACAGCTGCAGACCATTGTAAATTCGTAAGTATTCTGTAAGATTAAATATCTTTATGCTGCTACCATTACCTTGAGCATGGGAAAGGCGCTATATAAATAAAATGTATTATTATTATTATTATTACTGTCCAGTGATCCTGAAATTGAGAATTACATTCATATTGCACTCTATAGGCCTTGAAAGTGTTACAGGGTGCTTTGCTTTAAAAGTGTAAGAGGGCCTCATCACACATGCTTGTAACAATATAGCAAATGCGTATTCATGGAGAGCTTAAAATGGTCTGGAAAAATAAAGAACAAAAAAAGAAATGATCAAAACAAAAATCAAAAAGTCATTTGTTACCAATAAATATTGACTCAAGCACAGTCACTAAATCCTTGCTGATGATTCATTTCTGTTCAGACCTTTGGGTTCCCCACAATGTCCACGGTTAAACATTTTTGTCAAACTAAAGTTAAATATGTTGTATCAGTTTCCTGCTCATTGTAGTATTTTGATACAAATACCATTATTTTTTTCTAATTGCAATGTGTCTTATAGCACTATATAGACAAGAGTATTGGGACACACCTCTTAATTATTGAATTCAGGTGTTTCAGTCAGATTCATTGCCATGCAGTCTTCTTTTACAAACATTTGTGAAACAAAATGGGTCGTTCTGAAGAGCTTAGTGACTTCAAGTGTGGTACTGTGATAGGATGCCATGTTTGCTGGATATTCCACGGTCAACTATAAGTGGTATTATTGGAAAGTGGAAGCATTTAGGAACAACAGCATCTTGGCCATGAAGTGGAAGACCACATAAAGTCACAGAGCAGGGGTCAACGACTGCTAAGGTGCATGGTGCGTAAAATGCTCTGCTGATCCCACAGCTGAAAAGTTCCAAACTTCCACTGGCATTAATGTAAGCATAAAAACTCTATGGCTGGAGCTTCATGGAATGGGTTTCCATGGCCGAGCAGCTGCATGCAAGCCTCACATCACCAAGTCCGATACCAAGTGTTGGATGGAGTGGTGGAAACATGTTCTATGGAGTGATGAATCACAATTCTCTGTTTGGCAGTCAGATGGGCGAGTCCGGGTTTGATAGATGCCGGGAGAACATTCTTTCCTGACTGCATTGTGCCAACGGTGAAGTTAGGTGGAGGAGGGCTGATGGTGTGGGACTGTTTTTCAGGGTTTAGGCTAAGCCCCTTACTTCCAGTGAAGGGCAATCTTAATGCTTCAGCATATCAAGACTTTCTGGACAACCCTATGCTTCCAACTCTGTGGGAACAGTTTGGGGAAGGCCCTTTTCTATTCCAGCATGACTGCGCCCCAGTGCACAAAGGAAGGTCCATAAAGAAATGGTTGGATGAGTTTAGTGTGAAAGAACATAACCGGCCCACACAGAGCTCTGACCTCAACCTGATCGAATACCTTTGGGATGAACTGAAACGGTGACTGCGAGCCAGGCCTTCTCGTCCCAAAATCTGTGCCTGACCTCACAAATGCTCTAAAGAATGGGTACAAATTCCCACAGAAACATCCCAAAATCATATGGAAAGCCTTCCAAGAAGAGTGGAAGCTGTTATAGCTGCAAAGGGGTGACCAACTCCACATTAAATTATATGCATTTGAATGCATTGTCTTTAAAGTTCCTGTTGGTGTCATGGTCAGGCGTCTCAATACTTTTGTCCATATAATGTATATTACTAGCTGTGTCACTTGGCTTTGCCTGGAAATTTCCTAAGTGGTGCCCTCAGTAATAGTGTTGACGGATGCATCAGAAGTACTATGTACAGTAACTAACTAAGTACTTTTCTTTATACAATTACTCTTTTATATACTACATACAACTGCCCATCAGTAAAACTTTTTTGCCATAGATCATCTCTTGCTTTTCCAACTGACTGACCTTGGCTTTTGTTGGTGGTCATTGGAAAACACAGATTTCCAGGAAACTGTATAATTTTAAGTTGAAACAGGTAAACAGTAGGAACAATGGGGATTTTGGGTATAAATATAATTTCATTCTGAATCATAGCCTGTAAAATAGTAACTTAAATCAGACTTGAGTATAACAATTGGATCTGCAATCTT
The DNA here is from genome assembly GCF_900747795.2 of Erpetoichthys calabaricus. Taxonomy (NCBI): domain Eukaryota; kingdom Metazoa; phylum Chordata; class Cladistia; order Polypteriformes; family Polypteridae; genus Erpetoichthys; species Erpetoichthys calabaricus. The sequence goes on from NC_041396.2 coordinate 47,050,552, forward strand.
GTACTGTTATAAAGTTTTGAAGGGTTTAGATCAAAAGCAACGCACACTGAATTGTGGGTATCTCCACACAGGTGGTGCAGTGGTAGCCTGGCTGCTGCTTTGCAGTAAGGGGGATTGTGGGTTTGCTTCCTGGGTCCTCCCTGTATGGAGAGCACTTTGAGTAGTGAGAAATGCACTATTTAAATGTAAAGAATTATTATTATTACTTCAGCTAATTATTACATACGGCATTGATGTTTAACGGCAGCACACTTATGAATTGTACAGAAAAGAATGGGTGAAAAGAAATAATATGATGAACCATGTACAATGTCCACTTCCTCTGTGGGGGACCCCTTTACTGAGCTGTGCAAACATTTACATTTACCAAGGGTGCCATTGCTCCTGGTCCGTGTTGTATTCAAGTGGGCCAGTAAGCGTGCCAGCATTTCATGGTTTCTGCTTTGCAAACCAGAGCATAGCAGCACATCACGGTTTGACCTCCATGGGTTCTCCTTTCTTCTCCAAAATACTACATGTGTTTCACCACCAAGGGCTTACTGACCCATCGCCCCCCCCCACCACATTGTTCAAAGTTGTATATATACAGTAGATGGGGTTGGACATAATACTCTAAAAGTACACAAAGTAAAATTGCTATACCTCCTTTGCAAGAGTTGTATCAAGCTTGATTTTGAACCCTGGTATAAACATATTGGTAAATATAATAGATAGATAGATAGATAGATAGATAGATAGATAGATAGATAGATAGATAGATAGATAGATAGATAGATAGATAGAATACTATTATACTGTATAAAATAAGAAATTAAAAAAGACTTCATTTTAATAATCTAACCTCAATCAGTAGCTATATTTGTATTCATGTCAATAGTACTTTGAACATTGTAATAGACTGCGGTGGGTTGGCACCCTGCCCGGGATTGGTTCCTGCCTTGTGCCCTGTGTTGGCTGGGATTGGCTCCAGCAGACCCCTGTGACCCTGTGTTCGGATTCAGCGGGTTAGAAAATGGATGGATGGATGGACATTGTAATAGATAAAATTATATCGCAAGAAAAACTGTTGTCTTTTTTTGTAAGGTTCACAACAAAAAGCTTTGATATTGATCCTCTCTTCCGACTATGGCTGTGCTCCAGACCTGAGTCTTCATTTCCTCTTTCCGTCCTCCAAAAGGGGCTCAAGGTAATGAGTTTAAATATTAATAACAGTAGTGTACATTTTTACTATTATTATTATTATTATTATATTACAGCTGTTTTTTTAATAAATCAGTGTAGTTTTTGTCATAAACCATGTCAAAAGAATCACCACGGACTCATCTGTCCCAGGTCATCACCTGTGTGCCCTTTCATATATGAAGGTTTGTGTATTTTCTGTATATCTGCACAAATTGTTATGACTTGTGAGTCCCAAAACAAACAAGAGTCCCAAAAATGCTTAATATACTGTAAAACGCCGGCTAGATATAATGTCAAACTCAGGATCTTTATAGAATGAAAGGTTAATTCTCACAAAACTGCTCTTCAACAAGAATGAAGCTCTGGAAAACACAAAAGCCAAAATGGAGTTGCCTAAAATAATAAGGAATCTAATGCAAACAAAGTCCCAATACAAGAATCCAAAGTGTGATCAAAAGACAGCAAAAAGGTCAAAAATCCAATAAATTATAATAAACAAAGTGGAAACACAATAACTCATCAAGATGAATGGCCAGGAACTGTGGGTACCCCTCACCGTTATGGGTCTGAGAGCAGTCCCTGGCTGTGATGGGCAGATGGACCTGCTTCTAGGAGAACCACTGACAAAACACAAGGCACACAGCAAAGGCTTAGAGAAAAAAACAAGGAACAAGGTAAAAAATGAATAAAGATGACATTAACAGAAGTGAATACAGTAATCCCTCCTCCATCGCGGGGGTTGCGTTCCAGAGCCACCCGCGAAATAAGAAAATCCGCGAAGTAGAAACCATATGTTTATATGGTTATTTTTATATTGTCATGCTTGGGTCACAGATTTGCGCAGAAACACAGGAGGTTGTAGAGAGACAGGAACGTTATTCAAACACTGCAAACAAACATTTGTCTCTTTTTCAAAAGTTTAAACTGTGCTCCATGACAAGACAGAGATGACAGTTCCGTCTCACAATTAAAAGAATGCAAACATATCTTCCTCTTCAAAGGAGCAAACAAATCAATAGGGCTGTTTGGCTTTTAAGTATGCGAAGCACCGCGGCACAAAGCTGTTGAAGGCGGCAGCTCACACCCCCTCCGTCAGGAGCAGAGAGAGAGAGAGAGAGACAGATAAAAAAAATCAATACGTGCCCTTTGAGCTTTTAAGTATGCGAAGCTCCGTGCAGCATGTCGCTTCACGAAGCAGCTGCACACAGAAGGTAACAACGTGAAGATAATCTTTCAGCATTTTCAGACGAGCCTCCGTATCGTCTAGGTGTGCGAACAGCCCCCCTGCTCACACCCCCTATGTCAGGATCACAGATAGTCAGCCAAGAGAGAGAAAAAGAAAAGTAAGCTGGGTAGCTTCTCAGCCATCTGCCAATAGCGTCCGTTGTATGAAATCAACTGGGCAAACCAACTGAGGAAGCATGTACCAGAAATTAAAAGACCCATTGTCCTCAGAAACTCGCGAAGCAGCGAAAAATCCGCGATATATATTTAAATATGCTTACATATAAAATCCGCGATGGAATGAAGCCGCGAAAGGCGAAGCGCGATATAGCGAGGGATTACTGTAACTCAAACATGAACAAAAAGAACATGAAACAAGGATTTGAGCCCCAGTCAGGAGAGGAGCCCTGGCTGAAACATCATAACACAAGAGTGTGTGTGTGTGTGTGCGTGCATACCAGTGTGTGCAGGGGTGTGCGTGCGTGTGCCTGCATGTGCGTGCGTGTGTGTGTGTGCGTGTGTGTGCCTGTGTGCGCGTGGGTGTGTGTGTGTCCGTACACACCATACATACACCTGCGTTCATTTGCACATCTCCTTTATAATTTCACTATTCTACAACTGTTTATGATGTAGGTCCTTTAACTTATTTTATTTATGTTATTTGCATGGAATGTTGTGTTCTATTATAAGCATATCCAAAGCTACCAAGTTAAATTCCTGTACATTAAGCAGTGGTGTATGAAAGTGATTCAGATTTTGATTTTGTAGAATCCACAATTAAACTTTTATTTGTAATTTAATATTGAATACAAATACTCACTTCCCTTGTTTGGCATATACTGTAGCTATTGTTCTTTCATAAGTATGTTAATAGATCATATACATAATCTGCAAGTCTGTACATCTAGATAGAAAAAAAGCACAATGTCATCAAATGAAACCCAAATACACCTGCAGAACATGTGGTCCAAACCTAAGAGAGCTAGCGCACTGGTTAACTTGTATGTCGTTATTAGATGCTTGTGTGGGACTGTAGACGTACAAAAGTTCATATTCTTCTCGTTACTCTTCCTAAATTGAGTTAAATTTTAGGAGTTAAATAAATGCAGCATTAAATCCAGAGACAAATTATTCCAAATAGAGTCTTTGTCTTTCTTTCTTCTGCTGTGTAGTTGACAAGATTGATTTTTTTGCAAACCTGTCTTTCTCATTGATGGAATCCTATTGGACACATAAAAGTTCCAAACAAAAAAACAAAATAATCAAAATCATTTAAAAAAAGGACACCGATCACAAAGCAACAGACAAGACAGTTTATGATATATTAAGGATTCTTTTCATTTTGGATGAGGTCCTATCTTCTGCTGATAAAATCGGTTTTATTAGTTCATTCTTGGTATGTAAACCACATGAATGGGCTACTGCTGTGTCTGACAATGGACGTGCCAACTGTAGCACTTTACCTGAATTTCTATAAGATTTTCACAGTTTGTTTGGAGCATCACATAGAAAGGCATTCATAATTAAAAGGCTCTTTAATCTAAAACAGAGAATTATTGGTATTCAGACAAGTGGTAATGCATGCAAAACACACTTCAGATGTTTATCATATGGCATCCTGCTTCAGTCCCAATACTATAAACATTCCAATTTCTGTGACCTCGTTTGTTACTGAAAGTTGAGTTTAAGTACCATAAGGGGTGAGAAGTACATTGTGGGATTTATTCAGGCTGGGAGAAACTTCATTACCGGTGAGTAAATTTACCTTTACCACCATCTTGAACTGAACCTGGCAACAGTTGCAAAGCATGTGGAAGTATTCCTTAGCGTGAGAGCTATTGTTTGTACATGCAGACTTACTTTTTTCATTGTTAGATTGCTGTTGAGCCACCTCAGGGACTAAAAAAGAGATTGCTCCACACATTCAGCAGCTGTCTTGGAGAAGTGACAGAAGAGATGTACGCAAAGACAAGCACTAATCCGACCTGGAAAAGGCTGCTGTTTGGATTATGCTTCTTCAATGCTGTTCTTCATGAAAGAAAGAAGTATGGGCCGTTGGGCTGGAATATTCCCTACGAGTTTTCATCCTCTGACTTGGAGGCAAGTTTTTTTGTACATGAAGTTGGTACATTTTATCTGTGGATGTGTTGAAATGAGCATCAGCTCTCCTACATGTATGACATCTATTCAAAGCTGTACAAAGCGCAGCATATAAAGTTACCCCTTTTTTTTTTTTTATTGGTGGTGGTTCAGGGAACGTTTATCACTTTATAAAAAAATACAGTTGGCCGAGTAAATCGGTCTGCATGCCAGTGACTTTCAAGTCACATTTCTTCTTTAGACAACAGTCTTGGTCAAACTTCAATATTTAGAATTCCTCCAGCTCAGGGGGCCCCAGTGGCTGCAGGTTTTCATTCTAACCTTTTCCTTAATTAGCGACCTGTTTTTGCTTCGAATTAACTTATTGCAACTAATTTTAATTGAATTGTTTGTTCCCCTGAATTTCTTCATCATTCCTCTGAATTGCTTCATTTCTTTCCTTAAATGGCACCCAAACAAAAATGAAATGTGAAGTGAGTGAGCCGACAGAAGACCAACTAAGTCAGGGCCTCAAGCACCAACTAGTGGCTTAATAAGGCGTTGATTCTTGTTGTTAATTAAACCCGTTCTTTAATTCCATGGCTTGTTTCTGCTTTCATTGTGCAATAGCAGACATTTACAAAATTGTTGCTTTTCTCTTTTCTAAGAGCACTGCTAAAATGTTTTGTGGACCTGAGCAGATCAGCATTCCTGAGACCATCACCTTTTTATTATTTTCACATATTGTATGATGGACACACCGTTTGCTGCTCATGTTTTGGCTCATTTTGTATCTCATTATTGTTTGTCAGCTAATTATGGATAAAGAAACAATTAAGGGATCTGAGTCTTCAAGAGCAAGTCAATTAAAATGAATTCAAAAGAAGTTAATTAGCAGCAAAAATCAGGTCACTAATTAAGAAAAGGGTTAGAGTGAAAACCTGCAGGCACTGGTGCCCTTCAGAACCGGCGTTGAGGACACCTGCTCTCGCTGTTTCCATGTTATTCGTTTTGTTTTGTTTGTATATGTGAAATTATTACTATTAGCTGATTTGAGTTTCCAAGTTGGGCGGCACGGTGGCGCAGTGGTAGCGCTGCTGCCTCGCAGTTAGGAGACCGGGGTTCGCTTCCCGGGTCCACCCTGCGTGGAGTTTGCATGTTCTCCCCGTGTCTGCGTTGGTTTCCTCCGGGCGCTCCGGTTTCCTCCCACAGTCCAAAGACATGCAGGATAGGTGGATTGGTGATTATAAATTGGCCCTAGTGTGTGCTTGGTGTGTGGGTGTGTTTGTGTGTGTCCTGCGGTGGGTTGGCACCCTGCCCGGGATTGTTTCCTACCTTGTGCCCTGTGTTGGCTGGGATTGGCTCCAGCAGACCCCCGTGACCCTGTGTTTGGATTCAGCTGGTTGGAAAATGGATGGATGGATGTCCAATATACTGAGAGAGCAAACTAAACTTATTGATGAATGATTGATTTAGTTTGTTTCAGCCATTTTAAAAATCAGCAACATTTTCTATTACAAATTCTGTTGCTAGACAGAGAGAGGGCTTTAAATTTAAAAATTATGAGAATCCTACATTTGTTATCAGAATAAAATCAAGACTTACGACTTATCTCATCTAAGTTTAATAATATTTAAAAGTATTATTTTAAATACTACTACTATTTGGCATGTTGTATTTTTCTCCTGTGTTTTTGTTATATTAGATGTTGTTGACTATGTGCCTTTTCGTTTGTAATGCCTCCTTATGTTTACGGGGTTCACCAAATCATATGAATATGTATATATATATATTTTTTTCTTCTCAAACCCAGGTTGCTCTTCAGAGTTTGGAGATGCTGTTAGAAGGTGCCGTAGATGTTCCCTGTCAGGCTCTACGCTATCTCACCGGGGAGGTGGTGTATGGTGGACGAGTCACAGATAGCTGGGATCGCCGCTGTTTACTCAGCACTCTTGATCACTTCTATCACCCTAGTGTGTTACTTGATAAACAAACCTTCTCAAAAGACACGGTAACATGATTTCACTTTCAAACAATGACGTTTCTTAGTTTGCTGCTCTCATTCGAAAGTAGCTTTATTCACACAGGCAGGTTCTAATTTTTTAAGCACAATGTAAAGTAAAATGTACATATCAGAAGTATTTTATGAAGTAAAACATGTAACAAGACATCCATCCATCCATCCATTTTCCAACCCGCTGAATCTGAACACAGGGTCACGGGGGTCTGCTGGAGCCAATCCCAGCCAACACAGGGCACAAGGCAGGAACCAATCCTGGGCAGGGTGCCAACCTACCGCAGGACACACACAAACACACCCACACACCAAGCACACACTAGGGCCAATTTAGAATCGCCAATCCACCTAACCTGCATGTCTTTGGACTGTGGGAGGAAACCGGAGCGCCCGGAGGAATCCCACGCAGACACGGGGAGAACATGCAAACTCCACGCAGGGAGGACCCGGGAAGCGAACCCAGGTCCCCAGGTCTCCCAACTGCGAGGCAGCAGCGCTACCCACTGCGCCACCGTGCCGCCCTGTAACAAGACATATATTTATAAAATCAGAAGAAACAATACCATTTTTAAAAATCTTTTTTCTTCACTCCTCCCTTTTTTAATTCATTCATTGGTTCCCCAGAGTCGTATCACTGTGACGTCACTGCCTGTCAGAATATGCAGGTTTTAATTGCATAGTACTGGCATGCTGGCTTGATGACAAACATGTTATCTATGTGGCATTTGAGTTTGACTGTATTTAAACAACAAATACCTTTTTATTTTCCTAATTTGATCAGAAAACACAACTGAAACGCATAAGACATCTAATGAGTATGCAGGTAGTAGTAGTAGCCTCCTTAGCGGAAAAACACATCAAAAAAATGTTGAAATTTTTTCGACAAGAAAAAATATTATTTGTTGCAGAAACATGTAAATATCAAAACCTCAGCATAAATACAGTAGGAGAGGTATGTCTGATGCAGCTCTAGCACGTGTCCTTTGTGTGACATGTTTTGAAACGGTCACCAACGAACAGTCTGATTGCACAAGTGTGTTTCTTCGAATACTCGTCTTTTTTCTGTTGCTTGAGCATGAGTGTATAGACTGACAGCAGTGTTATTTCCATTAACGAAAACTAAAACGAAACATGTCATTATCAAAAAAATAATCATGTCGTTAACTTAAACAAACACTACAACTAAACAAAAATGAGAAATAAAAATGATAAACTAACTTTTGTAATATTTAGATTTTTTTTTACCAAACTAGCCATTGTGCATAATGTACATGCAAGCATGCAGATGCAGGTATATTTATTAAATATTATTTAAAACCATACAGTCGTAAATGGGCATAGATTGCTGCACAAGTGCAAGTAGCCCTCGCCGCTGGCATCTGAAGCTGTGGACTTCATTGGTCATTCCATCCATCAGTCGGCTTTCCCTTCTAAAGGGTGGCGCATGAAAATCCGAACCGTCTCCGACCGGATGGCTTGAGCTATTATACAGGCGGCTGCCGCTGCGATCGCAGAGCCTCGTTGTCGCGACGGGGTCAGCAGCCCCAACTGTGCATTAGTAAGGAAGCGGTGAGCCAGTGGGTACGTGAGCCTGTAGTTAGGATATAGCGGGTTGGATAATGGATGAATATCCTATCTCCACTGAAGAAATAAAACTGAAGGATTTGACACTCAGTCTTCAGAAACTGATTGATCAGTTCTGTTTGGACCCTAACTTGGAGGGGTGGACTCTGGACTGTATCTGTCCTGGTGTCTATATAAACACAGGGAACTCCAGTCTCTGCATTACATCCTGCCTAGAGAAGGGGCCGGAGTTGCATATTGTAATCTTCTGAGTTAGCCAATAAAGGGGGTCATTTTGTTCTTGACTTCTCACAACTAACAGAACACAAAGAGTGAGTGGCAATGGCTGGCTGAGTCTCTGATAACCATCTCCACAAGGTTGCTGTTTATCTCCTCTTTTGCTTATCCTGTATACAAATGACTGTGGGATTTTACACACACAGACAGACAACTCTGTCATCGTTAGTCCTCTATAAGATAAGGAAGACAGCCATGGACCTGTTGTCAAAGGGTTTGTACAATAGTGTGATCACTCGAATTTATGATTTAATATTTCAAAGACAAAAGATATGGTTGTAGATTCCCGGTGCTCTCCACCATCCACAGTCTCAACTTTAATTAAAGGGGAGGCAGTGGAGATGGTAGACCAATACAAATATCTGGGAACAACCATTGATAACAAACTAAACTTTATTTTAACAAAGCGCAAATCTGTAAAAAAAAAAAAAAAAAAAAAGGGCAGTCACGACTTTTCTTTCTTAGGAAACTCAACTGTTTTAAAGTGGACAAAACCATAATGACAGTTTTTATTGAATCCATTGTTACATTTGCTTTTATCTGTTGGTTTGGCAACATCAGCAATAAGAATATAAATCATCTTAACAACATTATAAACATTAGCAGTAAATTATTGGTTCACAGCAGACCTGCAAACAGTTTAGAAAGAAAGCCACTCAGTTCTGTCAGTCGCCATCCTCTTAGCTCGAAATTCCACATGTTAGCATCAGGACGCAGATTTAACTTTCAAAAGATAAAGAACAACAAGATTAAATACTCTTTTATTCCTAGAGTTATAAGCATTATCAGTTCTATTACTTACAGGGATGCTGCTAAATGTTAAATTCTGCATTATTACTTTATATACTCTTGAAAGTCATTATTTTCCTTTGTATTGATCTTAAGTGTGTGTTTATAAAACCACATTGGCTGTCAAACGTTGTGTCTTTCTTTATGTATTGGATCTCTGCTACAATGTCTTCAGTTTTGTTTTGTACTTTCTTCTGAAAACTAACTTCCCTCTGGGATAATGAAGTCTACCTAAGATGTGACAAGTGGTCAAGACTCCCCACAGAGAATATAATTAGCTCAATTATCATTTTGTCTTTTTGCAGACATATAAGCCAATCCCTGTCACCGCAAGTTTAGTTGATTGTAGAAAACATATAGAAAGTTTGCCAGACCATGAATCTCCTGAGCTCTATGGCATGGACCATTGTGCAAAAGATATCTATGAAGAGAATAAAGCACAACTATTTGTCGACACCATCATCAGTATGCAGCCCAGAATTCAGAACAGCAGATTTGTTAGGTGAGTTAAAACAGTCTTCCAGAATCTTTATATTTTGTAATACAGTGCAGAAAAAGTTCATATCAATATAAATTTCAGACATTTTTGTTCAATACCAAATAAAAAGACAAGCAATATTCATATATTTGTCATTACTGCACGTCTACTATGCATTAAGGCAGCTAACGTCCGACTGCCAGGCCATGACTATGAAGTAAAAGACCAACTCGCTGTTGCCATTGTCACTGTTTTGTTCATTTTCTTTGTTACTGTAGCCAACAAAAGCAGGATGAGGTTATTTTAGAAATGGCTCTCGACATCATTAACAAAGTTCCTAAGTCAGTGGAAAGTGAAGAGAGCACAATGCACAACTCCCACTCCAATGTGAAACTAAAAGATCTAATGGCTGGAGCACAGGGTGTTCAGGGTGAGTTTATACCTGAAGGTCTGACCCTGGTATTAGTAAAGAAACTGAAGAGCTCCTTCACAACTGTGTCGTTTTTCTTCTTCCACCAAAAGGTTTTGACCCACTGGTGCTGCATTCACCTCTCCTCATAGTTTTGCGTCAGGAAATGACTTGTTTCAATCGCCTGCTGTCAGCTCTCCATTCTTCACTCAATTCATTTTGCTGTGCTGTGAAGGGAGAAATATTAATGACTGAAGCCCTTGAAGAAGTCTACAGCTCCTTTCTTGCAATGAGAGTCCCGTCACTTTGGAAGGTGAGTTTTATAAGTCAGCATATTAAAAAGAAACTGAAAATAAAGGTTCCATGCACAAACTGTTAAGATGTGTAAAACACTTATATTACTGCCTATTCAGTAAATGCAGATAGTATAACAATAGAAACCACAATCCCAAAATACAATTAAAATAAGTAGAACTGCGGTTCTGTAATTCTGCAATAAGATTTTGCTTGCTTTGGCAGAGATGGTCATATGAGTCCTGTAAGCCACTGCTTTCCTGGATTGAAGATTTAATTCAAAGGGTACAGTTTTTCAGGACTTGGGAACAAAAGGTCAAGAGCTACATTTTTCAAAGGTAATTGTTATTATCTTCTATTAGAAATGGACGGCAAACGTTTGGCACATGGGTCAGGTCTGCCAATACCTAACTTAAAATGTCAATTCTTTTGCATTCCTTACAACTATTCTAGTTCCAGAAAGAGCTGATACTGTATTTCAATATTTAATCTGAATCCAGAAAGAGCTCATATTGTTTTTAAATATTTACAGAATTGATGAAGCAAACCTGCAGCAGAATGAACAGATACAGAAAAATCCCAATGACTGCTCCATGTATCTGCCACGTAGCTTTTGGATTTCTGGATTTTTCTCACCGCAAGGTACAAACAGAAAATTCTAATTTGAGAACTGAGCAGCTACATGTACTGTACTGCTGTAATAAACATGTCCACTTGTTTGCCAGTCAGAAATCTAAGGTGTGCTATTGATGCATATCATCTACACATTCTGACTTAACGGGCATCTTTGAGCCCAAGAACATAAGAAATGTGACAAACGAGAGGAGACCATCAAGCTGGTGTGTTTAGCTGATAGCTGAGCTGTCCCAGGATCTCATCCTGATTCTTTTGAAAGGTTGTCCAGGTTTCTGCTTCATCTCCATGTCTCAGTAGTTTGTTTCAGAGCCCCACAACTCTTTGTGTAAAGAAGGGCTCACTGGCTTCACTTTTAAATGCACTTTTTAATGTATTTCTTCATTCTTAAATGATTCGTTTAAGACATGCATCTCATCAAAAGAAAGTTGCCTGCAATTTGCCGTGAGAACGTCTTCATAACGTTAATACTTTATTGTTGTTTTTGTATGTGTAGCTCATTCCTCCTCTCAAAGAAAAACAAGAATTTTCTGTTCAACAGTGTTTGAAAATAATTACAACACACTTCTATGTTGTTGCAGCTTTGATAAAACAACACAAATATACATGTTGTTTTGTCCTGGTAGAGTAATATGTTGCTCTACGTTCCCCTTTAGTATTATTAATAAGTAGCCTTTGTCAAAATGCCTAATCTCACAGACTTACCACTGTGTATAAGGTATTATTGTATATAACTTATACCCACCTTCCCTTCGATATCTATAACCTCAGGCAATTAGGTGTAGTAAAAAGACAAGCAGGAGTTAAATTACACATAAAATAATGTATTATTGATAATATTCATAAATAATAACAATATGCCAATACATTTGAATATTGGCAACCATACAACCTGATTAAATGGTGATGTGTAGTTTCAAGCGGCACACAGACTTGTTAGTTACTTAATAATGTCTCTAGTTAAAGCATCATTCAGCTTTCTTCAGAACAGGCTGCACTGCCAGCCTCAATATGGCTGCCGAGTTGTGCTCTCCATTGTGTTGTCTTCTTCAGTTCATGGTGTGATGGTCTTCATCAGTTTGGTAAGAGAGACACTTCTTCATCATCAGAGGTTGGTAAGACAGATAGATAATGTGGTTGAGCAAGCAGATTTATAGATTCTCTGTCCAACCCCTACAGCTAATAGGACATCATGGTACTTAAAAGCTTCTGATAGAAGCCAATTCCAAACAGCCATACCTCAGACCAATGGGCCATCCCCCAAAACCATATGTTAAAATGCAGCTTGGCTTTCTTGCGGGGGTTGAAAGACTTTAGCAGAAAAACACTCGCCAAACTGGTTTAAGGCACATCCCATCTCTGTTGTAAAATTCAGAGAGACCCATTCCTAAGGGGTGGGGGGCCTGGGTGTGTGGTAAACACTAAATTACATTGCTTTGCCTAAATTACAAATAAAGACATACAAAATATTTATCAAGTAATATGCAAAATCTTACATCACAACACATATTAATTTAGATGAGTAAACTATTTGAGCTTCAGTGGATGATTCAGTACTAGGGTGTTGTACTGTGTTAGCCATGCAATGAGAAGTCAGGCAAGATGACACCTTGTATTGGCTAACTAAAAAAATTACAATATGCAACCTTTCGAGGCAACTCAGGGCCCTTCTTCAGGTAGGATGTAATCATTACATCTTAATTACATCTTGATTATTCATCAGTAGTAGTCGTAGTTGATTATTCAGTGTTGTTTGCCTGGGTGTGTGCTCTGCTCGTTTTTAATTATCATTAATAAGATTCAACGAAGGGGGAAAACTGCACAGAGAAAGGGCAAAATACTGTATAATGAAATCAACAAAAGAGCGTTAAGCGTTTAAATCTATAGCAAAAAGAGAAATATTTCTAAATGTCTTATTAATGTCAAAATCATGCTGCTGTGCTTTTCTGAATGTAGAATAAGAGAAACAAATCCCAGCTAATTAAATGAGATCAGTGCTATCAGGCGTTGTCACTGATTAGGAATCTCATTGGAACAACAACCAGCAGCCACAGGGGGTCCCGAGGACCGAGTCTGGGAAGCGCTGCTCTCGATTATCACTGCGGTGAGTGGCAGGTAGAGAGTGAGAGCAGAGTCTGTGCATTAAAATGAAGACTACCGATATTTACTACCAAAATAAATATTAAAATCCTGGAGAAAAGTCCATGTAAACATGAATACAACCCCCTGAGTGAAAAACAAAATGCAGTCACAACTATGCTGCTTGTTCTAAATTAATATCTGAGAAAAGCAGAATATGACTTGTTCACTAAGGATGTACCGTTTGCTATGACAATTAAATGGAAAACGTGGAGCAAGATAGCCATTAGAAGTCTTGATGTTTGCTGGGTGTTTCATGGCTTCAGGTTAAATGCACTCACATGAATGAAATATAAATGAACATTCTTGACTTTTAGGATTTCTGACAGCTGTGCTGCAAAATTACGCTCGACAGAACGGCCTTTCTATGGACTCCGTGTCTTTCACGTGCCAGGTCATGAGCAGTGAGAACAACAGCCACTCTGAAGAAGGCAAAGCAGACCAGAGTCTCACAGCAAGTGCGCCTAAGGTGAGGGGAACAAATGTTTAAATATTCACTGTGCAGCTCGGAATTTAGCGGGCTGACTGGTCACGGCAGTATTGGGTACAGTTACTATATTAATATTATGGGAGTATTTTAAAGTTTTTTTTTTCTTTTCTGTATTAAAGATCAAATGTGTATCACTTTTAAGTGGCTTATTTCAGTATTAATAAAAAATATAAAATCAATTTATAAGATTTAATAGCTGTGGACAACATTATTTGCATCTTTGCATTTTAGGTATATCATGCATAATAAATATCTTCAGAAATTGGTTGGCACATTTCCAGTTATTATCATGAGAATATTTTTAATAGAATGCCTAAACGAAAAGATTTTTTCACAACTCACATGTCATTTTTTTAAAGAACTAGGGGGCTCTGCCCTCTGCTCGCTTCACTCACCCACCCCCGTGCGGGCCCTACGCACTAGCCATTTCCCGGATCTGCCGCTTGCGACGAATCGTGCTGTGCTTTTGGATAAACACGAATATCTACTCTGTCTTTGATATTTCCATCTTTTGAAACTATTATCACTGACAATTCGTCACATGTTGGTTTATTATATATGCGAGCGTGATCTTTCAGATTCATATAGAAATCCAGGAAAACGTCTTTGTCCGTGTTTTTCAGATAGATTTTGTGTAAAGTGCGATACTTTTGGACGTATGGATTTGAATTCATTATTGGCTGTAGAATTTCTAATACGTCCGATCGTTTAACTGTTTTGATTCTTTGTTGCATCGCTTCTCCATGATCATAAATATAAACTTAACCAAATTGTGGTTTCTTTGAAATTAAACTTGTCGTAGCTCTAATTGTTGTGGGGCCACAGATTCTCATTGCATATGGTCCTGAATCGTGTCAATCTACGTTTTGAGCATTGAATGATGCGAACGCAAACAGATTATTGTAGATGCGGATATTTTGCATGTAGTGTTTGTGGATTTCACTTTCACCAAATAACAAATCTTTTATTTCTCGCGGATACGCCTCTTCATTGGAAAGAAACACTACTTTTCCCTGATGGCACCTCGAATTAGACAATCTACAAGCCTCCAACTTAAACTTTAAAGCTAAACAATATCTACATACTTCTGTCATATCACCTATGTCCACATTTTCAATCTCTTTTCGCTGTTCTGTTATTTCACCGAGTAATAATTTCTGTTTTGTTTGTGCTAATGTGACCTTTACTATCAGTTTTTTTGAGACTTTCGAATTTTAGTACTTTCATTACCTCTAACCTGCTCTCCATGTGCATCGCTCCAAGGTTTTTGAACAGCTTTACGTTGTCTTTTATTTACGGCCCTGGACGTAGTTAAATCTCCTGACACAAAGTCTCCTCTCGTGGGACATGAAATTATCTCTCTGAAAAAGTCTTGTCTCTTCCCAGGATATTTTAATATAATAGAGAGATACTCCACCACAAAAGAGATACTATTTTTTTTTTTAGATGTCACTTACCCCATGTAGTTTATAGTGGTGGTGGAGAAAAATTTCTAATCCAGGAGAAAGGACATACAGTTTCTGATAGAACAGGTCTCAATAGGGGCCAACAAAGTACAACGGCAAACCATATGAAAAACATCCATGGAAAAAAAAATAAAATCTAACGTCACCTGGGTCACTTAATCCACGTTAGGATCCAGTCATGCGCTCAGTGTGGAAGACGCCCAGAACACAGACGGACACGCAGACTCAGAGGCCCCAAAAAGCACACATTTGTATTTACAGTTCTTCCTACACACCGCACAGTGAGCCAAACAGCCCAAACTCACAGTCCTTTCTTTTCCTTTGCTGCCTCCACTCCTTTCCCGCAAGCTCCATCCTCTACCACCTGACTCGCCGAATGGAGTGAGGCGGCCCCTTTTTATGTTGCAACTGGATGTGCTCCAGGTGTACCCTGATGATTTTCCTGCAGCACTTCCTGGTGTCTGTGGTGGGCTGGCGCCCTGCCTGGGGTTTGTTCCTGCCTTGCACCCTGTGCTGGCCAGGATTGGCTCCAGCAGACCCCCGTGACCCTGTGTTAGGATATAGCGGGTTGGATAATGGATGGATGGACTTCCTGGTGTGGTGGAAGTGCTGCAGTCCAAGGCTCTGGGATTGTCCACATGCCCCCTGGTGATGGCCACTGTCCGCAACAGGACTGAGCTTCCAAGCTCCAGTCCCGTGGCCCCGATGCAATCCAGGGGAGCTGCCCGCTTGTGTCCCGGGGAAGGTATTGCCTCTCTCTCGGTCCTTCCACTCTCTAGGCCTCCTGGTGGGGCAAGGTCCCCAATCGTCTGTCACAGCAGGAAACTAAAAGCCTGCTGGGAGTCACTTTTTGAACCAATGAATGTGGGGGAGTGGCCGGTTTGCAATTCAAAATGACAGTTTTTAAAAAATTTTTTTAATAAATTTACAAACCTTTCTGCAAACATGCTTTCACTTTGTCATTATGTGTTACTGAGTACAGCCTGAAAGGCAAAAATGGCAAAGGTTCCCATTTAAAATTAAATCTACAACACAATGAAGTGTTCAGAAAGTAAAGGGGTCTAAATGCTTTCTGAATCCCTGACATTTCTAAAACTCTAAATACTAAAGAGGTTACTTGTTCTCTAGTTCAGTCCTGAAGCCCCCCAAATCACTGCACGTTTTCATTTCAGTCAGTTTCTTCTTTTAATTGGACTCATCAATTAAGAAAGATGTTACTTGCCAGTTTCTATTCTTTGTACCAATTCAGAAATTGCACACTGGTCATTTCTTTTTCTGAATGAAGCAGGAATTGAAATACAAATTCTTTTTAATTTCTTGGTATTCTTCTGCTTATTAAGGACATTATTTACTAGTATGCACACAAACTGGTAACGCCTAAGTAGTTGCCCTTTAATGTCGCTTTCCCTTGTGACTGCTATGCTTGTCATTAAATGTCACTATTCAGATATAATTAAGACAACAAACTACACAGAAACAGTGAATTGAAAAGAAAATGACCAGCATTATGTATCGAAAGATATGGTAAAAAATAAAAGTAGTTTAAAGTTTCATATCAATGAAGTTCTAACACTAATGCAATGCACAATTCTATATATACAGTGAAAATCGTTTAACACGAAACTGAGGGGACTGAAATATTTTTTCATGTTAAAAGAATTTCGTGTTAAAGGATATTACAAAAAAAAAAAAAACATGCAGTATATTCAACAAAATTAAGTTTATTAGAGTACATTTTATTTACATAGATATGTATATATGCATGTATTTAATAAAAATGGGAGCATTCTGAGATCTCGCTTGTTTGAACCAAACAAGTAAAGCCGTCTCTAAATCCTCGTGCTTGGCCGTTCTCATCCATTTTCGCTCTGGCTCAAACTTACTCCGTTCAAACATTTCCGTAATTTGCTCTCTTTTTTTTTTTTTAATTACTGTATTGTTGATAATGTAGAGATAGCAATATCAAAATCTATACAGATTTCTGTTTTCGTCTTCTGTTTTTGATCAACAGCCTTAAGAAGCTCCATCTTCATTTTAAGCGAAATAGCAGTTTGCTTTCCCCCTGAGCTCTTTGCCATTGTGCTCGTAAAAAAAATTCTTCTAAAATAGAAAAAAAAAATGCGAACCAAACTCACTGATTTTTACTCACACTACGATGTACTCGTCACCGAATTCCAAAGCTAATTGATGAGAGATGAGATGTTTTTGTGTGGCGTTTGTAGGGGTGGAGGGTGAAAGTAGCTTAGATAAACAAAATTGGCTCGTGTCACAGGCTATTCCGAGGGTATTTCAAAGCCAAGTGAGCCTCCTTTCTACAAAACATGTGAAACCACCTCTCTTTCATTTCACACCCCTCTTAAATCTCGCCTGCGCGGCTGGTGTTTTCCGTATTTTGTTCATTCCCAGAAGGGAAATCTTTTCGTGTTAAGCGAAAATACATGAAAATACATAGTAGTTTGTCGGGACCGTTGTATTATTTCGTGTTAACCGATATTTCATCTTAAGCGTTTTCGCGTTAAACGTATTTCACTGTAGATTAATACAAAGACAGCAAATTACATTTCATTAAAGGTAAACTTGACTTGCTCAGTGTGAAGCCGACTGGAACAAAAACCTGCAGTCACCGAATCCACAACAATGAACTTGGTCTGCAATAGAAATAAAATCCTGCAGTACTTCTTTATATTCCTTGCTTTGCACCTCAGTAAATACAAGGCATCGTTAATTTACTAATAGCCCAATTGTGCTTCAGAATATGGAATCAATGTAGGAAATGTTTTAAGATAGAGAATCGTTTATCGGTGGCACCTCTGCACGAGAACCACCTTTTCAACCCTCGAAAACATATGCAGTTTTTAATGTCTGGAAAACATTTGGGATTAAATCACTTAAGAGATCTGTACATAAACAACGTCTTTGCATCCTACGAACAATTACACTCCAAATTTAACTTTCACATTATTTCACATTTATTTCACTATCTTCAAATTGAAAACTTTGTTAAACTGAACCTGCCCAATTCTCCTCACTCCCACCCTCCCCCCCAATCCACACCTCTATGCCAGAAAAAAATATTGCTTAGTTTCGAGGACTCAGACAGCATTTCTGCAATATATAAAAACATTTTACAGTCCCTCCCTTTCAAAGATCCAAGCGGACAATAGGAAAAGGATCTCTCACTCATCAGACAAGGAGTGGAAGGTAGCAATGCAGAGAATTTACTCCATATGCGCAAAGCATACAATTATTCAATTTAAAATTATATATCGAGCACATCTGTCTTGTTTAAAATTGTCCAAAATGTTTCCAGGGCAAGATCCAACCTGCGAACGCTGCAGTCAAGTCCCAGCCTCACTGGGTCACATGTTTTGGGCCTGCACCAAATTAACATCATTCTGGACCAAAATCTTTAAATACCTTTCAGACATCCTTGGTGTCACAATCTCTCCTAACCCATTAACATCTGTGTTTGGTGGGCTCCCAGATGGGCTTAAAATGGAGAAGGCCAAACAAACTGTGATTGCCTTTACCACACTTTTGGCACGCAGACTTATCTTGGTCAACTGGAAGAATCCTAACTCTCCTCTAATAAGTCAGTGGGTAACTGATGTTATATGCTATTTGAAACTGGAAAAAAATCAAATTCGCACTTAAAGGATCTGTGCAGAACTTTTTCAGAACCTGGCAGGATCTAATCACTAACATTTTAGAATAAACATTTAAATCGAGGAAGCAGGTTTTCTCCCCTCTTTTACTCCATTTCTCTTTATTTATTTATTAATTTATCTATTTACTTATTTTTACTAGCTTTAAGTTTTACACTGCTGGCCTAGCTCTCTTTCTCATTGGGGGTTGATTTGTTTTAGACATTTTTTTTTTGTAAAACTTGAGTTGTGTATGAAATGTTATTTGATTTTAATAAAATCAATAAAATTAAAATTAAAAATAAAAAAAAGAATGATCTTGAGAACTTCTGCTAACTGACCAGCTGGATAAGCAGGTTATGAAGATGGATGGGTGGATGAATGGAAATATAACCAACGTTATTGAACACGTTTACATATCTATAGGGTGTTGTTGCGTAAAAAAAATAATACTGGGGTGGACATAGTTTTCTTTATTATTTGTTTTGAATGCTATTACATACATTGCTAAGTTTGAATGTGTAAAACACTGCAACTTGGGAAGATGCCTTAAACTACACATTCTTAGCATCAGGCACTTCTTCTGTACTGGCGTGGGTAACATACTCACGAGACTTCCAAAGAGTTTATCGAGCAACTCCAATGCTTCCAGAAAACTATAAACTGTATGGATGTGGGGGATTCTTCTGTTATCACCGTTAGGGTTTTGGTGCTTCAGTCCAAATCACAGAGAGCCTTTCTACACATCCGATGTAAAACACCGCCGTATCCTGCGCAGCGGCACTCGACCCAACAGCTCGGTGAAATGTGTGCCCCATAATTGGCTCCCAACAACACCCATTCTGTTATTACTTTGGGCACAGTTTCAAAAGACTAAGCATTAGTGATATGCAAAATGATTCTTTTTAGTGATTCAATTAATTTCATTCAGTTCACCAAAATGATTTGAATCTTTGAATTACAGATTCATTCACTTCAAAAACATCAAGCTCTATTCTAGTTTAAAATCTGGAACAGTACCGTAACAGTGTAACAACTAACACCACCAAACCATACAAACAATATAAAAAGCAAGCAACAAAATAAGTAATCCACACGATAATAATATTTAATAATAATCGTCTTTACTGAATTTTGATAATCCATAAAATTTCAACAATAGAAAAGAAAAAAAAAAGAATTGTGCAAACAGAACCTTAGAATTGTGCACACATCATGAGAAAACTATGAAAACATTGAAATATGACTAAATAAAATTGGATTTCAATTTTGGAGTAATCTCCTGCAATTTCCTTCTTGTATATCCCATCCTTTCTGATGCAGTCTCCCGTACCTACTGAATATCATGGCTGAACTGAGATTCAATGTACTGCAGGCCCCCTGTCTGCAGTCCATTCCTCCGTTGAGTACACAAACTGATTCTTTTGGTGGACTAGTTCAGTGTACTGTACTGGGAGTGTCTTGTCTGCAGTTCATGAATGAACTTGCAGTGGTTCTGTAGATCAGTAGGTGGTCATACTGGTTCATTCAGTCAGTCAGTCAGTGTACTAAGATGGTCATAGTCACTCAGTCAGAGTGAACCGATCAGTGGGAGGTGCTTGGTGTCATCTACCAAGTCAGTCATTGGCTAGTTGTCGTCATGACTTTTTTTGCTGAAACAGTTTACTGAAAGGATATTTCCATTTAAGTGAAGTTAAGACTATAACTGAACAGTCACAGAATGTTATGTAAAACGTGGCACACACTGCACATGCCTCAAAAAGATTTGTTCTTTAATGTTAATGAACTAATACATTCGTTCAGAGACCAAGACAAGTACAAAAGGACTAGTTCATTCGTTTACTACACATCACTACTAAACATGAAAATGGACATCAAGTAACTGTTAAAATAACTTTAAAACAATGCTGTGTTAGGATAGCACTAGATACAGTACGTACCAGTACATCTTGCTGCTGCCCAAGATCCTGGCCAAATCATTTCAAGTAGGTGGACACAAAAACTTGGAGGACACAAAAACGTGGAATTCTTCATTGTTGATTTGTTCAATTTGTAAAGACACCTAGCTGTACAAATACCAAAAATGACACTAATATTTTTAATTTTGTCATATTGTCTCAGCTAGAATTTGCAAAAAATTGTTAAATTAACAAATAAACGATATATAGTGACAAGGAAACTAACTTTTGTTTTTCCAGGCCCCATCGCCTCCAGAAGATGGTGTGCTGCTGTTCGGCTTGTACTTAAGTGGAGCTCAGTGGGATTCCGTATCACAGACGTTAAAGGAACTGCAGCCTCACCAGCAGCACTGCCCATTTCCTGAGATACACTTTCTTCCCTTTCAGGTAATGGTCACATTTCTGTGTGTAATTTTCAAGAAGAAATTAATGTTGAAAATGGTAAATTAATATTTTAGGCATCCCCATCACTGATAGCAGACACCTATAGCCTTGAACCCAGTGCTGATGGGAAAGGTTTTGACCACTTGTCAAAAGGATGGCCATTAAGAGAGCCGATAAAAGAAGAGCTAAATGAGATTTGCCTAACGCAGCCAGTAACTCAGATGAGGCTGCACAACATCCACCTGCTGACGACACATAAACGAATAACTGTGCCTTGAGCATGGGAAAGGCGCTATATAAATAAAATGTATTATTATTACTAATTGAGAATGCAAAGAATACTGTATAATTGCAGCATATTAACACATAGTTTAAGTAAAGACCAAAATCCTTACCTAAGCTGTTTTCTGTTGTGATGCCATAATAATAACATTCAAAATGACAGTAAGATATCATAGCAGTGAAGTTGTTCTCAAATGTGTGGAGTCAGGTATCTGCAGTGGTTTACGTCTGTGTCCATCTTAATGGAAGCTCTGAACCGTACAATGAAGAAAAAAAAAAAAATGAGACAACCCCTATCCCGTACGTACGAAGAAAATATCCCATACTTACAAGATGTTTTCAAGTACATACAGGATACTTTCACATACAGTATGTGTGAGATAAAGTTAGATTGAAAAAATTACAAATGTGTGCTTCAGGGCCACCTAATTATGACTTTACCAAAGCCATGGCGCTTCAGTTTTATGGCTCTTCCATCTTATGTAGCGTTGGGATATAAAAAGCAGGCATGTGGAGTGTTATCTATTAAAGGAGTGTGGGATGGTTTAGGTTTCAACTTTTAGGTTTACAGTTAACAATTTTCACACTCGTACAGAGCCCCTGAGGGGATATGGTATAATTTTTTTTGGTGTGTACAATTTACTATCTAATGCACCAGGTGCTTCAATGTGGCACTGGCTAATATTGTGTGTGTGCCCCATAAATTCACCAGATACCACTGCATGCGACTGTACCCTTTTCTAGAAACAGAATATATCGCTGAACAATTTGATGCACACAGTTACATTCTGCAGAAATGGATATGGGCAAATTTATAAAAGCAGGCTACACATTCAAGCACAGGTTGTTGGATCCACAAAGCAGCAGCACTAACCACTGTACTAATGTGTAGTAAAGGGAAATGACATTAGTTGGCTAACTACTCGCTATCTACTTACAGTTCACAGCTAGCTTATTTACACAAGTTAGGAAAGGAATAAACACTTCATATATTCATTGCATGAGAAGTTTGCCCAGTTCAATGTGAGTACACTAGTTTAATTCTCTGGTAAACTTGGCACACTTATCTACACCAGTGGACTGTGGTATTAAACTTTGTGTGAAAAGTTATATCCAAATTAGGCCACTTTTAATTCTCACTATTTTCATACAAGAGATCCTGCCTTTGTTAAAAAGCCAAATTTGAATATTAATATATTCGTATATTAATTGTCTAACACAGCGGTTCTCAAAGTGTAACAAGAAAGGGGGAGCGAATGTTGCCACATGTGGCGTAATTTCGCTATTCGTTGGGAAATTTTACACTTGTAGCGGTGTATCGGCAGCAAAAAATATAGGAATAAATTTTATTAGGGTTTCAAAAAAACGTTAGGGGGGCATGATTAAAACTTACGAAAACTCTGGTCGCAAATACTTAAAGGTTGAGAAACACTGGTCTAACATATCATGTTATTGTGATTACGGTGATGGGAAAAAGAAAATACACCATCTTGCAGTTGACTGCAACATTTAATATACACTCTAAAGAGTTAAATCAATTTGAATCTCTTTGAGTAAAACAAATGGTTTACCAATATTTCCCATTTCCAGAAAATGATGTACAGTCAGACACAATGGTATTTGGTGCTCATCAGAACGTATGCAGTGCACACTCAATTTTAGCAGGTACACAGGCTATGGTAAGAGGTGGGTATGAGATAGTGAGTGGTAAGCACCAAATGGTTTCCAAGAGAAAAACAAAAACACCACCATGTCCCCTCAAGGGCTCCCTAAGAGTGTGCAAACTGACAACTGTACTGTATGTACTTCAACCATCCCACTCCTTTAATAAATACAAGCCCACCCATGCACTGTTTATAACACTGCGCTACAAGAGATGGAAGTAACGTCAAATTGAAGTGCCATGGATTTGGTAAAGTTGGAATTACTAAGCCCCGAAGTATTCCAAACGTACGTGAAATTTCCCCGTACGTATGAGATATTTTCACGTACATTTGAGACAAGGGTTATCCTATAATTTTTTTCATTGTGCGGTTCAGAGCTTCTGTACTGTCTGATTCTTCTGTCACAGTGTTCATTACAACATACAAATAAATCATTAAGCTTCAGTTACCTTGTGCTGCTCAACTCATGAATTGATAACAGCAATTTTAGCTTTTTATTTTGTCTCGGCGTCAAGCCTTTTGCTCCGCTTCTTTACTCTCTCTCCCTGAAACCTTGGTGGTTACAAGTGCATTGAATGGAGAAATTGGTGATGTCTGTTTTAAGAAGAAGCCTTGTGAGCATAGCCTTTGTAGCAGCAAGTTTTGCGGCTCTTCACTGCAAAATTTTTTATCGGGTTGTACCCAGACATACATTCTTGACATTGGCCCGGTAAGACTAGGCAGGTACTGCACATGTTCCACATACTCGCTATGGCTTGATGTGTATTATTCAAATTGTATATACTGTAGTATCATGCCATAATGTATGTATTCATGTACAGCAAATGCTGTATGAGCGCATGTGCACTGAAGTTAACATCAGTGTAGAAATCTTTGCTTTAAAACCACTTGGCTGTAGTAATCACACAACAATAAATTATGGCAGTCGTAATTTATTTTTAAAATATCGCCTCCTTTAGTTTGGTCCACATTCACTGCCCTGGGTAACTCTTTGGAAATTAGCTAAAGCCTCTGCAGTATATGACTCTAGAATCAGCACACTTTATTCACCCTAGAACTCAACCAGTACTTTGTATGAAGGTGAACTGCAGATTATCCAGGAGGGAAAAAAAACCCTGAAATAATTAAGGAGATAATAGAAAAGCTCAGTCAGACTTTACTATGAGAATCAGCCAAGCATTATGTATGCTGTTGTAGACAGGCAGTCCTCGGATTTTTCCCAGCTAATTTTTCCCCACCATTGCTGTTTCTTAGGTGTCAAACGAAAACTCATCTTTTGCCTTAAGTGGTGAGGGGTCAAAAGAGATGCATTATGAATGTCCAGTTTATCAGACATCAAAAAGAACTGGAAATCTCTCATCTACAGGGTTATCTACAAATTTTGTAACTTCCTTAAATTTACCAACTAAAGCACCAGCCACTCAGTGGATAAGAAGAGGAACTGCATTACTGTGCCAACTGAATGAATGAACCAACTGAAATTCCAAATTATGCTTATTGAAGGGAAAGTTAATTCTTCAGAACTGTGAAGTAATAAAAAATATGGAAAAAATACAATGTAGTCTTTTTGTAAATGTTTATTTGTAACAAAATATAAAAATAGTTACAGTCTGCATTTATAAAAGTGCACCCAGGGTGCAGCAAAGCACAAGCTACTTCATATCATGAAAACTTGGATTCAAATGTTTATGTAGACTTAATTCTGGTCACTCAAGAAACAAAAATAAAGTAAAAGAATTGTAAAACCCTGGGGGATGAGGGGAGTCAGGGGATTGGAAGAATGTTTATAAGAAATAAACTAAACTCTAAAATGAAGGGGGAAAAACAACCTGATAAAACTTCACATTTAAAATGGGATACATTATTTACAGTTTCTTCAGTCACATGAACACATTTACAAAGCTAGTCATCAATTCATTTGAATTATGTATTAACTACAATTTTTTGTATGACAAATTTTGCCTAGAATGCTATAATTCAACATGAAAACACACAGGAAACAGATTTTGTGAGAGGAAAAAAAAGAAAAAGCTGTAGGGTACTGTGAAGATGTGAAGTACATGTGGAAATTAATGCATTGTTTATACAAAAATATAGTTTGAACAAGGTTCACAAATGTGTGCGATTTATACTAGAAAGCTGTGAGACATTTTAAAAACTTTTTTTTTTTTTTCCTTCTTTTTTTATTAAACACAGAATTTTATCTGGGCTGAAATTTGCCACTAACAACTTTTGCTGCCCAATTACTTGGTAAAATTAATTATAAAGGTAAACTGTTTAATATTTAGAAAGCAACAAATTAGACTAAAATATAATTTAGTATTTTACTACCACAAGTTAAAACCATGCACCATATCATATACTACAAATATGTACAGAAAAACTGTAAATTGCTATTTTAAGTGAACTGTAGTTTTAAAATCTGTGTCCTGAGCGATCTTAAGCATTACAATGAAAATCTATACACACAATTCATCACAATAAATCAAAAATTACATTTACAATATTTTATCATTGCAACAAAGTGCAAGCAATGCAGGTCACACAGATAGATGCACTGCATGTTCCATTGTTAACAATTTCCTTAGCAGAGCAATAGCTCTAAAGCCACTTTGGAAAAAGCGTATACGCGCGCACTCACACACATACATATACTTATATACATCTAAATATACAGTGCGATTAAACAGACCTTTTTTGCTATTCACGTCATTTATTCGTAAATCAATCTGAGCAGACGCTTTGCCGAGAAGCTCTTAAGTAAAAATTCAGTTTAGCCATGCTGCCTAAGCTCAAATGACCCTCAGAATTACACAAAATTGTCAAAGTGGTTTTCAGTAGCACAAAATATACATTTTTAGCTTTCTTGTTTCTTTTGCTAAAACAAATTGAATTATGGTTTTGAAAAATAAACTGAGAAAACAGCATTTGTAAGTACTATATTTGCTTTTAAGGTGGTTCTCTAGTAGATGCCAGGGATGATACGGTACCGAACTTGACGGCAGTATTCGTCCCACGCTGATCCATATTTCTTTCTGCACTGGTGTTCATCGCGGGCTTCCCGGTGAACAAGTAGGCAAGTGAAGTATAAGACATAAAAGTATGGCAGAATGTGGCTGAAACCTATTTTAAACAAAAAAACTATCGTCATTCAATAACCCAAAACAGAATTTTAGAGCTTAAAACACAAAGCTATCATTTAAATAACCATTTGGGTAAAATTAGGTTACACTTTAACTGTAAAGCTAAAAACTCAAAGAAAAGCTGTTTAAAAGTCAAGAATGAAAAATTCAGGCTGCTTTAACACAACAATTACTTTCCGGATGCACTGTAATATGTGAATTTTTTCACAGTGTATCACTTTTTCCACATTTTGTTATGTTACAGCCTTATTCCAAAATGGATTAAATTCATTTTTTTCCTCAGAATTCTACACACAACACCCCATAATGACAATGTGAAAAAAGTTTGAGATTTTTGCAAATTTATTAAAAATAAAAAAATTGAGAAAGCACATGTACATAAGTATTCACAGCCTTTGCCATGAAGCTCAAAATTGAGCTCAGGTGCATCCTGTTTCCCCTGATCATCCTTGAGATGTTTCTGCAGCTTAATTGGAGTCCACCTGTGGTAAATTGGACATGATTTGGAAAGGCACACACCTGTCTATATAAGGTCCCACAGTTGACAGTTCATGTCAAAGCACAAACCAAGCATGAAGTCAAAGGAATTGTCTGAAGACCTCCAAGACAGGATTGTCTTGAGGCACAAATCTGGGGAAGGTTACAGAAAAATTTCTGCTGCTTTGAAGGTCCCAATGAGCACAGTGGCCTCCATCATCCGTAAGTGGAAGAAGTTTGAAATCACCAGGACTCTTCCTAGAGCTGGCCGGCCATCTAAACTGAGCAATCGGAGGAGAAGGGCCTTAGTCAGGGAGGTGACCAAGAACCTGATGGTCACTCTGTCAGAGCTCCAGAGGTCCTCTGTGGAGAGAAGAGAACCTTCCACAAGGACAACCATCTCTGCAGCAATCCACCAATCAGTGGCCAGACGGAAGCCACTCCTTAGTAAAAGGCACATAGCAGCCCGCATGGAGTTTGCCAAAAGGCACCTGAAGGACTCTCAGACCATGAGAAAGAAAATTCTCTGGTCTGATGAGACAAAGATTGAACTCTTTGGTGTGAATGCCAGGCGTCACGTTTGGAGGAAACCAGGCACCGCTCATCACCAGGCCAATACCATCCCTACAGTGAAGCATGGTGGTGGCAGCATCATGCTGTGGGGATGTTTTTCAGCGGCAGGGACTGGGAGACTAGTCAGGATAAAGGGAAAGATGACTGCAGCAATGTACAGAGACATCCTGGATGAAAACCTGCTCCAGAGCGCTCTTGACCTCAGACTGGGGCGACGGTTCATCTTTCAGAAGGACAACAACCCTTAGTACACAGCCGAGATATCAAAGGAGTGGCTTCAGGACAACTCTGTGAATGTCCTTGAGTGGCCCAGCCAGAGCCCAGACTTGAATTCGATTGAACATCTCTGGAGAGATCTTAAAATGGCTGTGCACCGACGCTTCCCATCCAACCTGATGGAACTTGAGAGGTGCTGCAAAGAGGAATGGGCGAAACTGGCCAAGGATAGGTGTGCCAAGCTTGTGGCATCATATTCAAAAAGACTTGAGGCTGTAATTGCTGCCAAAGGTGCATCGACAAAGTTTTGAGCAAAGGCTGTGAATACTTATGTACATGTGATTTCTCAGTTTTTTTTTAATAAATTTGCAAAAACCTCAAGTAAACTTTTTTCACGTTGTCATTATGGGGTGTTGTGTGTAGAATTCTGAGGAAAAAAATGAATTTAATCCATTTTGGAATAAGGCTGTAACATAACATAACATAAATACAAATTGGCTTAAATAGTGCTAAGTTAAAGACGGCATCATCAGAATGCAAAGAAAATACAAGTCAATAAGTGAACCCTTAAAACTGGTCTTGAACAGAGATGTTAAAAGTTATGGCTTTGTTTTGTAGCTATAGACGGAATGGTATCTTCTTGACACAACAGTGCATCCCAATCCATAAAATAATATCTGATCTCACTGGTGCATCAGCAATATAAACAGCTAAAATGTTTTTCACCAATTAATTTGTAGAGACAAAGGCTAAAACATCTTTCTAGATTTATTATACTGGTAAAAATGAACTTAAAAAATTATTGGAACTCAAGCATTTCAAATTAATCTTCAAACAAGACATTTTAAGATCTGCAATATTAACTGATGAATGAATAATGAGGATATCCTCACATAATTACTACTATTAATATTCAGTGTGTGACGGATGGCCAGAAAACTTGCCCGGCTGTGATGCCCCTGTATCGGAAGGACCAGAGGAGAGACTATGTTCTGGGGATTACCTTCCTTGGGACAGTAGAGGGCAGCCGCCCTGGCTTGCTGTACGGCCACAGGTTTGAAGCTTGGAAGCTCCACCCTGGCTGGGGCCAGTGGCCACTGCCAGACAGTGCTTGGACTATATTGGAGCCCTGTGTTGCAGCACATCTGCCACACCTGGAAGCCAGTCAACAAGCACTTGGAGCACTTCCAAGTGCCTTATAAAAGGAGTCAGCAGCCAATACTCCAGAAGCTAGAGTTGGGTGGAAGAGGACAAAGTTTGCGGGAGGAGGAGTGGCAGTGTGCAAAGGCGAAGGAAGAACCTGGGGTTCTTTATTGAAGAGCTGTGCTGTAAGGGTGGGAAGCTGTTCTCACACCAAAAAATAAAGGTGTTGCACCTGCACTTGTGTCCGGGCCTGTCTGTATTGGGTAGGGTGGCTGGTACACCCCCTGATGGCCCACAAGTGCAATACATGTTTTTTAGATGACTTTCTTCTGTAATAGATTTTGAGCAAAGGATTACTGGCAAAATAAATCTCAGAAATGTTTCTCCATGTTTTTCATATCTTTTGTGATCTTGCTTTATTGTGTCTTTTTATCTTTCATCACTATTGAAACTGATTCAATTTCCTGGCCTTGAAGCTTGCAAATGTCCAATGTCTCTGCATTAGGTTTCCTCCCACATTCCCAAAAATATGCAGGTAAGATTAAATGTCAATTCCAAACTGGCTCTTGTGTGAGTGGGCGCTGCAGTGAATCTGGATCAAATCTAGAACAATTCCCTGCATTGCGTTCAGTGCGGTCATAAAAGGCTCTAGGACCCTTCAATCCCGGATTGGATTAATAGGCTTGAGAATGAGATGAGGCATTATGCTAATGTCAGTTGGATCTTTAAGCACCAAGTCATTTGCTTTCCTTTCAGTTTAACATTCACTATTTTGTTTTGCAGCTCAGAAAGTGGATCAAGACATTTAAAGAGATGCACGCTCGCTCTGGAATATACTAACTAAATCTATTGTAGCAATAATCAACAATACTATAAATCAAACTAGCGGAGTAACAGGTTAATAGCTGCGGTGAGTTCAGCAGCAATCTTTCTTGTTTATATTCTGTTATGGTGAGTAAAATGCAAAATTACATCCAAAGCTGGTGCTGCTACAGTAACAGTCTCTGCCCTTTTTCTAATTCTTTCATCCTGTTTTAATAAATAAAACAACAACATCAAACAGATGAGCTTCTCTTCTAATTGTGAAGTTTAAAACACAACCTCTTCAAATGCACTAATGGCAAAGTTTGCATACACCTATACAGTATCTATAGCCCAAGTCAGGCTCCAATGATTAAAGGACACTTGTGTAATCCTGATAGTGGCTGGAAACTGAAGTCCTTACTTGGTTGTATTGTCACTTTCTCATTGTTTTGCATGACAAGCAACAGCTCCAAAATGATACAAACTGGAACAAACGTGCAGCTAGCTTTCATGTGTCAGCACTACTTTATCAGCACTTGGCATTACAATCTTCAAGATCACCATGTGTTTTCTACTAACGACCATTGTTTTAAGTCAGATCACAGTGGGCCACTTGAATCTGAAGGCCACTTGTTCATTTCGCTTCTCATGTCACAAAATCATTTTACGAAAAGCATTATGCCAGAAATATTTATTGAAACCCAGCATCTATGCTAGTGTGGGTGAGGTCTTTAACCTCCTAAACTGCACAGTTAATACTCCCCATTCCTTTACTAATCCTCCATCAGCAGACTTATGATTGTGTTAAAAAAGTGGTTTAGCATGAGGGATGTCACTCTAGGATGCAGAACAAGACTGAAAGATTTTTTTCTTCTCCTTTTATTTGAAAATGCACTATACCAGGCCTATTCAAATGGCAGCCCGAGGGCCACTTGCAGCCCAGAAACAATATTTGAGTGGTCCAGCCAGGGATCCAGACTGCAACTAAATTGACCAAAAATAGGTTTTGGCAATTATCATTTCTATTTAGTTCACCAGTGGTGAATGAATAATTGAAACTTTAAACTATTATATTGTAACAGATGCAAGGCCATTTTGTAATGATTAGTGGATGTACCGTTAACATGAGTGTTGGTACGGGCTCCCCTTGCATATCACTGAACCGCATAAAGGCCGTTTTATACCTTGGGCTGAATACAAGAGATTTACGGCGAAAATTACATCAGACTTGGAGACATACACGACAAAAATTTTTCTAAGTACATGGCGCTGCTGACGGGAAGGCCGTGAATTTCAGTGAGATGCTGGTTACTCTTGTGCCAGAATAATGAACAAAGGGTTTAATATGATGCAACTGGTCATCAAAACAAAAGGTAAGCATGAAAAAACATTTGCCCATCATGTATGAAGAAATCTGTGCATTTAAAGCATACTCCATTCAAAATGCCAACCTGTCCGTCAGTAAACATGTACGAGCAGTCGCCTGCTCACTGTTTCGTCACACACAGCGATGTGATGAAATCTGCATTGTAAGGTTACAAGTGTATTACTATCATTTAAATGGTCTGTGCTGCGATTGATGGCAGACAGTAAATTTTCTTAAAACGGTATCAGAAATGCTATACGTGGTGCTTTGCTCTTAAACATTTACTCAGGTAGTTTTTTATTGGGGGGAAAAAAAATTTCCATGGGAAAGGTATTGTTGTGGGACTCAAATTTAACATTTGTCATATGAGTGATTAAAACCATGTGAATGAAATAGTTTCAATCAATAAAAGTTCTACAGGGGGTGGGAAATCCCTTGCCTGTCATGACCACTGCTTTAAAT
Source organism: Erpetoichthys calabaricus (assembly GCF_900747795.2). Lineage (NCBI taxonomy): Eukaryota > Metazoa > Chordata > Cladistia > Polypteriformes > Polypteridae > Erpetoichthys > Erpetoichthys calabaricus. The sequence continues at coordinate 47,081,728 of NC_041396.2, forward strand.
TGGGGGAGGACCTCATATTTCAAAAGGGAAACCAAAGTTATTGCTAATACTGTGCATTTTTTTTGATTTTATGCATTTTGAGATGTGCATGGGTCAGATGTGAGAAAAATGTTTTTTTATTTCAAAAGTAGAAAAAAAAGTATTGCTACTACCTCAGATTCTGTTCATATATATATTTTTTTATCATATGTACTTTTGATGTGCCTGTGTCAGAGAGACGTTGGGCGTGTGCACCTGGATTGGGACCCAAGTGTGGCTGGTGACACCTCAGCACTGCAGGGCTGGATGCAGTGTAACGTCAAACCCAGGAAAAAGCAATTGCAGATTAGGGGCCTTGCTCACGGATCCAATGTAGTGTCACTTCTGGCGTTTACGGGATTTGAACCAGATGTGACCAAATTTAAAAGGGAAACACAGAAACGGGTAGCTGTTGGAAGCTGTAGAGAGGGACCGAAGGAAACATTCTGCTGTATTCCTCTTTCCATTTCATGCTACTCCCAACCAAAGAGCGTCATTATTTTCACCTTTGGGCAGCCTGTATTTCTTTATTAATTGTTGATTATTAAGATGGTCCAAGAGTTCATTTCCACCAGCAAAACAGCATTTAGACCAGCAATTTGGCTTTTTGGATGGCGCTGTCTCAACAGCATCTTCAGCTGAGTTGCACACCTTTCTGCAGGTACCAAGGGGTGTTTCACCTTCCCACTTTATAAACAATGTGACTAATGACATAATGAGTTTGATTAGTTAACTCATTATGTACTGAAACTATCAACAGGTGTTCAAGCAACAAACAGCCCTTTGCACTAATTTATAGCCTACATTATAATTTTGTATCTATAGTGCTTCACTTACCTATTATTATTTTTATTATGTTTTCTAAATAAAAGCATCAGTGTGTTTAAGTAAAGGTTCAAAAACACAGTTAAAATCTATTAAAAGAAAACCTAACTCCAAAAGTTCAATACTTACCACAAGGTAATGACCAAGCAAGTGCCATAATAATGTCACCTAAATAGTTAGGATGACGGACAAATCCCCACATTCCAGACACTAAAAGGCTTTTCCCAGTTGCAGTGGATATAGTCTTTAAATCTTTAATAAAAAAAATAAAACAAATTAACACCAAATATACTGTCAAGATAAAACTACTAGAAAGATGTAAAAACTTACGTGCCACCCTAGGATCATGAGGATTTCTTCTGAATACATTTTTCTGGGAATTGGCTTTCCGAAAAACTAAATATCCAGTACCTATGAAATAAAAAAAAAACAGAATTAGAATTTCAAAAGTTGAGCAAGCAGCTTCAAAATAGGAACATCTGTGTTGCCATGTTTAATGTGGAACCTGTGTAAATTCATTCTCTGGAGGAGTGTTTGTCCAGTTTCTCCCACATAGAGTGCAGTGTCAGGACATTTCATGCAGAAAATTAGGTAGACTACATTAGATGATCTGCAGGAAAATGACCCCTTTATGTGATGTTCAAGTTGGCAGTGTGGTATAACTATACGGTCTGTATCATAGATGTGGGTACATGTTTTGCATCTTTTCTGTAGGCATGGAGATGTGCCATTTTCTGTTGGTTCACTTAGGGAGCCTCGGACAATTAGTTGAAGGTTTGGTGGTTGTCTGTATGCCAGGAGGGGAGGATCAGGAAATACATTTTTCAGTGTTTGGTCATTGTTTAGTATTGGCTGAAGTTCTTTAATTATAAAAATCTAAGTGGGAGAAACTGGACAAACACTCCGCCAGAGAATGAATTTACACAGGTTCCACATTAAACATGGCAATACAGATGTTCCTGTGGCGGCCCACTTCAACAGCCATGGACACTGTGAGAAGGACTTTAAAGTCACAGTGCTTATGGGCAACTTCAAAACACAGCATGAGAGAAAAGAATGGGAAGTTAAACTCATGCTAAAATGTAATACTTTACAACATGGATTGAATAAAGACAAGAGTTTTATGGCCAGATATGAGGATTGTTTACATCTCTCAGAATGACAGACAACCTGTCTACAGACCCACATTGTTTTGAAAAAACTCATTACAAACTTCAAAAGACTTTGTTGGACAGTTATCTTATCCAGAGATCTTGACAATACATTGTTCTTTTCTCTCCTGTTAAATTAACCCTAGCCTGAATGAATCTATTAAGTTTTTACATTTAAAATTTCTCATTTAAATATTTACCAATGTTGTTTCTTGTCCTAGAGTTTGTATATAAACATAGAGAACTCCAGTTTCTGTATTACATCTTGCCTGAAGAAGGGACCTGATTTGCCTCGAAAGCTTGCATATTGTAATCTTTTTAGTTAGCCAATAAAAGGTGTCATTTTGCTTGGCTTTTCTCTACATTCATAATGGCTAACATGGTACAACACCCTAGTGCTATGGAAACAAATAGAAATTTAGCCATTAAATACAAATACTATTTCAAGTAATGCAATCTTTTCTAAAAGGTAACAGTAAAGTTCTGTTAAACAGAACTTTAAAAAGTAAAGAAGTTTAAATCCATTTAACAGTTTTCCCTATGTTTGAAAAAAATACTATTACTGAAGTAGTACAATGAAATGTTACAAATCTTTCTATTATATTAAAGAAAATCCTGGGACAAGACGTGACTTATTCAGAGAGATACTTTCACGTCCTGCAAGACGAGACTTTGTGCCAAGAGATTTAACGACGCCCGGGGCCAGAAATAAAAGACAAACCGTAGATGACAAAGTACAACGTCGTAAAGAATTCAAAAATGTTGGCGCGACACACATGCAGAGAAGGTTAGAGATGATGAAAGTACTAAAATTCGAACGTCTCAAAAAAAATAGTAAAGATCACATTAATGCAAACAAACGGAAATTATTACTCAGTGAAATAATGGAACAGCGAAAAGAGAGCGAATATATTGTTTTGATTTAAACTTTAAGTTGGAGATTTGTAGATCGTCTTAATTTGTGTTGCCATCAGGAAAAATAATGTTTCTTCCCAATGAAGAGGTGTATCTGTGAGAATTAAAAGATTTGTTGTTTGGTGAAAGTGAAATCCACATACGCAAGCGGCAGAAACACGAATTTGCTGACGCATAGCACAGGCTAGGGGGGTTGGCGAGCGAAGCGAGCAAGGGACGAAGGCCCCTAGTGTCATAAAATGTTAATTGAACAAGTACTGAAATCTGTTGCAAACAGTATATATAAAAATATTAAAACCACAATTAAATGAACATTCAAGAAAGCAGAACATTAATGTGGTCTTTTGTAAACAATTGTCCAGAAAATTAACACAAAAACAGACCACTAACACATTTAAAGTCTTTGCATAAATTAACTTTGATGTCTTTTTTTTTCAAAAAATGTTAAAGTATTACATTTTTATTAAATATCTTTCTAATGCAAACAACACTAAAAGTCAGAAGTGTAGAAAGTATAATAATGATACAAATAATAACATAACAATGAACAACAATGATAATATTACGAACAGTGCATTTCACGTGTGCGAGTGACACGAGAGAGAGAGAGAGAGAGAGAGAGAACAAAATCAACACCACAGAGACAACAAACTGCAAGCCCAGCAGTATATGTGGGACAAACATCTAAAAGACTTACAACATGTATACAGGAACATTGCAATGCCATGGACAGACCCACATTCTCTGATTTACACACATACAAGGTCAAAAGGACACATGTTTAACTGGGACACTGAGAAAGTAAAATTCAGGGCCAATACTATGAGTGCATGAGAGCTGACTGAATCTTGTTTCTCTAATGAAAACAACATTAATCAACACTTAGACTTGAACCCAACATGTTCTTCTTTTTAAGCCTGCATATCTAAATAATAAAGACTTTATGACCAACACCTTTTGAAACCCACCTCAATTAATCCAACCTCCCCCTGTTATACTGTATGTATGTGTGTGTATTTATATTATATATATATATATATATATATATATATATATATATATATATATATATATATATATATAAACAAAGAAATAAATAAAAGTTATGACCACACTACACAGTGCTGACAATAAATGTACACTGAATGAAGTTCATTGCCCCCCCTCTCTTTTAGATAGAAAGTTAGTTAGGGGACTCTCAGGTTTAGGTGAACTGTTCCCACATGCTAGCTGATGGGGAATCATTTAACAGTCCACAAAGCATTATTGAAGAAAACCAAGATTGATTACATGACTGGACCACGTGGTTCTAATTTTACCAAAGGCCCCTAGGGGGGTTAAAAACAAATAAGCAAAATTATCAACCTTATTCTCAGGGCGTACATATTTCTCTATTATGATCTATTTTGTCAGTTAAGCCAAGGAAATCCGAGTAAATGATGAGCTATGAAAGGACAGACAATTTTTCCTGTTGTAGTGGTTGCCATAATTACTTTGGGGGAAAAGTAGTGCAGATCTTGCACCAAAAATGTTTTGATTACAAGCCATTTCATCAATCAGAATGTGGTTGACCATCACCCTTCACTGAAACACAAGGATTACCATCATCTGTTGGTAAAAGCAAAAACTACTATCAAACAAGCCAACAAGGAATCATCCATGCCCACAAAAATAGCTTGTCAACGATGAGGTTTTAAAGCAGAAAGTCCGGCCGAGATAAAGGCATGAATACAAAAATTGTTTCAATGATGTTAGCCTCACTTTGTCCAAAAAAAAACTTTGCAGGACCTTGGTCGCCTGCACAGCTATAGAATGCAGTGTTGGTTTGTAGCATTTGCATGTTGTATCAGTATTATTTTGGATTTGAAAGAACGTGAAAGCTGTACACTTTTAAATAAACTAGAGTGACCTCAGGTGTGTTACCATTTTGTTTTAGGCAGTTCACTGCATATGCATTTCCCTCTGCAGTTGGTGGCAATGTACTTTTTAATCTGCATTGTTGTATTTTGGTGGAAGAAAATTACTATAGGGGATGAAAGTGATCTGATGCTAAACAAAAAAGTTTTGCAATTGTAAACACTAGTAAAGGAAGCAAATTGTAGGCGGGTCACAGAAATAAAAACACACCCAACACAGATAAAGTCATTTTATTATTGAAGCCATTATGATCATGCAGTTCTAAGTCAGTATTCTGAGAACTACTCAAGTCGGTATGTCCGTTATGCAGATAGGTGTTGTGAAAATCAAAATCACAAAAAATGTCTCTCTCTTATACAAAAATCACACTGGCGTGGCTTTAAGTCTTTCCCCTGGGCCAACAATGATTAAGCATCCTGCGGTTTCCAAAGCACTTAATGAATGAATTTGCACCTACTCAGAGTGGCTCTCACCTTTATTTGTCTGACTATTTCTAATGCAACCCTCAGAAAAACAAAACAATGCTGTTAAATAGATGTCAAAGGACCCTATCTGTGATGGTACTGGTGCGCATCCATGCTCTTGTAGTTTCTCACTATCTCTCTGTCCACACCAAGAGACAACACATAAAACTTAAAAAAAAAAAATAAATAAATAAATCATATATATATATTCCTCATAGTTTGCTATTTTGCATATTCTTGAAACTATTACTCCACCTGAAATATTTTGTTGACTTGTTTTGCCATGGTGTGTCTTCCTCCTTATAATTTTGTGGCACCAAATATGAAATTTTAACACAAGTCAAGTAGTTGTAGACTCTACCAAGGAAGCTCATGGGTTGAATTTGAGGTGGCTTTTACTCCTCTGAAGTACTCTAGTAGCTACATTACAATAGGACTGATTAATTAAATCGAAGTGTTAAAATAGAAGAAGAGGAGAAAACAATACTGTATTTAACATACTAAAAAGGTGTTGCTGCTTACCATTAAGAATGATGATTACTGCACCAAACGGCCAAGAAAGCTGATTAGGATGATTGACCAAATAGTAAGCCTGTAAGCTGTAAACAAACGGAACCCAAACTAAATCACCAAAGGCCAACATATATCCAAATCCATCATGAACAATATCCATAGTGGTCAAAATAGCTTCCTGCAATAGAAAGTCACATTAAGACAAATATAAACAATATGAATAAATCAAAGTACATCAATAATACTGTGAAAATTTGAAAAGTAATTTATTCATTGGATATCATAACTGTAACACACCTCTACTTTCCAAAACATTTATGCGAGTCTTTGAACTAAAAAGGAAAGCACTGTAAACATGAATAAACTAAAGGTTGATGAATTGAAGATTTGATTTTTATTAGAAATAATCTGGGGTGGGGTGAATTGAGGAAAAAAAAAGGTGTCCCTGGAGTCATGCCACCTTTACAATTGACCAAATACCACAGACTGTAGTTCAGAGAGTCTGCAAAGCTTTACAAGCAGACTTAAATAACATTTCCAGAATGAGGTTTTATTTTTTGGTTCTTAAAGCATATGGGAAAAGCTTCTTACCATGGCATGATATGTTAATAAAAACTGTGAAAAACTTCCCTGGGATGATGAATGAAATGGCATTAGTTTTTAAATCACAAAACTATGGAAGTTTCCCAAGGGGATCTGTTTGGAGATCTGAACATTTAATACAAATATGCATGCACTGTCTGTTTGGAGTTTGGAAGAAAGCAATGACAAATAAAGCACACTTACAATCTGTAATAGTATTATTTGTAATACAAATTAGAATATTTAAAAATAATTCTTCTGTGTAATAAACATGTAAAGTTAGATTTCAATTTTGTTACAGAAACATTTTAACAGCACAAACACTCAAGTAGAATTATCTTCTAAAGCCACTTTAATAAAGGATTCCTTCAAATAATGTAATACATGTACAAGAGGTTAGACTATTTAACAAAAAATGCAGTTGGACTTTTATCAATAAATGCAACATTTCTTATATATTCAAGATTTTGTGTTATACATACTTATTTTTATAATGAGTGTTTTTAGGAATAGTTAAATATTTTACAAGTGTTTATAATTTTTGTATCCTAAAAGCTATAAATTATTTACCTAGTCAGAGGGAATGCCAGACTTGATGATTACTGTTGTCTATTTCATTGCTTGAGGATGTTAGATTACATGACTAGTAATCACGGGGGATGGCAAACTAACTACAGAACTTCATTACCACTTTCGAGTACAGGTTCACATTTCCAAAGTATCTTGAACATCGTTTTCTGACTGCCAATAATGTGCTACCTGAACATAGCAGTGCTGTCTGAGTTAAGATGGAATCAGGTGGTCTCTCTTTTTTCTTCCTCATTGTGTTATGATACATAAAATACAAGACATCAGACAGACCAGCCTCCCTTTATTTCAAGAACAAGTACATCACATCCCCATGTATTGCTTTTCCAAGTGAGCACTCACTAGTTGACAGCTCTCACACACGGAGCCTGTGCTTACAACTTAAAACAAAATTAAACCAGTTTGAAGTTGTCAATGTGAACTTCTGACCTATCCTATGTCTCTGTGGATGTCAAACTACATGAGTGGTAGTTACAGGATGTGCCAAAACTGCACTTTGACTTCTTAAGATTAGGGCCTGACCAAAATAGATTTTTTAGACCAATAATGATATTGGCAGTAAAGATGACAGATTACCAATATATACTACAATATTTTGGTGTGTTTAGTCATTTGTTTTCTCCTTGAAAAAACTATGAATAAAAGCAAAAAGATGAAGTGTATGATATTTTCAAATATTCTAAGAGGATGTTTTAATTAAACATTTAAACCGGTTAAATGACAGTTATTTTTACTTTCTTTTTAAATAATCCCACATAACAGAGAAGTCTGACGTTTGTCACTCTCTCAATCGTAAAGTGGTATGCAAAAGTTTGGGCACGCTGGCTTAAATTGTCTGTTACTGTGAATTGCTAGTTAAGTGAGCAAAAGTTGAAAAACAAAATCACCAAAAGGCATAAAGTTAAACATTTCTTTTCAGCATTTTATGCAAGATTGGTGTATTGCAAAAGTTTGGGCACCAAAGATATTTGAGGACTCAAAGAACCTTTACCAAGGGTTACAGACCTTAGTTAGAGCTAGGACCTGTTCACAGTTATCTTTAGGGAACCCCAGGTGATGCATATTGCAAAGCTGTACAAATTCTCTGACTCTTCCAGCCTTTTCCCAACAATCAGCAGCCTTGGGCTCCTCTAAGCAGCTGCCTATCATTCCGAAAACTAAAAAAATTGATGCTCACAAAGCAGGAGAAGTCAACACGAAGATAGAAAACGTTCTGAAAGAACTGTTTGTTGGATTGCTAGATAGGCAAATAAAATCCAATGCTTGACTGCAAAAAGACTTTCAGGAAGATTTAGCAGACTCTGGAGTGGTGGTGCACGCTTCTTCTGTGCAGCGACACCTGGTCAAATATCACTTCCATGGTAGAGTCAACAGAAGAAAACCTTTCTTGTGTCCTATCCACAAAATTTTGTGTCTGAAGTTTGCAAATGAAGATCTAAACAAGCCAGATGCATTTTGGAAACCAGTCCTAAGGACTGACGTAGTCACAAATACAACTTTTTGGCCACAATGTGTGAGGTATATTTGGAGAAAAAAATGGTACCAAATGAACACCTCTCCAACTAATAAGCATGGTGGTGGATTGATGATGCTTTGGGCTTGTGTTACAGCCAGTGGCACAGGGAACATGTCATTGGAAGACGGAAGAATGGATTCAAATAAATACCAGCAAATTCTGGAAGCAAACATCACATCATCCATAAAAAAGTTGTAGTTAAAATAATGATCTGAAACACACCTCAAAATCTAAAATGGAATACATCAAGACATAAGCGGACTCTTCTGCCATGGCCTCACAGTCACCCGACCTAAAATCTGGGGATAGATCTCAACAGAGCAGTGTATGCAAGATGACCCAAGAATCTTGCACCAATCTTTTGCAAGAAATGGGCGTGAACACCCAAAATAAGAACTGAAAGACTCTTAAGTAAGTGCTTTTTTTGCCAGCTAAGTGTGATTTTAAACAAATGAATGATTTAGTGTACATGTACAGTATATATCCTGAGATGCATGCATTAATTAATGTAATTGAAATGCATTATATGCTTATAATTTATACTGTTTAATATAGATAATTATTGTTAAACAACCAGTAGTGTGCTTGCTAAAGACTTACACAGATTTATTTATTGTTGGCATTATTTCAGCTTATAAAACCTTATACTGCACAATTACTGAAAAAGTAACAGTTTATTAGACCTGACAGTCTACTAGAATGCTTAAATTTGCATATCTCCCCGACTCCCACCAACTAACATTAGACCAACATTAAAATCTCACATTGACAGATACTGAAGACAAATGCAAAAGACCAGAGATGAAAATAAGTTAAGATAGTTGGCTTGAAAACAAATTGAGGGACCATTGTGAAAAAGTGGCATTTGCATTTACTTTAATAACATAAGGACACCAATAGTAAGTTATAATACTGGAAAATTGTATTGACATGTAAAAATAAACTTGCCCTAAATGAAAAGCTATCACAGCTTTTCTCACAGGGCTAGTAAAATTCAACTTAATACACTAACGATATGACAAAAACACCCAAAAACTACAAACATATTTTTCATCATGCCTCTGAGTAAACGTAAACACATCTGATTTGTAAGGATGTGTAAATATGAAGATCTCTTTTCCGCATACAATGCAATGACTGTTCATTTGACGAGTCCAAATAAATTCACAGTCAACACTGCACTTGGGCTAAGCTTATTTGCATGAAAAATGTAATTTGCTCCAGAGCCAGAGTAATAAGTGGCACTTCTTACAAGAGTAAAGGATTTCAGATACATTTTAGAAGAAAGAATTGCTAGTTTGAAAACAGGCCATTGAAAAAACATGCCAAAAATAGCAGTCTGGGCTGCATTTTGACAATAAATTATCAAGCAATTGCTGCAATTTATGGAGTAAAGTCTCAGAAAGTCAAACCTCTGCTTTTATGAAAGCTGACAGACAGGGAATTTCAAAAATCATACTGAACAACAACCTCCACCTCACTTTGATGAGAAAACAGACACTGGAACAGTAGTTACACTGTGAAGTTTGCAGATAAGTAAGTGCTCTATCAAGCACTTCCTGCTACATGCAGAGATACATGTATAACTATTTGAATGTAAACACTTTCCCTTTTTTTTTAATTTTATTTTACTTTACTGGATAAGTGCCGGACTTTTGAAACAAAGACAATGTTGGTAAAAGAGTGACAACCTTGTGGACACATAGAGAAACCTATGCAATGGTCACTATGGCATGGGTAAAGACAATGTGGAAATATAGAAAAACATGGAATATAGTACTTTACAGGAAAATTCTGAACCACAAGTACAACAGCAAATAAATGAAAGACTATGAATTGTCTGTAAAATTTTGCCTTATTGTTAAAAACTTTAGTATTCCAAGGCATTTTAAGTTGTTAATCCTCAATTATAGGGAGTGGCTTCTCATATTGAGATCTTTTTTAAACTAGAAAAATAATGTCAAACTTGAGTTTCAACATCATAACTGTGCTGACTGACAATGCATATGTAGAGACTAAACATCAGCCTAAAAACTGGTGCCTGATATTATTGATCAAACCCCAATTAAGATTATGTAAATGAAGTCTGTTACTAAGAAGGGAGGGACCACTGGAAAATTTGTGTAGTGTGACAGGGCCTTAATCCACAGAGAGCCATAGCCAGTAAGTACAGTATAAAATGACCAAGTTTTCTTAAGATGGCTTAATGTAGCACTGGGTGTCAAAAAAGGTCTCTTTATATTAGATTCACACTTACACAGCACCTTACAAACTAATCAGACATGACAAAAAAAAATATTTCTGAGTTATAAATATATGCGATATATTATGGAAAACTTGCTTGATTAAACTGAACAGTTCAAATGAGATGTGTTACTGTTTACTAGAAAAACTAAAGATAGAAACTAAAATATGCTGACTACAAACTTCTAAAACTCTAAAAATGCACTGGTGAAACTCTTTAGCTGGTTTTGCAGTCACAGATATTTTAAACACTTTGTAGGTTGTGCTTCAACTTACATCAAGTAGTAACCAAAAATACTTTCATTTGATGTATGTTATAATTGTTATGTTGTTTCAAAAGTTCCATCACTTATACAAGTATTTTTTTTTTTAAATTCACTAATTGACCACTGAGTTCCATAGAGACAGGTATTATTTTGACATTTTTACAACTATTGCTGTTACATAGAGGGATTCCTGCATTCATTTTGACTTACATCATAAAAAGACAGGCATACCACTGAAATTAAGACACTTTTTTTAATATTAGTTTACTTCTGTTTATGAATGAAATATTAGGAGCAGGTTATTAAAGAATTTTTTTTGCAACATAAAATAAAATTCATATTCATTCAAGGGTCTAAATAATTCTGCAATGAAATAACTTGAAAAATAATATTAGGGACTTGCTTTACAGCAACAAAATGCTTCCTAAAATGTTAAGCAAATTAAGATCTTGAAATTTAATTCTAGCACACAATAAATTAAGTCCTGGAAGTATACTGAAAACTAATTTCAAATGGTGAACTCATTAACAGTTATTTACCTCATTCCAAAGAGCATCCAACACATAAATGAGCTGAAAAGCATTAACTAGTATCATTGCCAATGAAGGATATTCGATATTTTGTTCTTTCATTTCTGCCAAAGCCATTGAAAAATTAATAAGAACCTAAAAGAAATTTCAAAAAGGTTAATCAAAGTCAAAGATTACCTTAGAAATTATTAAAAAAGAAAAAAAAAAAACCAATAAATATTGCTTAAATATTTAAATACAGTGGATACAGTGAATAAGTAATACAGTGGAACCTCGGTTTGCGAGTAACTTGGGTTTACGAGTGTTTTGTAAGACGAGCTAAAATTTTCAATAAATTTTGACTTGATAAATGAGCGAGGTCTTGCAATACGAGTAGTATGTATACGCTTTGTCTGCTGAGCGTCATGTGATCACAACTGAGCTGATGGATCCTCTCTCTCTCTCTGCGGGATTGTGGGCAATCGTCTCCTATTCTCAGTCTGAGTCGGCGTGCCTCACTCATATAGTCAACATCCGTACAAGAGTATACTTTTTACTACAGCATTGTGCGTGTGTGTGTGCTGTGACGTGCGAGTCCCCGTCTTGCACCCCAAAACACAAAGCTGAGTCTCAGTACTTTAGCAACACCAGCTTTATTTAGCTTGAAACAGCGCGGTTATTTATTGTAGCGGGATCTGCCACTCTCCTATAAACAGACACAGCAGTCAGGCAGGGTTGTGGCCAAGTAATATTGTGCCCTGTGCATTTATAATGTTCCTTGTATCACCCATCGACGGGAGGCGCTTATAGCATGTTCGCTATCTTTTTGGATTTGCTTTTGTGCCCTGTGCATTTATAATGTTCCTTGTATCACCCATCGACGGGAGGCGCTTATAGCATGTTCGCGATCTTTTCGGATTTGCTTTTTCGGTGAACTGCTACAGCTCTGGGAGACTGTGATTGCTTTGGGACGCTCTTCCGCGTGTCGTCCCATTGAGTGGAATCCCACAAGAGTTTAGAAACTCACTCACACCAGCCATGGTTCTTTTCAAAGGTAAAGTGCAGGTTAATGTGTTTTATGTATTTTTACTTTATATTTTGTATTAATCATTTTTATATGAATAGTTTTGGGTTGTGGAACGAATAATCTGAGTTTCCATTATTTCTTATGGGGAAATTAACTTTGATATACGAGTGATTTGGACTGCGAGCACGTTTCCGGAACGAAATATGCTCACAAACCGAGGTTCCACTGTATATCACTTCTACATCTATACCATAATCCACAATGACAAAATTGTTTCTGGACAAGTCACTTTTCAGAAAACAGTGTATGTGCATTAGAGGGAAGAAGCACTTACCCATCCAATTAATCCTGGGCGTAGTTCACAGAAGTATTTAAGATCCAAGGATTTTACACGAGGGTTCAATTCATGGCCAATAAAAAAGTCATAGAACAAATTACCTATGAATGTAAAGTTAAAAGAAAAAAGAAAAAGTACACATCACTGAGCAAAAATAATCTAGGAAAAAAAAAGTAAAACGATCAAAATGTTAATTGATATGTGCAGTTATTATTAAAATAATATGAATATTGCACATCATGTTTCCAAGTCATCTTGCATATTATATAAATACCAACAACAGTTGTTTTTCCAAATACATTTAACAATGGAAGATCTATTTTATTATTATATTAAAGATTCCAGATAGCTTGATGACACCTATTCTAAAACTGTCAAATTAACCAAAAATTAAGATTTGAATATTCAGATTAAAACATATATTCCAAAATATTTTAAATATTCTTGATGTACATGTTTGTAGTGTTTGTAGCATTTTCTTACGTTATTAATAATTTTACTTTTTCGCACACAACGCATCTGGCTTGTGGACAACTGCTTAATAAAAGACAAAGGCAGAAACTACAGCATTTAAATAAATGTGATACTTGAAAACAAAGCCCTACACAGAAACATGATTCTCTGCACATAATCAAAGAGAAAAGAGAATTGGGCACAAATCCCAATGTATCTGTAACGCACACAAGAAACCTAGACAAAATTGTTAAGACATTGCTCAAAAACATTAAATGATATTTTACTTTCTAGCAGTCTTTAAATAAACATAATAAAGAAATTACAAAGTATAACCTAATGGATAATAATTTGCAGCACAGAAAACCAGCTCAGTGCTGCGGGCAGTCAAGGAATGACACGAGGAACCGAACTCAACTAATTATTAAATCTGGTTAAAATTGTATCCTGTTTATTAATAACCAACTAAATAAAACGTAATATATGTAAGTACTATACACATATATGCTCTAACATCTATTAACTGTATCAACCTCTCTAGTAAAGATGAAGTAAAAAGTAAAAAAAAAAACAAAAAAACAAAACAAAACAAAAAAAAACCTGTACATACCAGAATTTCCATTTGGGGCCAATTCATCTTTAGAGGCCCAGCGTGATCGTATGTAGAGATAAAGACTGAGCAACACAGAAAAAATGAATGCAGATGAAGCAAACTGGAGAAAATGATCATGTACGTAAGTAAAATCAATTCCATAGAAGACGGCTGCTCCCACCATTACTGCACACACCAATATTGCATAAAATCCTGGAAAATAATAATATATTATTTCTTGTTTAATGTTGTTATTAAGACATGCTATCTGGTGAAAAGTATGTATATAAAAACACCAAAAATATGTTTATATTTCTACACTCTCTATATTAAAATCAGTGACAACCAAATAATTCTCCTGATATATATTTCTGAATCTGAAATATACCAGAAATACTGTAAATATATGGATTTCAGATTTAACAAAAGGAACATTTGCTAGAATGTCTTTACCTTTTTGTATTTAACTGGACAGTATTAATTGTGGTTGGCACAAAAAAAACCCAAAGTTTTTAGAGAGCTTGGAATTCAGGTATGATTTCTAGATCTGTAACATAAGAAGTGGGATGCTGCAAGTGTTTTATTTTAAAACTTACTGCATTATCTGTCCTTACTTTTCAATTCAGAACTGTCAAAACTGAGAGGAATCAAACGGATGTACATTATTAAAGCTAAAGATCAAAAAAACCTTGACTTTAACAAATGAACTATTTCTATAAAAAAAAAAAAAAAAAATCAGCAATAAAAAAACAAAACCACAATTTCATACCATTAGTTCTGTATTTCAATTTTTTTCCACTTTCAAGGGGCAACCCATCAACAACCTTAAACATAAAACAAAAAACATTCAGAAAACTCACATTATGTTTTAGGTAGATAGCTATATTTTATAAAAAGAAATTATAAATTCTAACTACTGAATTTTGAAACATTTTACATACATATAAACTAGTATCCATTTGAAAAAAATACACCAAATATTTAAGTATTAAAACTTTCAAAAATTGACTTTTGCAGGCTGGTTGAATAGAGAAGAGAGAGGGTAATGTGCCTTTGACTACATAAGCTAACTAAAAATATTATTTGCTTCATTACTTTAAGGTTTCTGAGATCTTTAACACTATGTGAAATTACTTTATTTTTAAACAAATGTCTAATTATTATGTTGGAGCTGAAGTATCTACATCTTAGTAAAAGGACAGCATCATATAATTGTCAGCTTTTAGTAATACAAGACAATCTTATTTTACTCTGAAATTTATATGAATCAAAGCAAGTTATTTAGTTGTGAGCAATATACCCTAGAAATTAATTTGTAATATTTAGTCACTACAAAGCAACATCCATTGTTGAAAAAAGAATCTTTGCAAGGACTACCAGTCTTTGACATTTCCAAACAAAGAGATAAATACTGGCTGTTTTGTGGTGTAAAAATGTCCACAAAAGGCAAATTAATCTGAGATTTTTTTTTATATTGGTGGACAACACTGGAGATTACAAAATGATTAGCCTTGAGTTACAGGTATACCCCATGACATCCACAGAGCAAATGAGAATATCTATACATGGGATCACTACTCTTGGGCTGTTCCACTGAAAGGGCTGCACAAATCAGACAGAGCAATAGAGGCTGGTGACCGCAGTTTCAAAACGTTAGCAGGGGTTAGAAGCTGGCTACTTCATCTTTATGTCTGAAAGAGCCACAGAATTCTAACAGAATTAGCACAGCTTACACTTTAACAAAAATAAGACACTCCAAAAACAGCAGATCGCTACCTTTGAAAGAGCTAAACATATAATGAATCATTCAAACAAGCACAATGGGGGCAGGTGATATTGATAATAAAAGGCAGGTTTCAGTGAGGAAATATTTCAACTTTAATTTATTCATTACTAATGTGCATTTGCAAGGAAACCAGGCAATAAATACTAGAAGTCAAAAGAAGAAAACATAGAACCTGAACGATTAAATTCAGTGTCTGAAATATCAGTTTGACTCAGTATAACTAGGACATAGATGCCTGTGTAAGGAGTTCATTATTTTTAAATCAGCCAAAGGCATTCCTCAAAAAAAATAAATAAAAAAAAGATTAAGTGACACAATTTTATTCAAAAATACACACACAAAATATTTTTTTCCCTGTACTAAAATTGTTGGTCAATTGTGACTAAAAATAAGATTGAATTATTTATTTTACGGGCGCCCCACAATTAAAATGCACAGGCTCATTAAAGTGAAATTTCAAACCCACTTAACTATGGAAAGAAAATGACACATCTTATAAAACTTGAATAAAGTTTTTGTTTTTTTACTTTTTAGTGCATTTTTGAGTAAAATCATGTCACTTTTATTTTTTAGCCATCCTAATGCCACACAGGCCTCATCGCATTACAAAAACCTCGACTTAAGTTGGAAGGTGATTTGACAGAAATTACATTTGCGACTGAGTAGAACTGAACTTACGATCTTAAAGTGAAATGTGACATTCATCCATGTTCATTTGTCATTTCAGAAAATCCTAACCATGGTAAAACCTTACACGTGCGAAGTACTGAAAATGTGCATCTGTGTAGTGGAGAATCAAACCTTCAGTCTTTCTTAGAAAAGCCCAAGACCAACACTTTATTCACTGAGCCAATATCACCAAATCACTCAAAAAAGAGTATTTCACCAAATTTGTACAACCCCAATTCCAATGAAGTTGGGACGTTGTGTAAAACGTAAATAAAAACAGAATACAATGATTTGCAAATCCTTTTCAACCTATATTCAATTGAATACACTACAAAGACAAGATATCGAATGTTCAAACTGATAAACTTTATTGTTGTTTTGCAAATCTTCACTCATTTTGAATTTCTATTTACTTGTTACACAACATCCCAACTTCATTGGAATTGGGGTTGTATATAAATGATGAAAAATTGGTAAAATTAAAAAAAAAAAAAAGTAGGTATTGGTTTCAAGCCTTTCAACCATTTGATTAAATATCTCCATATATATCTATATATATCTCTCTCTCTATATATATATATAGGGCACCGTGGCGGATGTTAGCAGATTGCTGGCCAACCACAAAGCGTTACCTGGTAGGTAACCACCCACACTATCAGATTGTGACACAGACTTCGAATGCCGTGAATGTAATTACCCCGATCTACATGCTGTCAAATAAACGAACCACACGCCGTGGCGCAACGTTAGGGGCATCGCCTCTGACGCTGACGTCCGATTCCCGAGAGGGAGTGCAGTGGAGTGTGTACACCTGATGAGCCCAGAATGAGGGCGAAACACGTGTCGTGTACTCTTTGCATTTATTTGACAGTAAACTATTTCAACCATTCTATGATCTGCTCTTCA
This sequence comes from Erpetoichthys calabaricus, assembly GCF_900747795.2. NCBI lineage: Eukaryota > Metazoa > Chordata > Cladistia > Polypteriformes > Polypteridae > Erpetoichthys > Erpetoichthys calabaricus. The sequence continues at coordinate 47,099,006 of NC_041396.2, forward strand.
CAAACTGAGGGCACCGTGACGGATGTTAGCAGATTGCTGGCCAACCACAAAGCGTTACCTGGTAGGTAACCACCCACACTATCAGATTGTGACACAGACTTCGAATGCCGTGAATAATATATATATATATATATATATATATATATATATATATATATGTTGAAATGAGGGCACCGTGGCAGATGTTAGCTGACTTGCTGACCAACCACAAGCGTTACCTGGTAGGTAACCACCCATACAATCAGATTGTGACACAGACTATGAATGCAATGAATGTAATTACCCCGATCTACATGCTGTCAAACGAATGAACCACACGCCGTGGCGCAACGTTAGAGGCTTCACCTCTGGCGCCGACGTCTGAGGTTCAATTCCCTGAGAGGGGGGTGCAGTGAGTGTGTACGCCTGATGAGCCCAGAATTAGGGCTAAACACGTGTCGCGCACTCTTTGCATTATCTGACAGTAAACTATTTCAACCATATATATATATATATATAGTAATCCCTCCTCCATCGCGGGGGTTGCGTTCCAGAGCCACCCGCGAAATAAGAAAATCCGCGAAGTAGAAACCATATGTTTATATGGTTATTTTTATATTGTCATGCTTGGGTCACAGATTTGCACAGAAACATAGGAGGTTGTAGAGAGACAGGAACGTTATTCAAACACTGCAAACAAACATTTGTCTCTTTTTCAAAAGTTTAAACTGTGCTCCATGACAAGACAGAGATGACAGTTCAGTCTCACAATTAAAAGAATGCAAACATATCTTCCTCTTCAAAGGAGCAAACAAATCAATAGGGCTGTTTGACTTAAGTATGCGAAGCACCGCGGCACAAAGCTGTTGAAGGCGGCAGCTCACACCCCCTCCGTCAGAAGCAGAGAGAGACAGATAAAAAAAATCAATACGTGCCCTTCGAGCTTTTAAGTATGCGAAGCACCGTGCAGCATGTCCTTTCAGGAAGCAGCTGCACAAAAGATAGCAACGTGAAGATAATCTTTCAGCATTTTTAGACGAGCTTCCGTATCATCTAGGTGTGCGAACAGCCCCCCTGCTCAATCCCCCTACGTCAGGATCAGAGAAAGTCAGCGCAAGAGAGACAGAAAAGTAAGTTGGGTAGCTTCTCAGCCATTTGCCAATAGCGTCCCTTGTATGAAATCAACTGGGCAAACCAACTGAGGAAGCATGTACCAGAAATTAAAAGACCCATTGTCCGCAGAAACCTGCGAAGCAGCGAAAAATCCGCGATATATATTTAAATATGCTTACATATAAAATCCGCGATGGAGTGAAGCCGCGAAAGGCGAAGCGCGATATAGCGAGGGATTACTGTATATATATATATATATATATATATATATATGTGTGTGTGTGTGTGTGTATTAGCCAAATATATAATCTAAGGAAATAAGAAGTTTAAGTTTAATGTAATAAACAAACGTCACCTGAGATCAGCATGCATGCATGCATGCAAAGTTTGAAGGAAATCGGTAAATGTTGAGGCCAAGTCAGACTTAACGAATGCAGTTGTTGAATCCTTTTGCCTTCAGGATTTCAAATTACACAAATAAGAAACAACAAGGGATGACAAATTACACAACTAATTCACTATGTTTTAGCATAGTTTAAAATTCCCAAAGTATGAAAAGCTTGCTGTATTCTCACAGACAAATTTTTTGCCTAACAGTGGTGGTCCATGAATAAATGCTTTCCACATATGATGATCTCAGCCAAAATCTTGTTTTTTTCTTTCTTTTCATTTTTACGTTCTCTCACAGAAAAGGAACAGGAGACATCAGACAGATGAGACTCCTTCTGTTTGCACAGTCAAAAATTGCACTAGCTTTGCTCATTTCTTTCCAGCCACGATTGAGCATGTAGCCAGAACTACAATGAATAATGGGAGCCAGCTCTCACACAGGGATAAGCCTGCTTGCAATGCTTTAGTTGCTCACTGGATTGACCAAGTCAGTAGGCATGTCAAACTACACAATGGATTGTCACAGGAGAGCGTCACATCTGCCACTGCTCTAAGATTATGCAAACAAAATCTATAACGGATGTATGACTTACTGTATATAATGCAGTTGGAAAGGAATATATAATAATTTTAACCTAAAAGAAAAAAGTACTCACGAGGAATGGTTGTGAAGTAGCTTTGGACATGGCAACAATTCTTTAATGTGGCTCTAAAACAAGCCTGCCAGACCCCTCTTTACTGTCACTTCTCCTCATGTTTCACTTCTTCTCATATTTCAATATACTTCACATGAGACACAACCACATAATGGTCTCTGTGTTTACATACATTTCTGTACTGGGGATTTGTTGACTGTCAAGAATAAAGTAACTAATTTTAAAACCCACTGTCTGGAATATTGCACTGATTTCATTCTCGACTGAACTGTGCTTAACAAATTATTGTTATGTAATGTCATCTAACAGCTCAATATAAGATTATGGCTGCAGAACATTAAAAGCTATCCTAGCTTTACAGAGAATTTTTGGAAGAAGCAAAACATATCTTTACACAGAGAGAAATATATTCTTATAAAATTTTTAAAGTACAGAATGAACTGTGAAACAACACAAAGTTCTATGCCGAGGCCAAACGGTTGTGGACATTAAGATTTTCAAAAGAATGTATAAGACAACTCATCATTGCTACTCATACCAAAAAATTGCTAATAACCTTTATATCAATATATTTTTTTTGAAAAATGTTCAGTCATACTAGCCTGGGATATAATACATACTGAATAAACATTCAATCAGATGTTAGAAGAATCTTAGCTTAAAACAAAAATATGGCACCCACGGCATCACCTAATTTTAGATGTAGTATAAGCTACTTAATTTTTCTAACTCCTGGAATTAGCATTACTAATTTAGTTACCTTTAAGGAGTTAGTTATTGTTACAGGTACGTAACACAAAACCAGTAATACTGACATAATGCAAGTACTTTTCAAGGGAGCATGTAACCTGTACATTTGATTGACATGGTCCTTTAAAAACCCATAAATTAGCAAAAGGCTACATATAAGGAACATACTGTTGAAACAGTTATTGTTGCAATTTTAGAGGGAGAAGAGGGAAAGAAAACTAGAGTCAGCCCTTAATACAAAAAAAAAAAAAAAAAAAAAAAAAAAATTTTCAACATATAATTGACATAATATTGTTTCTACAATGTCTTTTATATACCTCTTTATTTCTTTCCACTGAATCGTACAAAAAAAAAAAAAAAAAAAAAAAAGATTATGTACCACGTAGCAACTTATATCTTTGACAAGTATATAATAAAAAATTACCTTTCCAACTGGCAAAAGATGGAGAAAAACTTGAAAAAGAAGCCAGAGTCCAACAATTCCAAAAACCTGACTGTCCCATAAAGTACTGAATGCAGGCAAGGAAGGTGGAAAATTATAAATGCTTGGATCCTTTTTTGCACAAGTCACAAGGAGAAGAAACACAATGACTGGCAGGACAAATATCATGATGAATGCTCCTACAAGTAAAGACAAGGCTGTTAACTTTCTGGTTTTGAAAAACTGTTGTATTTACAGATACGATGATCAATCAGGTTTTGGTACCATCCTATTTCATGTTCATCAAGTACAAATCATTGTCTAGTAACAAATTAGGCTGACACGTTTAAAAGTGTAAAGAGAATATAGAGACCTTTTCAAGTGTTCTGCACAAATCCAAAGATTACAATATATGTAACAAAAACCCACAAAAATACGGAGGCTGATTTTAAGTTGTGTATTAGTAATTTAGTAATTATTGTTAGTAGATTATAATATCTGGGTGCAGAAACTGATGCAATGGATATATTTATAATTAATATGGTACCAAATGCTCTCAGATGTACATTAATCAGACTCCAAAACAGTTAAAATTAGTACAGTAAGTTCCCTGCATACAGACTTCCAATGATGAGAACACGCATGTCCAATAAATTAAAAATTATTTAAAGAAGTGAACAATTTTAAATTGTAGTGTAACTTCAAATTTTGCAGCAGCATGAAAGTTGAAAGAAGCATGAAAAAGTGATGGAGGAGATGGAGAAACTTCTCAATTTGTGGATGCAGGATCAGCATCAGCGTTGAATGCTACTCAGATTAATGCCGACTGAAGAGAAGGCTAAAAGCCTTTACAACGAATTGGAAGAAGAAACGTAAAAGTATGTGGTGAAGCAGTGAGTGCAGATATGGTAGATGATGAGAATTTCTTGAAATGATTTGAAAAATTATTGATGAAGGCGAGTTTTTACCAGACCAGATATTTAATGTCGATATGACAAGATTATACTGGGAGAGGATGCCAGACCAAATTTTTTATCAGTGAGGAGGAAGTCAAAGCCAGGCTAAAAAGCAGCAAAAGATAGGCTAACTCTGTTGTTTGATGGCAATGCTTCCAACAATATGAAGCTGAAGTCTCTCTTAGCATATCATTCTGAGAACCCAAGAGCCTTTAAAAGCATAGCCAAGTGCTCTCTTCCTGTTGTGTGGAAGAGTAACCACAGAGCCTGGGTTACAATGGAGATTTTCCAGGACTAGTTTTTCTGCCACTTTATCCTGGTTGTACGGAAATACTGCTTAGAGAAGGACGTCACATTCAACATTCTTTTGCTACTCAACAATGCTCCGGAACATTCTCCATTTGTGGATGACTTTCATGCCAATCTCAAAATAGTATATCAGCCACTGAATACTACGTCGCTCATATAACCTATTGGCCAGGGAGTATATTATTTACATTGTACTTTTCATAACACAGTTAAGGCGACTAACAAATCAGAAATAACCTTGCAACAATTTTGGATGGAGGATAACATGTGATGTTGCTTGGTGTGCTTACGCCGGTCACCATGAATGGGGTTCAGAAGAACCTTTGCCTACAGTGTGTTCATGACTTTCATGGAATTGAGAAGGTGAATGAGGAGTTGAAAGAAGTCTTCAATAACTTAGTGACCCTCAGCAAGATGCTGGAGATGGAGTTGCAAGAAGACGACTTCACTGAACTCCTTGCTGTGCAACACAAGGAGCTTACCAATCAAGACCTGGCACTACATGTTTTTTCCTTAATTATTACTTCTAGCCAATTTACAAAAAAAAGTGCATGTTTTTTTGCGATGTGTGCTAACTCACTAGCTGTAAGCAAGGCTGACTAGAAACATAAAAAAAGAGAACTTAGTTGTTTGTTGTTAAAATACACTCGAAATTAATACAAAAGTACATAAAAATATTAACTTTTAAAAGCTATTTGTACTGCTCCTACAGTACAAATAACATGTCTTCAAGTTGAGTAGATAGAGGTATGTTAGGTCTGCATATGCTGGGTCATTCACTAGTGGTAAGCGAGTCTACTGTACCAAGATCAGCTGATAGAAAACCATGGGAATAAAAAATAACTTTTCAGTTGTTTGTTGTTAAAATACACAAGAAATCTATAACAGAAAATACAAATAACTTTCTTTTAAAAGCACTTTCTTGTGTACTATACAGTATAAACATGTTTGATAGGAGTCGATGAGAGGAAGGTTAGTTCTGCATATGTAGGCTTATCTGATAGTATAAACAGCAATATCAACTAGCGGAAAACAACAGAAACAAAAATGAACTATGTTAATTGTTAAAATACAAAAGAAATCTGTAACAAAACACAAATATTAACCTTTAAAAACATCTTCTTAGGTTCAAATAGTTGTAAAATGTACATGTTTTCTTTAGGAGCCGAGGGTTGCATTGTGTTTACTGGGTGCCTACACTAACTTTGCGGACTTATGAACAAACTGGACTTGTGAATGTGCCCTCGGAACGGAACTCATTTGTATACAGAGGATTTACTCTACTTTGCTTTGTTAATTTTGAATCTGAAATGCACTAATGTAGGATAATTTACTCAGTGATAAATGAAACATAAAACTGTCAGAATTACTCATTAATTGGCTTATTGAGTTCAGGGTCCTGGGTAGCCTATCCCAGCTACTTCTGGGCAGGTGCAAACCCTAGCACAAAAAAAAAAAAAAATCTTACAAATGATCTTACAGTGTTTTGTCAGTTCAATATCTGATAATAGATGACATAATCTCATGTGAAGAAGGTTACAAAGCCATTTCAATTGTACTGAACATCACTTACAGCTCAGTATAGTCCACTGTATAGCACTGAAGTGCAACCAACCAAGCTGTCAAAAAAATAAAGGCACTTTCCATTCAAGTACTGCAAGAACAAATGAGACTCTATACTCTTACCTCATTTTTACACATATCCTTTACTCAGCAAGAATTGTGACAGGCAGCCGGGTCCCATGCCTGGCCGGGACGGCCCTTCTACACATGTCTCGGGGGAGCAATCATGGACTGCTCAATTCCTCCCCCGGGACGCTTGGTGGCAGCCTCAGTTTCCCACAGGGCTCCATGGGAGATGGAGTTCTCCACCGCCCTGTTGGGACCTGGGGTGGCTGCCAGGGGATGCTGCATGGGTCCCTGAGTCGGCCTGGACAACTCTACAGCCCTGCCCGGAAGTGCAATCAGAAGCAGGTGATCAAGCACCTGGAGCACTTCCGGGTGGGCTATAAAAAGGGCCGGCAACCACCACTCACGGCCAGAATCGGGAGGAAGAGGACGAGGTTGCCTGGGAGGAGTGGTGGTTTGAGAAGAAAGGGTTGTATTTTGAGTGCTTTTGCGATTGTGTATTGTCTGTGGGGTTCACGGGGAAGACGTGCCCCACAGGTGAAGAAAAATAAAAGTCTTGTGTGTTTTTACACTTGCCACTGAATGAGTCTGTGCCAGGTCGGGCACTATACAGTATAGCGTCTTTATAACACATTAGAGGAAGGACCAATATACAGGGATTCAAAGCACTTAAAGCTAACAGCAGACAGACATTTACACATTATAATATCCATATTGATTTTATTTAGTAGAAAATCAAGTGACTTAATTTCATTTTTTAACAACTGAGAAATAAACTAGTACAGTAGAGTCTCGCTTATCCGACATAAACGGGCCGGCAGAACGTCGGATAAGCGAAAATGTTGGATAATGGGAGGTGTTAAGAAAAAGCCTATTAAACGTCAAACTATGTTATAATTTTACACATTACGAACCTAATAATCCTGTTTTACAACAAAACAGAAAAAATTAACTGAAAAAATGAATTTAGTTACAGAATGAAGTATGTATGTATTTATGTACTGTACTTAAAAAGTTCAGTCCTGTGATGATTTAAAGAAATTTTTGATCGTAGTCTGCTTTCCTGACGAGTGTCGTTTCTTCGCTGCCAAGTCTCACCATCTTTGCAGCATCATTATGTTGATTCCTGTAGCTTCTTCTTGTTGCTCAATGTATTTAATTGCAGTTTCTAGAGCCTTAACTCCGTTACTTATATAGTCAACATTTGTACGAGCGTATACTGTTTACTACAGCATTGTGACTGCATGTGTGTGTGTGCTGTGACGTGCATGCTGTGACGTTAGAGTCCCGTCTTGCACCCGAAAACATGAAGCTGAGTCTCAGTACTTTAGCAACACCAGCTTTATTCAGCTTGAAACAGCAACAACGCGGTTATTTATTGTAGCGGGATCTGCCACTCTCCTATACACAGACGCAGCAGTCAGGCAGGGTCGTGGCCAAGTAATACTGTGCCCTTCGCATTTATAATGTTCCTTGTATCACCCATCGACGGCAGGCGCTTATAGCATGTCCGTGATCTTTTCAGATTCACTTTTACGGCAAACTGCTACAGCGCTAGGAGACTGCGATTGCTTTGGGAATTTCTTCCGCATGTCGTCCCATTGGGTGGAATCCCACAAGAGTTTAGAAACTCACTCACACCAGCCATGATTCTTTTCAAAGGTAAAGTGCAACTTAATTTGTTTTATGTATTTTTACTTTATATTTTGTATCAATCATTTTTCTATGAATAGTTTTGGGTTGTGGAACGAATCATCCGAGTGTCCATTATTTCTTATGGGGAAATTCACTTTGATGTACGAGTGCTTTGGACTGGGAGCACGTTTCCGGAACGAATTATGCTCGCAAACTGAGGTTCCACTGTAATTAGCTGCGGTAGAGTCAGGAGCAACAAAAAATAGACTACGCTCACGCTCGCAACTTGCAGCTCTTGTTGCTGATTGATGCGTTTTTTTCCGGTGGGACGTCGGATAAGCGAGACTCTACTGTAATTAAATACATTCTGTAGGGAGGTATACTTTTGGTGTTAAACTGAAGAATGTACCAAATTATACTATCAAATGATGGGTAATTTCTACTTCTGTTCTTTTTATGACAGGTGAAACACAAAACTTATGACAGTCATGGGCAGGATCAAAAGGACAATGCGTGGGATTTTAAAATCCCTACAAATAACTTAAGTCTTCAATGCTTTCATTGAAGCGTGGTAAGAAAAACAAGGAAAATTGTGAAACAGCGTTAGCAAAAAGTACCAAAAACAAGTCTCTGGTGGAATTACATTTATGTAAACTTTTTCCACTCAAGAAAAAAATATCTACGCACAAGGGCATGTGCATACTAAGGATGTCAAAAGGACCAATACTTTTGGTATCAGTAAATGGCAATGTTCCAAAATCATAACGGTTCTCAGCATTTTTTTTTTTCTCTGTATCGGTAGTACTGAATGAGAGTTGATACTGGACTCGTACACCAAAAGGCAAAATAATACATGAGAAAAATGTGAATAAAAACTACTTGTAAATGGCTTACAGTGATGATGATAAAGCACCGCATCACATGTTGAAAAGAAAAAAAAGAAGTGATTTCTAGAATTATTTTGTCTTCAAGACAGGAGAGTATCAGCATGTGACAGTGGAAACTGTGCTTATATTAAAAAAAAAAAAAAAAAAAAAAAAAAAAAAAAAAAAAAGCCAAAACACAAACACATGGCTTTTATCCCATTACAGAGTCAATTCATAAATAGCTTAATGCATGTGATTTTTAATCATTCAACAAAATACTTCAATGCTAAATATGGATATGCAGAAATGCTAAACTTGCATAATTCCTTTGGTTTTTGGTACTAATGATCATTAGTATAACCCCTAAAATGTGATCAACATAGTGAAAGCCCACAGAGACAGAATACCTTACAAGATACTAAATCAGATTAAATGAAGACATGGTTTTGTCTTATGTCTAAATACATACCAAAGATTCTCCTGTGTGATGTAAGAAGGCATTCATTGATTCTCAGACTAGAAGACTCATGCATAATGCCATGCGTAGAACTCACACTAAAACATTGCGTACGGACAAAAATGTAAATGTGTGCACGCACAAAAAAATTCACATGCACAAAACCGTGCGCAAGCCAACTTCCATGCACTTCAGCTCCATAAGTCCCGATTAGCGTGAAAAGTAACACTCGTGCACACGCCTGCCCTCTCACCCTGACTCCTCCCAGAATTTTGCATATTTAAATATGCAAATCAATATAAATACACCTTCCCTGTTCAGTGTTTGGTTAAAAGACAATGGCAAAAGCACGTGAAAAAAACAGAACCCCAGTGAATGCAAAGTGGAGGTAAGGAAAACATACTATTTGTTGACTTAAGCAGTGGTATAAACAACAAAAGTAAGTTGATCAAGTGATATAGAGAGTGGCTGAAAAACCCGAAACTTCAAGTTCAGAAAGTCGCACTGTGCCCAAAATAAATAAGAAGTGGTCAGATATCAAAGTCAAAGTGAAAAGGCGAGTCGTAGGCAAAAGTCAGAGTGTCAGAGTACAGAGAAACGAAAAAAAAAAAAGACACAGTGAAAATCTGGTAGTTTGTCATTAAAGTAAAATGTAAACTTAAATTTAACACTGATTTTAAGATTATTAGAGTTTCTCAGATCCCATCATATATGAAGTAGCACATTAAATGTTGCATATTATGTGTTCTTCTATGTGCTCTGTGTGTGTAAATCACTACATGCTTCTTAAACTGGCTTTCTCTTACACTGACAGGACACAGAATACATTACATTCATGATATTACAGCTTTCGGAACAATTTAAATACTAAAATGTATACTAGATGAAATAAATTAACACCGTCCAGAGATTACTCTACCACTGCCTCCTACGAGATGCTTGCTGGGACATGTGCGACTCTTGATGAAATAATTTAATGCAGCGGTTTCTCTTTCAAACATACCAAACCCCAATTCCTGTCCTTCCTTTTCTTTTTCCCCACATACCCAATCACCACAAAATAAGCTCTTTGATAAATGTCAAACCATCTATAAGATTAGAACTAATTAAGGAGCATTAAAATAGCTTTAATTTTAAATTTAATTATTTCATCCATCTATCCATCCAGTCCCAGCCAGCATACAGCGCGAGGAAGGACCAATGCCTAGACGGGGTGCCAGCTCATCGCTACCACTGCTCCACCGTGCCCACACGTTTAATTATTAACAGTATACATTATTTAAATGAAGTTAAAAATGCATCTGTACAATGTAATATACATATTTTAATGCATTTCATCTTAAAAATGATATCAAGAGCTTCAAGAAGATAGCTCTTGGAAATCTAAACAGACTTAGAAGCCAGTCATCATCATCTGTACAAACACACTCTCTTCTATTGAATTGAATTCCTTTATTGTTATTGTATGGTACAATGAGATTCAATATGCAAATCCTCCATAAACTTATTTTCCTATAAAATGATAAAATAACAATAATAATAAAATAAAAAAACAAGGAAAAATATATAACAAAAAAGCAAAAGTACAATATACATGTACATATACAACTGTGCAAATGATTTATAAAGTAGCTCTGGTTGTACAATATTACATCTGTAGTGCAAATAATTTTACTGGGAGCACTTGGACTGATTGAGTGCGTTTATAGCTCTTGGGATGAAACTGTTTCTGAACCTCGAGGTTCACACAAAAGAGGCTCTGAAACGTCTGCTGAATGGAAAATGTTCAAATAGACTGTGCGCATGGCTGAGGCAGGGTGTGGTATAATGTTCTCCAGGAAAGAGGCTGTATTCCGATAACCCTCTGCACTCTCAACACAGTTCAACGTAGAGCTTTCCGAACAGCTGCTGTACAGCTGCGATTCCACACTTAGATACAGTGGGTTAAAATACTCTGGTGCACCGAGAGTAACAACACTAAAGCAGCTATGGTATTTGGAATACTTTGGACCTTCCGTGGACCATTATATTGTTACAGGTTGATTACAATCAGATGCCTTAAAATTTATAAATAATATGCAGTTAAAGCCACATCAGGGATGTGAATCTAAAAAAGAATGGGAAACCACACAGGAACAGTAGCACTGCTTTGACACTGGGTGCTGTCAGTTTGCTAAACCGAGTGGAAACTTGCATATGCACAGTGTAAGGCTGGCGTGAGAATGAGCCTGGCTTTACTCCAAGTTTAGTTTTCTATACATCTCGAAGTGAGTGTGAACACTAACAAAAAATTGTTTTGCCTGGTAGTACCTGTGTGAAACACAGCTTTACCATTTAACCGAAGTCCTTCAAGGTAGCCTTCACACAGAATTTTAAATATAAACAAGAACTTCTGTTGAACGTTTCAGAACTTTAAATAAAATCCTGAAATGTGATCAATATTGTATCTATGCCGATATTGCCTCTTCACTTAGTCAAAATTCAGAAACAAAGCTTTAAACATCATTTATGCTCCTCAGAACCAGAGGATTTAAAAACTATTATTATTAGTACAGCACAAGAAAAGATCAAATTATTCTATAGTACCAAGAAACAAGTGCCAAAAGTCTTTACCCACCACTGTTAATAAGAAGTTTACCAGGTGACATACTCTTGAAAAGGTAAGTAATATAAGGGGATGGTGGAGACTAAGTAAAGGGGAAAATTATGATAAAAAGACAATAATAAATGCTTTATAAAAAGTATAATAATAAAAAAAATGAATACTTTATACCTATTCTTCCACCAAATTCAAGTTCAGCTGTTTTGGACTTTCTCACAGATTTCATTGTGACTTCTTCCACGTTTCTCTCAAAACTTTCAGATACTTTGTCATTATCTTCTTTTCGTGGACGTAGGTTGTACCGCACATCCGCCCGGTCTATTTCTGGCAGAGCCTCAACCTTATTCTATGAAAAATGAATAAAGTAAATTTAACATCAATACTGTTTCCTTACTACCGCTTTTACCTACACAGAAGAAATAAATTACAATTTCATCCAATGGTACTCTTAAATTATCTTAGAAAACAAGGTGTTCTCTTTAAAATTTTTGACTCAAATATAAGCAGATACTCCACATTCAATGTATACTAGAAATGTTATAGCATGGCCTGTCAAATATCAATTTTTGAATCACATATACAGTTGTGAAATATTGCACATTTTATACAACTTTTGTCTTTTTGTCTTTCATGACAAAGATACAACATTTATTTGCTGTGATGGATGCTTAAAGTTCTAGCCTAAAACAGCAGTTGCTCAGAGATCTCAGAAGCAGATGCCGGTTTAATGACAATATAAGCTAACCAGTAAGCCTTAGTATGTTTTATCCCTTCTATCGGCTCCACTCGGGTCCCAATCTGGGTGGTTTATCATGTGGTTGGTACGGCAATGAGCTGCCATCAGCGTGTGCTCCCAGCCTCTCTCTGTTGCTAACTTTTTTGAAGTTGTACCATAATCTTTTCTTTCTTTCTCATTGTTCTATTACTGATGTCTTTCTTGAGAAGCACTTTTCCTAGCTGAATCTAATGCATTATTCAAAAAAAAGGTCCACACCGTATATATATTTTTTTAAAAGTTACGCTTATAAGCAATGTAGAATATCCATCCATCCATTATCCAACCCGCTATATCCTAACTACAGGGTCACGGGGGTCTGCTGGAGCCAATCCCAGCCAACACAGGGCGCAAGGCAGGAAACAAACCCCAGGCAGGGCGCTAGCCCACCACAGAAATGTAGAATATATCTGGTTAAAAAAAAAAAAAAAAATTGAATGTACTTGAATATATTAAATACACGTTACTTAATAAATACACCTCAGTATGGTCTGTAATGAATAAAAATGATTAATTAAGAATAGGCAGTTGTAAACTACATATTATTAACTAGAGCTTGCAGGACATACCTGAAGTATTCATTGCATGCCAATCTGGTCTTTAGTGGGAACATTAGTTTCCACTAAACAGCAGTTACAAATGGAGCGTTAATGTGCTGTTTTCACTGTAAATAAATTTTTGTTTACTGTTTGGCTCTAATACTAAACAAGCAATTATAGCACTGGCTTTACAAAAACCACAATTTTACCTGTGCAGTTATTGTTACTGCCTTCTGTTTTTCTTCATATTGACCAACTTCAACTTTGTGAAAAACCTGAAAATAAATTTTAAAATACATAATAATTTTAAATAGCATTAATCATAATTTGCAACTTAAAACATTTGCCTGAATAAATTCCAAATGTAATGTTCAACCATTATGGAGTAAAGTAAACATGGTTAAGTGGAATCTGTTCCTTTCTGTGCATTGTGTGTAACAGATGGATTCCAAAACTCATTAATACATTTAATTTATTTGCTTGTAGTTGTACACAATATTGGACTAACAGAAATTTACATTAACTGTTGAATCCTTTCTGGTCTTTCAGATGTTTACCGTTTGGGCTGTCAAACCTCCTGCTCTAAAAGACATTCCTACAGACTGCTGGCTTTCCAAGATTAGCTATAGTTTGATCGTTTCCTACTTGCTTGCTTTGTTTACTGTACATAACCTGCCAATGTATAAAAAAATAAAAAGTGTGAAAAATAAGACTGCACTTAGTATTAAAGTAATATTCTAAGTAAAAACATACTGCACTTACCTCTGAGCTTACTTCATTATTTGTACTAATCTTCTTTTCATACTGAACATTTGCATTGTTTATGACAGATTTTGGCTGCAAATAAAATATGAACATATTGACTATCAAAAAAAGTAATGAAACATAAAAACAAAGGACTTTGCTTCACTGAATAAACAAACCTGTAATTGAGTCTTGGTAGATGTTGTAAATTTTCCATTTTAGTATATCATAGGACAGGGGTGGGCAGATTCAGTCCTGGATGGCCGCAGGTTTTTGCTCCAACCCAATTGCTTAATAAGAAGCATTTATTGCTCAAGTAGTAACACTTCAGCTTCACTTTAGTTGTCTCACTCGTTAAGATTTTGAACCCTTATTGCTTATTTTAGTCTTAAACAGCTGTATTCTTGGTTTTTAATTGCTCCTAATTAGCAATAACATGCAAATGACAAAAGAGACCAGCATTTCTCCATTTACCTTGTTTTCATTTACACCTGCGTGTATTTATCATGCACTATTTGGTTTAATTAAATACTTGGAAGGAAAGTGAAGAGAAAAAAGTGAAGCACTGAGAATTATTCGTCTGTTTTAGACTTCAAATCATTTGGATGATATCCTTAGAAAGGAAAATAAATCTAGGATACGAGAATGACCTGACATGGCAGAGTTAAAGCACTAGCAAGCCATGCAATTAAATAATTGACAAGGATTGGTTTTTAATTAAGCAACTGGGTTGGAACAAAAACCTGCAACCACTGCGGCCCTCCAGGACTGAATCTGCCCACCCATGTCATAGGATATCAAAAAAATTGTGTTGTTCACAAAGCTTTGGGCACCACTGACCAGATACAATGCCTCAGCAAGTCCCTAAGTGATAAAGGGTTAATGTACTCTTTGCAGGGCACAGACTTAAACAAAATGTATTTGTTTTACTGTAGCAAAGAGGCATTCTACTCTTGGAATTCAATATTACTCCATGGAATTCTCCTCCACATCAGATTTCCATACTGAATTTTAACAGGTTTATAATATTCTTAGAACTTTAGGTATCTCATAAACAACTGTTAAATAATACTAAAACTGTAAAGGTCTTTGCAAAACCACAATTATTTCATATATCAAGGCTGATTTTAAGACCACACAACTCTAAAGCATAACACAACCACATCCACATTTAAGGTTTAGGAAAAGGTTTTTTACTGCTAATGAATTTTCACTTTTCCTCCAAATGTACCTTTAGTAGGTACAGTTTTTTGTAGTTGCAGCCAAAAGTTCAAAGTTTGCTTCCTTAGTCTCTGACCCTACTTCAGTGCATTCATGTCTTATCTTTTTGTTTGGAAAATTTCAGCCACTGACATTTGTGATAAGACAGTAGCAAAGGTTTTACTTTTAACAATTCAACAAAGTAAATCGTTATGGATCTCTGCACAACTGCCATTTGAACCTATCCGTGTATTCTTTGCAGTAAACTACTCACAAACTAGTCAATCAGATTTTCTGAAAATTGCCGTAACAACAACAGGTCTCAAAGTTCTTAATGATGTTTTAGATAGATAACTGCCTAGCTTGCAATTAATTACCTCTAAGTACTTCTACAGATTATAGCTTCTTTATAATGGGTGTTTAGTTGGCTGATTACACAAGGCTACTGAGGTGTCTTTAGTATTCAGGTAAGCTGCATAGAGGTGTCTTCAGCATCCAATAATTATTTCACTAGTATGGTGTTATGTTTCTGTATTTACCATTTAATTATTTGGATCTGTTAGATTCAGCAAATAAATTGTTACTTATAATGTTGCTACAAATGGGGATGTCCGTTTTTAGTGTATCTGTTTAAGGTTAAGCACATTAAAAACCTACTGACTACAGAGATGTCTGAATTATAAATGCGGGGTCTGCGTCTTCAAACAGATTCCACATGGAGGTGGAGGGGCTCATAAGAACTGAAGCTAGTGTTTATTTGTATGCACTGTAAGCATAGAAACCGGAAGAAAAGGATAAAGGGTGACTTTTGACTTTCATTTAATTTACAAATAATTTAAGCAGCAACTTTTTTTTTTTTTTTTTTTAAACCAAAGTTCAATACACAGCAGATTTGTCCTGCCATCGGGGAACAATGGACTTTAGTAAGTACTTCTCCTATTCCTGTCTATGATGCTCTTCAGAAGAGAGGTGTGACTCCTCAAATGGTAAACAACTTCTGAATACTGATGGTAGGACTGTGTGATTAAATCCTTTTACTGGAAAGAATTTTACAAAAGGAGTACCATCCATTACATCTTTTATATCAGGTAAACGGTTTATTGCATTTTAAGTTTCACAGACAGAACCAACAGTAAGGACCTTTTAGGACTATACATTGTGTTTCACGCAAATATAAAATTTAGGGATGGGCTGCCGCTACAAAGGTTGCTGCTATTATTAACAGTTTCATAATTCAAGCCATGAAAACTGAAAGCATGGACCGGCCATCTGGTTGCTAGGTAGCTTAAGTGAGGAGCATTACACACAATCTTAGATTTAGAGGGTACATAGCATTGCTTTCATAAAAACAGAACCCTGCTACAAGTTTATTTAATTTTTTTATCTCAACACTGCACTTGTAAAACAAGCTTTGTGGGTGCATCTATTGTATAGGACACGTGTTTGTAACAAGAAACAAACTGCAACTCATTACTATAGTATTTCAATAAACTGACGGTTTATTTCAATTTGCCTCTGCTTTTCAAAATTTTGGTTTCCTTAAAGTAACAGTTTAAAATGATAACTTGGGTTTGTAAAAATGCTCATTGGAAAAAATGTCTGTTGAATATGCAGCTGCGTTTAGCTATGTCACTCTTTTTATCATGTTTTTACAATTTTAAAGTGCTTCATGTCAAGTACATTTTAATCAATCATGTAATACACCTCAGGAATTTTGGATTTGCATTCTAAACTAACTAAACATCAGCAACAAAATACTATTTATACATGATAATTTGAAGTTACAATTTACCATTTCCTATGAAATGAAAGAGTGTGTCATTGTGCTCTTTACTTATTAAGTGTTGTGGCAGACAGCTGGGGTCCCTACCATGCCGGGACACCAGGATGGACCAGGAGAGGGACAATACCATCCCTGGACCACGAGAGGGCAGCCGCCCTGGTTTGCAAGGGGGTCAAGGAAACAGAGCTGGGAAGCTCATCCTTGTTGGGGCCCGTGGCCACCGCCAAGGGGTGCCCGGATGATTAACGAGTCCTGGAATGCAGCACTTCCGGCACTACCGGAGCGAAGTGCAGGAACACCCGGAGTGCTTCCAGATGCTCATACAGCACTTCCGCCACACCAGGAAGCACCTGGAACACATCCGGGGTGCTATAAAAGGGGCTGCCTCACTCCTGTTGACAAGGCAGAGTTGGGAGGAAGGAGACAGAGCTTGTAAGGAGGAGAGTGGAGCCAAGAGAAGAGAGAAAAGAGAAGAGACTGTTGGTGAATAAGGTATTGTGGTGCTGTGTATAATAAAAATGTGTGTTTCAGGACATTTGGTGTTTATCTGTGCCCAGGGGCTGTCTTTCCACAGAATATATAATTTATATGTTAATTTGTTTGTCTGTGTTTAAATTATTTTATCTTTATTCAAAGTATTTTTTTATTAAAAATTCTTTTAGTGTGTTTATTATTAATTTAATTCTTTATCAATAAATAGCTTGTGAAGTAGAATTTTCTGCATTTTTTTTTTTAATTTCTCAGATTAGCATTTATGGAAAACAGTAGTAATCATCATTTAGGAACATGTCCGAGTTAACCCACACAAAAAGGTATAGACCAAGAAAAAGATTATAGATTAAATTATGTAAAAATAATGGTATTTTGCCATGTAAAAATTGATTACAAGCTCTAACATACAAATTGATTACATAAGCTGTTTTGAAACAGTGGTAACACTGCCAGATTTATTATTTTTAAAGAACTAATGTAATAAAAATAATAAATGAAGATCAAGTCATTTCACTTGCCTGTATGCCAATTGGAAAGACAAAAGAATTGTAAGCAATTGAAATGTTTAAGTCGCCTTGGATAAAGGCATCAACCAAATACTAATTAATAAAAATAATAATAATAATTTACATTATTCCATTTCTCACTTATTTTTGTAAAGCTGGTTTAAAGGTTAAACATTTATATACTGTAGTTTATTTTAAGCAAAAGTGTAATACAGAGCATAAAAGTACAATAACTAAAATATAATATTACAATGTGCAGTGACATCTGAATTTATCAAAAGCAGATAAAAAATACATATTATACATACCAGAGGAGACAATTTAACTTCTAGGACATCATATATCTTAGATTCTTTTTCTTTTTTTGGGTCTCTACCACGTGAAGTGGAACGACGTACTGGCCTTCCAGGAGATCGTGATCGGCTGCGTCTACGAGATGGAGACTTTGATCGTGAACCCTCTCTCTTTGACTTGAAAAGCTGGGATCTCTGAAATTAAAATAAAAAAAAGTGTTTTGTCTGAAAAATCACAGATACTTAAATCCAACAATTGTGTCAGTCTAGACTCCTGAAAAAAAGATTTCAATTGCAGTATTTAAGTGCATGTTCTGAGGATAAAAGCCATCAGAATCAACAAGCAATTCCATTGGATAAGATGTGTACCACAGCTTAACTAATATGTGGCCATGGTGATGGTAGATAATAGATGTACACAAACACACAAGAACAAAGCTGAATTTATCAGAAACAAATAAAAAAAACAAGTGCCTGTATATCAATACACCTGATACACAAATATTATTTCAGAAGGTAGCTCCTTCCATACATGCAGCCAACTTTAGAAATTTACATGCAAACAACTTGGGCCATTAACATTTATAAACAGTTTGAGTCACCTATCCTGGAAGGGCCTAGTGTAATATCTAGGCATTCGGTCTGTGTGTGAGAAAAAGCAGAAAAAAAATAAAAAAACCTGCCAAATAAATAATTCTAAATAGAACAAAAAAGACAAAACACACGAAACCTTATGTTGATTTGAGGAAAGTCAATCAAAAAATTCCACTGATGATATGTAAAATTATTTAAATAGGGAAACTCTATCAAGGAAATTTACTTTAAAGTACTTCTCTCTTTAAAAACTGCAAATTGAAAAGACTAGTGGGAATGTCACCACAGCTAGCATCCTCAACAGCGGAGGACAGCCAGATTCTGATACTCAAGTCAGTTAGTAGCAGTAATACTCAGAGGGCACTTCCATAGATTATCTAAAAATAATCTACAGTTTTGCCAAAAAAAGTCTAAATTGAATATGCTAAACATTAAAATTTTACTTCGCTTTCCTAAAACTAAGCTCTGCTAAAACAACAGTGTCTGTTGAAGGCCGATGTATTGTGGTAGTGTCAATGTTAGCATGTGGTTCTGTGCAGAGAGAGGAACAGCATATACTGTATATTTGTTGTAAATGGAGTGTAAGAAAAGAAGTGGTAAAATTTAAAAGATTCTCCTTAATGGGTCCAGACTTATTCATTTTGTCCTTCAGTTAAAAAGAAAGACTAGTCTAAGAGTGGATAGTAAAAAAAGCTTGTGTTCTACAGCAGTTCACATTTTTAATTAAAAAAAAAAACAAAAAAAAAAAAACACTTTCCACTTTTAAGACACAATCTGATAAGTGCTGTATTCTAGGAAAAAGATTCTGTACAACAATGATACATTTTAATTGCATGTGCTTGTATGACTTATGCTATTCTCCTTTGACGCCATTGACGCACACGCGGTTTTCATCCACGGGATTACCTTTCACTGGTAAATTTAGTTTCACATCATTCAAAATAAACCCCTGAAAAGGCTGTGTGGAAAATGCCCATGAAAATAGTATTTGCAAGATGCTCTGTCCCCTCAACAGTTACTACATAACTGAACCAACCCTCACAGCTAAAATCTCCTACTGCTCCCTCATTTAATTCTTAATCATAATAATATTCATAATAAGTACTTTTAGCACAATAAAGTTTGATTGTCTAACATCATCTTCTGGACTATAAACAGCTTCTTTCTGCACAATGTATTAGATTTTGTTTTTTAATGTTAACTATGTCTAATATTTTTTGTATTTCTGTCAAATGTAAATTGTAAAAAAAAACAAAAACAAAACAGGTGTCACTTTTCAGGCCAAACACTTTAAAACAAATTATTTGTATATATGTATACTTGGCAAGACAAAGCGGTGTCTGACTGTATAACCATATCAGTTTTCCTGCTTCCAAGTAACAAGCCCTGTTTTAAAAGATTCCTTCTGATACACAGTATAAAGTTGTCAATTTTACTACTTACCTTAATATCTGCTTCCTTAAGTTCAAGTTCTGTGCCATCAACATACTTTACAGTGTAAAGCTGAGTAGAAGGGTTGAAAGCTTTCACTTTTACTTCATAGTACAGACTGCTACCAGGCCAACGGCCCATCACCGTATCTCCAATGTCATACTTTCTGGAGGGCATTCTTACTCTGACCCTGAAGAAGAAATAAAATGTATAATCACATTCTGCATATTTGTCTTTGAATTTACCAACTTGTTTGGTAGAAAACAGCAGGAACAATCAGGATAAGGATACATCCTCATGCATCTCCACAAGCAAATTAGCAATGTTTTAAAAGAGAGTTGTCTATTACCTAAAAAAAGGGCTTGATGGACTGAAGAATGATCTCCTCTCATCAATTTTCTTATGTTACGTTTCTTCTGAAAGTTCTCATGTGAAGGTGGAAACTTTCTCCATGCAGGGAGAACTTTGACATGCCTCTACCTATGTAATGTTAAAAATCACTTTTTTTGCATTTCTATTTTAACACTTGTGTCAGCCTAAGAATGAAAAAATAATGAGCTACCATAATAACATAAAAAGTATGCTGTAGAGCATTGACATGGAAATGTCTGTAAAACATGTAAATATGTACAGTACTCCAACACCAGGGGAAATGCATGCAAGGGAAGAGAAAAAAAAATGTTGAAAGGCTGTTTTTGTGGTACTGTGTGGGGATGGACGTAAATAATAATAAATTTTATTTATATAGTGCCTTTCCTACCATATTGTATAAAATTTAACTTAACTTAATAAATTTAAATTAAAAAAGGGAAAAGTAAAATATTAAACAATAAATAAACCCAGCCACTGGGTATGAACAAACCAGTGTGTTTCTTCGTGCCAGTCCTCAGCCCGGGCATCAGGTGTAAAATTTTGCCAGATCAATATGCTGACAACAATACAGATTTCCAAACTAGATCGGTCAAAGCCCAGGTAAACAACAGCCACCACCAGTATTGTTAGCCAACAGGGTGCTGGCGGAAATTGGGTTACTGTTGGCCGAAGAAGGAGAAGAAGAGTGGGGAAGACGTGTCCGGAGGCAGGAGGAAGGTAAAGAGAATGGAACAGAGGGCAGGAACTTTGAAAGTTGGCAGTATGACTGGTAAGAGAAGAGAGTTAGCTGATGTGATGGAGAGAAGGAAGGCTGATATATTGTGCGTGTAAGAGAATGAATGGAAGAGGAGTAAGGCCAGGTAGATCAGAGGTGTTAAGGTGTGGATGGGAGGAGAAATGGGGTAGGGGTTATTCTGAAGGAACAGTATGTGAAGAGTGTTTTGGAGGTGAAGAGTGTCAGACAGAGTGATGATTATGAAGCTGGAAAATGAAGGTGTGATGATGAATGTTGTTAGTGCCCCATAAGTTGGGTGTGTGATGGATGAGAAAGAAGATTTCTAGAGTATTTTGGATGACGTGATGGACATTGTATCCAAGTGACAGAGACTGGTGATTGGAGCAGATTTCAATGGACATGTTGGTGAAGGGAACAGAGGAGACGAGTAGACGATGGGTAGATATGGTGTCAAGGAGAAGAATGAAGAAAGTGAGAGGATAGTGGATTTTACGAAAAGGATGAACATGGCTGTGGTCAATATGTATTTTAAGAAGAGGGGGGAACATAGGGTGATGTACAAGAATGGAGAAACATGCACACAGATAGGATATAATCTACCTATGATATAATCTATGCAGGAGGGACAATCTGAAGGAGACTGAAGACTGCAAAGTGCTGGCAGAAGGAAGTGTAGTTTGGCAGCATAGGTAGGGCCCTATGATTGCTGCAATGCGGACAGCACGGACTTACAGATTTCGTATTTGCAAATTGTGATGGACAGGTTTACAGATGAGATTAGACAGGAGTCCCTGTGAACTATGATGTTTGCTGAAGACATTGTGATCTGTACCAAGAATAGGGAGCAGGTTGAGGAAACCCTGGAGAGGTGCAGACATATGTTCTAGAGAGGAGAGGATAACTATATTAGGAATAACTAAATTACTCCTTACTTAGTGCAAAAGATAAACAGTAGAGTTACATAACAATTACCCTTATAAATGTTAACAGTCGGAAGAAGTAAAATAGATCTTGTCAAAAAGCTACTAATATTACCTGTAGCTCTAAAATTGAAAAGTATCTAATGCAAACAGATTCCTTATCAATCACCAATTTTGGGGAAAAAAAAGCAACATTGTCTTTGTCTGGGCAAATGAGGCAACAGTTTTGATTCTTTGATAAGAAAACCAACAGCATATTCACTAATACTGCCTTCAGTTCTCTGTTCAAGCTCTGAAAATATACAGATTTGAAAACAACTGTTTAGATATTAAGTAATGATAAAGTACATGCCATGTACATATGTTTCACCTTTTGTAACATGTATGGACATACTAAGATTTGATCATAAACAGTTATTTATAGATAGAGGTGAAATAACAGACATCATACTGCATTTACAAGTTCGAAGTCCATTCTATAATTTAAATAAACATAAATGCATATTTTGCCTTTGGAAAAAGAAAGTATACCCCTAACACTTACCGCTACCTCAAATACCTAAAAATAGAATCAAGAGCACCCAATCAGGTGCAAACGCAAAGGATATTGGAGGAACCTGTCTTATTGAAACTTCAGACATTTAGTCTGGTTTGCTCTTTGCCATTGAAGTGTCCATTATTACTATGCAGCCTATACGGAAAAAGTTCTAAGCTCATGATGGTGGAAATGTTATGGCTTTGAGCGGTTTTGATGCATCAGGACCTGGGCAGCTCACTAACATATAATCCACTATGAATTCTTCACTGTACTTAATGTGAAACCATCTGTCAGGAGATTGAGGCTCAACTGAAAGAGGACCTTGCAACATAACCATGACCCTAAACACAGCAGTAAACCCACCAAGGAAAGAATGAAAAGAAATGAATGCAGTTTTCAAATCAAAGCCCAGATCTGAATCTCCTCAAGATGTTGTGGGGAGGATTTAAAATGGGCTGTGCACAAAAGACACCCCTCAAACATCACAGAGCTGAGGGAATTCTGCAAGGAGAAGTGGGAAAAAAATTCTCCCAGTTGATGTCAGAGACTAGAAGACAGCTACAGGCTGTTTCTGCAGAAGAAAGCAATACTAGCTATTAGAGGTAAAGCTGTACTTAATTTTCCACAGAAGGAAATGATATCTGTTAATTTTTTAATTGAATAAATTATTGAAAACTCAAATTTTATTTTCTTTCAACTACATCATCTTTATCAAAAGATACTGTTTAAATAAAGATCAAATCTTGACTATGCCCGTAGATTTTAAAATGATAATGTTGTATGGGGTGTACAGTGATCCCTCGCTATATCGCGCTTCGCCTTTCGCGGCTTCACTCCATCGCGGATTTTATATGTAAGCATATTTAAATATATATCGCGGATTTTTCGCTGCTTCGCGGGTTTCTGCGGACAATGGGTCTTTTAATTTCTGGTACATGCTTCCTCAGTTGGTTTGCCCAGTTGATTTCATACAAGGGACGCTATTGGCAGATGGCTGAGAAGCTACCCAACTTACTTTCTCTCTCTCTCTCTCTTGCGCTGACGTAGGGGGGTGTGAGCAGGGGGGCTGTGTGCAGCTGCTTCCTGAAAGGACATGCTGCACGGAGCTTCGCATACTTAAAAGCTCAAAGGGCACGTATTGATTTTTTATCTCTCTCTCTATCTCTCTCTAACTCTCTCTCTGCTCCTGACAGAGGGGGTGTGAGCTGCCGCCTTCAACAGCTTTGTACCGGCGGTGCTTCGCATACTTAGCCAAAAAGCCCTATTGATTTTTTTTTTTGACTGCTTGCTTTGCACTCCTTTGAAAAGGAAGATATGTTTGCATTCTTTTAATTGTGAGACAGAACTGTCATCTCTGTCTTGTCATGGAGCACAGTTTAAACTTTTGAAAAAGAGACAAATGTTTGTTTGCAGTGTTTGAATAACGTTCCTGTCTCTCTACAACCTCCTGTGTTTCTGCGCAAATCTGTGACCCAAGCATGACATTCTAAAAATAACCATATAAACATATGGTTTCTACTTCGCGGATTTTCCTATTTCGCGGGTGGCTCTGGAACGCAACCCCCGCGATGGAGGAGGGATTACTGTATTTAATTTTTCACATCACTGTATGCATTGGTTAATATATTATATATGTAGGTAACCACCCACACTATCAGATTGTGACACAGACTTCGAATGCCGTGAATGTAATTACCCCGATCTACATACTGTCAAATAAACGAACCACACGCCGTGGCGCAACGTTAGGGGCATCGCCACTGACGCTGACATCCGAGGTTCGATTCCCGAGAGGGAGTGCAGTGGAGTGTGTACACCTGATGAGCCCAGAATGAGGGCGAAACACGTGTCGTGTACTCTTTGCATTTATTTGACAGTAAACTATTTTCAAACCATTCTATGATCTGCTCTTCACAAACTGAGGGCACCGTGGCGGATGTTAGCAGATTGCTGGCCAACCACAAAGCGTTACCTGGTAGGTAACCACCCACACTATCAGATTGTGACACAGACTTCGAATGCCGTGAATGTAATTACCCCGATCTACATACTGTCAAATAAACGAACCACACGCCGTGGCGCAACGTTAGGGGCATCGCCTCTGATGCTGACGTCCGAGGTTCGATTCCCGAGAGGGAGTGCAGTGGAGTGTGTACACCTGATGAGCCCAGAATGAGGGCGAAACACGTGTCGTGTACTCTTTGCATTTATTTGACAGTAAACTATTTTCAAACCATTCTATGATCTGCTCTTCACAAACTGAGGGCACCGTGGCGGATGTTAGCAGATTGCTGGCCAACCACAAAGCGTTACCTGGTAGGTAACCACCCACACTATCAGATTGTGACACAGACTTCGAATGCCGTGAATATATATATATATATATATATATATATATATATATACTGTACGGGTTACAATACCTTAGATGAGACATATACATTGGTTTGGGTAGATACATTCTTATATCTATAGACTTAATTAAACATTATGTTTAGATACAGTATATTAGGTTAAACAATTGCATTTTGGGCATGAAAAGTCTGGCAGGGACATAACAGTATCTTTATGTTCACAGACTGCCATGACATTAAAATTTACCTACCATCTAATAATATACGTTTCTCTTTTGATAATAGTGAAACATGAAAATTCATACGCTACTCTCATCACAAAAGTGACAGGATGATGCTGGCCGATTCGTCTTGAATGGCATTGGATCACTGTGGTGCTCCATGACACCATTATCTGACAAAATACGGTAACCTAGATTTAACTTTTAAAACTAAGAGCCATGCAACAACCTGCTCTTAAGCAAAACATATTTCTCTATTATAAAAAAAAATCCTGGGAGAAAAAGACTAGGGAGACGAGACATGATCTTCACGTGAAGATCACGGAAGACACTTAAAAGACCGATGAGACAAAAAAGATTGGCCACGGAGCGTCTTGCGGGGACCTTAAACATGAGACTTTGTGCCAAGATATTGACCCAGGACCGTCTTGCAGGGACGCAGAACATGAGATTCTTGCAAGACACGCCCTACTTACAACCAATATCAAATAAGACCACGGGCAGCAAAACACTCAGTCGTGTCAAGGCTTTGAGCACACAGAGATCCAGGGCTCTCAGCGCATATAAAGCGTAGAAGGACAATACATTATAGATAAAATGTTGACGACTAAGCGAAGAAGAAAGAGCAGTGCGGAGAAGAGAGACTCAACAGCATTGGAGAGAAAAAAAATGCAAAAAAGAAAAAGAATAATCGAGATGCAAATTCAGACAATAAGGAAAGTAATAATCAGCCCGGAACAAGTGGAACTGAAAAAAAAGCAGGTCCAAATCGGGCTCAGAATTAAAAGACAAAAAGTAAACGACAAAGTAGAACTTCAAAAAGACGTTCAAAAACATTGGGGCTATACACATGCAGAGCAGGTTAGAGATTATGAAAGCAGTGGAATTCAAAAGACAAAAAAAAAAAAAAAAAAAACCTAGGCGCGAAACACATGCAGAGCAAGATACAGAATATGGAAGCAGAAAAAAAAACAAAAGTGTCAAAACAAAGAAAGTAAACATCGCATTAGCGCAAAGAGAGAAAATAATACTCGGAGAAATAACAAAAAGGCGAATACAGATCTCATACATGGACATAGGTGATATGTCTGAAGTATGTAAATATTTTAAGGCTTTGAAGTTTAAGTCAGAGAATTTCAAAAACGGGGTCTACCTCACAAGCATTTATTGGTTACTTTGCAAAAAAAATTAACTGTTGATGATGTAGATCGTTTCGTCTGTGCTGAAATTCCAAATAGGGAAACCTATCCTGAATTATGGTACAAAGTCATAAAACACGTCTCACGGACCACATTTAAAAGATTCAGCATGTTGGGACTCGAAAGATTCCAAATATTGTTTTTAAAGAAGTTCTGAAATAAAAGAAGTGAAACTAATGAAATAGCAACAATTCAAAGAAAAAAAAATCTTAAAAGTGTGTATCTGGAAAACCAATCACAGGAGTTGGCGAGTGAAGCACCCTAGTTGACTACAAATTGAAAAGCAACATCACAAATTTATCCAATACCTGATACACGAACATTGAAAAATTCACACAAAAGAAAGCTAAGACGACTGCGGTTTTAACTCCCACTTGTAATGTTTCAGTAATATTTTAAATAGATGAATGAGGATTTACAACTGTGTGGACATCTGACTTCTGGTGTGATGTGAATTACTGGTTAGCACAGTTATCGGACTGTTCTCCAAGGGAAAACCGAGCCATTTGCAAACAGCAGCACTAACCATACCTATTCTCTAAAAGCTTTATATTCTGATTCTGTCCCCATTATTGTTTCAAATGCTGCGATCTAAGAGCTGAGGTGGAAGAGGGGGTCAGTTTTCAGAGCTGTGACCAGTGGTTGAAGGTCAACGGAATGTTACCGATACCTAAGGCGAGAACCGGTAGCCAACAGCAAAAACCAGTGCTTGGTTAGTTTGTACATCCACTCTATTGATTATTGGGAATATCTGCATGACTTGTCAATTAATCCTGCCACATTCTCGTTTTGCTTTAACCACACTTTTAGGCATAACCAAGAGCATGTAAGTTAGTATAATATTAATAAATACTGATAAAAATATACAGACAAGCAATGTCACAAAATTTCAATGAAATTCAAACAGGCATTTTTGAGATTCTGGGGAATTCAGTTTTTCTATTGGGGGCTTACACCTAAATTCTGGTATTATAAAATGTCCTTAAATAGCGTATACCTACTGGCCTACATGTACCATCCTCCCAAATTTTAGCATAACTAAACGATATGGTGTGTTACCGTTCATGATTAAGTGAACTTCTAAATTTATTCTCTAACATTATCTGTCTACTAACTGAAAAATACTGCTTAAAAACCCATACCAAATATAAATATTCAAACATTATTACAAGTATTGGGAGGTATACCGGTTCATACCGAAAACCGTTTATTTTTGTTATGATATGTATTTTTCTTATACTGCAATACCGGTTTAAATAGCCTAAACAACGTTCAGAACGTGGCGCAGCAGGAAACTGTTTAAGGACGGGACTTTTTTCAATGCTACACCGCTAAACACGCATGCAATGGAATACATGCGTCAGCGGTGAAAATTGACAGAGAACATTCCGAAATTGAAGCTGTAGCAGACGATAAAGATCGAACATGATGACACAGAAGAACTTTTGCAGAAAAAAGGAGCCACGTCTATTGTCTGGAGATTTTGGTTTTAAAAAGGTCAGATGTGGACCAAACAACTATTTACTGCAAATGCTGTTGAGCTAAAGTTGTCGCTGGAGGCGGTAACACGAGCAATTTGCTGCACCACCTTATCCGCAAACATGCTTTAGAGTACCATGAATGTATGGAACAAAGATTGGCACCCTCCATGTCCTCAGGTAAAACTGAAAAAGCCAAAGGACACTCGAGTCAGATGTAACTTGTAGATGCATTTGCTAGAGGACTGTCTATGACAAAAAAAAAAGCAAGCGGTGGATCAAGATAACCAACGCCATTACAATCCATATAGCTAACGTGTCAGTGGACAGAGATTGCTAACATTAACAGAAAGTGTAGTTGATTTACAAAAAATATTTACTCTTTATTCCTTTTCTAAAACATGTTCAGTGCAATACAACCTTTGAAAAGCACCTCTGAATATTTTACGAAGTCTATTGCTTATGCCTGTGTACAAATCCAGAATTAGAACATTCCTTAGGCTGTCATTATGTACTCAATACGTTTGCAACTGTAAGACAGAATTACATTCTTTAACATATCATTCAAATATATTTCACATGCGTTTTACTTACGGATTATACTAATGAACATTACTTTGCCATTTTACTTGTCCTACTTAACTACATGCTTTGACTATTAACACATTTCTTTTAACATAGTATAGGTCTTAATAGGGAGATGTGCCCTTCCCCTTAAAGTACTGAAAAACTAAAATTGCATTTTGGTATTAACAAATGGAGCAAATCCATGTCATTTCCAGTATAGACAAGTCAGACAGCCACTTTGTTTAAATCATAGCTGCAACTGCTATTGCTACCAGTCCTCCCACATCCAATAGTTCTATACGTGCAAGTGTGGATGCATGTGAGGTTTCCCCACGACCTTGAACTGTAAAGGCCAGTTAGAAAATGGATAGATGCTGGGAATGATGGACATTTGTTCAGAGAATGAATGCATAGTCTCAAATGATTTATTGTGACTTTGTAGGGTACTATTTTAGCATGACAATAAAATGAATGCTAAACAATTACACCTCATTTGATCAGGAATGTTATTTCACTTTCAAAGCATACACAAATCTGTTTCTACACTAATTTCAAAATGGGATAAATGTAGAGATGCTCTGATCAATCAGTGGTACATTGGCTGAGCACAAAAAAAATATTTGTTTTCAGAATCTGCTTTTCTAAGCTCTACATAAAATATTAGGGTAGTTCAGCTAGCACATGTTTAGTTTTCAGCAGTGAACTTCCTATAAACAGAGAATCAGTGAGGTAAACAAATTACAAAAAAAGCTACTTTAATTAATTCAGACCTTACTTTTTACTTTAATTTGGGTTAGCTGACACTGATTGTCTAGGTTTGGACAGTGAGGGAGCTTGTGCTTAGAACAGCAGTTCACATTTTCAATTAGAAAAAGGGAAGAATTAAAAATTGCTGCTTACTAAACAATTACCTCGTTAGCTTAAAATAAAACGTGCCCATTTTACTTGTAAACCATGCACATGGCTTGATGGCAATTACGGTCTCTACCGGGAAAAAAGAAGAATGGCTGTGATGGATCCGAGGGCAGATAAGGAGGCGTTTGTTAGAGGAATCTGTGAACAAGTGACACACCATCTATGGTCCCACATCCTGCTTACAGAAGAATCAAAGCATTTTGCACATTCAAATCTGTTCCTCGGAGAGTTACAGTCAAGCCTTGAGGGATGGTGGGTGTGACAGAATGGTCCTTACAGATGACCCACTAAGTTGGTTACTTTGAGCAGCCGTTTAAAGCTGATCTCTGGGTCCACAGTTCTGGAGGCTGATCCAATTAGCAGTGAACCACCCAAACTCACTGAGATTGCACGGGTGGTGAACCAGCTGAGGGTAGGGAAGGCTGCAGGATCTGTGGGATCCAGGGTGAACTTCTCCAGGCTGGTGGTAAGGCTGTCTTCCTGGCATTCCAAGCCATCTTTGCTCCCATTTAGGAGACAGGTATCTACCCAACTGACAGGAAAACAGGACTTCTTGTCCCATTCTGGAAAGGGAAGTGTGATTGCTTGGATTGTGGCAACTAAAGGGGAATAACACTGCTATCAATGCTAGGTAAGGTCCTTGCTAGGATCATCCTCAATAAGATCTGTGATCACTTGCTCACCTACTAGGAACTGGAGCAGTCTGGTTTTAGGCCTAAGAAGTTTACCATCAACCACATCATAGCACCAAGGGTTCTCAGCAAGAGAAAACATGAGTAACGGCATAGTTTCTTTTCAGCCTTTTTTGATTTTCATAAAGTGTTCAGCTCAGTTGATCGAGCTGACATGTGGGACAACATGAGACTTCACAGGATTGGGAGTGCATGGGGGGGTCACAAGGTAACTGGAAAGGGGTGTGTGACACTCATGATATCTTTGTAAAAGGACGAAGGTCCAAGTCTTTAAAGTTCTGATTCTTCCTGTTTTGCTATATGGTTGTGAGACATGGATGCTATCCAGTGACATGAGACAAAGACTGGACTCCTTTACTACTGCGTCTCTTTGGAGAATCCTTGGGTGCTGCTGGTTTGACTTTGTGTTGAACGAGTGGTTGCTAACGGATTCCTGAATGAGGCACATTACTTGCATTGAGAGGAAGCATCAGTTATTGCACTACGGCCATGTGGGCTCACACCCCAAGGGTGATCCAGCTCGCAGGATCCTTATTGTTGAGGACCTAGGCCAAGGAGACACCCAAGTAACACCTGGCTGTGATAGATAGATGGTTATTTCCAGATGGTGGGACTGGACCGCATGTTCGCCTGGGGGGTTGCCAATTGGGATCCTGTGCTGTTTCATCGTGTAGCGGGTACCACAACACACTGTACCAGTACATGCTCCCCCACCTGACATGACCTTGCTTGTAAACTTCACATAACAGCTAATAGATCTGCAGCTTTTTTAAATGGTCTGAACTGTGTTTATTATTTGTTTGTATGTGCCATACAGTATATATTTTAGCAAGAAACAAGTACATAATTAAAATAATCATTATTTATAAATACAAATCAAGAATAAGGAATGTCTAGCTGAAGCAATGGAGAGAGAAAAAAAAACAAAAAACACCTGAATAAATTTACAGTTAATGTATATTTTAACAGCAAAAATCTGCAGTGCAATCGATTAAAAATAATTCAAAACAGTAAGTGCATGTATTGTTACATTTAAGCAGTGTTTAACTACCAATATTTATTAATTGAATCAATTATGTGAGAACACAGATTATTTTGTTAGACAAATGGTGGTGACAATTAATTTTCATTTAATATATATCACAGAAGAGATTAAATAGTATAACAGCTTGTAATTATAAAGAGTTTTTTTTTTCTTTAATTCCATATGTATTATGGACAAAAATAACACACACGTTATAACACATACAACATCTGCGTTATTGCCACTTTTATCTAGGGAAGCTCCAATCAGGTATTTATGGACCGATACCAATTTCACGTCAATGAATTAGCCGATATGGATTTTATTTTATTTTTTCCATCCCTTTAAAACCTTTTACACTAAGCTCCCACATAACCAGATATGTAGAAATCTTAGGTTCATATTAATGTGTTTACTTTGGTATATTTAATTAAACTACAGTCCACAGGTGTTACCCGTTAATTTTTCATTAACAAAATTAAATTCTGTAAGCTTATTGTTCAGTGATCATAAAAAACGAACAAAAAATAAAATCCCCCTAAAACACTTGTCTAAACTAATAAAAGAGAGAGATAAATATTTATGTGTAATACACATTACACAAAAATTCTTATTTTTAGTTAATCATTAATAAAAATTCTTGTAATAATCACAATCCACAATTCTAATAAAACATCTACAATGATACAAGGCTAACATGTTTAACAAGTTTACACGTAAAACAGACGCATTTAGCAAACTGCTTGTTTACCATGCAGGGACAGTAGATTATTCTTTATATGTTCTTTATCTATTAAAAATATGATCTGCTGCACTAAACACAAGCTCACTCAGACAAGGAGTGTCTGTTTTAACTACAGGACAAAATGAAAACGTCTGAAGTTATTCTCCTTCAATTTTATGCCAAAGAGGTGGAGTTTCTTCTCCATGCCAAACAACAATCCTCAGATTCTCTTTTGTTCAGTTTATTGCTCCACTTTCTTTAATGGAAAAAGACAATATTCCTGCTTTTACTCTCTACTAAGGTCTGACTGCTGGATCTCTGTTTACAAGAAGTTTGGCAGCAAAATGACACGTCTGAGTTCAGAATTACCATAATATCTTTTGTAATGGAGCACAACAACTAAATTACTGTAAAGCTTAGAAAGGCAGATTCTGAAAAAAATAATTTTTTTGAGATCGGATAATTTACAGATCATGGATCAAGTCATTTGATGCAAAAAAAATCTCAATTAGCAGCTGATTTGTAGGGATGACCAAGCAAAACTTTAACTGTCATGTTTTCATGGAGAACAAAAAAAAATTGATTTAAGTCAATAGTGATGAATACTGTACAGTTATCATTCACATAATGCTGAGCTCTTGACCAGAAGACAGGATGTTTGACCAATGAAAGAGAGAGTGAGGTGAATCTTCACAAGTCATACTGAGGTTTGATCACCCTACACCGATCCTGTCCAGACTTCACTGCCTTCCAGTTATATAATGAGCCGAAGATTTTCCAGCATTCTATGATCCATCCCCATATATTTAAACATACAGTATCCTTAGAGGTTATACTGTACATCACATTTTTTGTCTTTTTATGCTGCTTTATATCGTGTCTTGTCTTTATGTCAGAATTTCATTGAATTCTGAACAGACCTGGAAAGCACTCTCTTTACTTTAGGTGTCTAGATTTAATTTAATTTTTTAGCACATGGTTCCCAAAATGGCAACTGGAAGATGGGATAAAGAAGGTCTGAATAGTGGTGATATTTCTCTTTTTCAGCTGGCTTGAGTCTGAAAACATTTAACATGGTCTTGCTTTGAAGGGCATATAGGATACACAATATATACAGCTTAATAGGGTTTTGCTTCAAATGTATTTGTCTCATCTTAAAGGTCAACCAAGACAATTGTAGTAATCAAAATAAATCTATTATAAAAAAAAAAATCCTGGGAGGGAGAGACTAGGGAGACAAGACATGATCTTCACGGAAGACATTTAAAAAACCCATGAGACGAAAGAGATTAAGGTCCCTGTGAGACACTCCGTGGCCAAACATGAGACTTTGTGCCAAGAGATTGACCCAGTAGAACATGAGATTCTTGCAAGACACGCCCTACTTACAACCAATATCAAATAAGACCATTGGCAGCAAAACACTCAGAAAGGCTTTTAGCAGACACAGATCCAGGGCTTGCGGCGCACATAAAGTATATAAGGACAATATGTTATAGATGAAATGGCGACTACTAAGCAAAGAAGAAAGCAGTGCGGAGAAAAGAGGCCCAAAAGTGTTGTAAAATGCAAAAAATAAAAAGAATAATCTAGGTGCAAATTCAGAAAATAAGGAAAGTAATAATCAGCCCGGAACAAGTGGAATTGAGTAGAACTTCATAAAGACGTTCAAAAACGCTCACATGATACACATGCAGAGAAAGTTAGAATATGAAAGCAGGAAAATTAGAAAGTATCAAAAAAATAAGATAGTAAAGATCGCAGTAGCACAAACAAATGGAAATTATTACTCGAAAAAAAGGAAAATAATCACCACGGACCAGGTGTAATTAATTAAAAAAAAAAAAAAAAAGCAGGACAAAGCGAGGTCAGAAATAAGACAGTAGAAAACAAAGTAAAATGTCATAAAGAGGTTAAAAAACAAGGGGGCCAAACACATGCAGAGCAGGTTAGAGATAATGAAAACAGTGGAATTCAAAAGACTCAAAAAAACAAAAAAAAAAAAAAACAAGCAGAGCAAGATACAGAATATAAAAGCAGAAAAAAAAGTGTCAAAACTAAGAAAGTAAAGATCGCATTAGCGCAAACAAAGAGAAATTATTACTCAGAGAAATAATGGAAAGTCAGTGTGTTTTGCTGGTAAATTCCATGTTGTATTTGTGTATTTTTGTGATCGAAGGGCACACCTGCAAACATCCTGAAGTCTCACAAAGACAGGGCTGATTTGACAGAATTGGTGTATTTCTGCTTTTTAAAAATGTTGTTGCTTAAGTAATTTCAATTTGTTCTAAAGGTAAATTTTGCTTCCCCTCTGAGGCTTGCGGGAAGATGCAATTTCAAGAAAGAGAAATTTGTCAAGAGGATTAGGTCACTACAAAAACATTAATAATGATTAACAATATTGTAGTTTTATGTGAAAATTTGAAAGCCTCAGATCTCAGCTCATGTATCAGACATCAAGACCTGAACAACAATCCATCAGGATTAGAGCTCGGCCTAACAGTCCACCTCATCTAATCTTGGCAGTGAAGAGAACAGGACAGAAGGAGAGGATGCAGGAGTGACATTAATGATTCAGTATAAAATTTAAATATGTCTGTATAGTTTAAAAAATTCACATCTATCTGTTTATTAAAACGGTAGTGTATCCAGCATGAAGTATTATGGTGCTATAGCCTTTCAACAAACAATGTGTGACAAAAGTGCCAGTTGTGTTGCAAAATTACCCTTTTTTGGCATGTTACTTAAAAGCCTGACTTGTGTTACAAAAAGGCCCTACAAGTTACAAATGTTCCCTGTGCTGTGGTACAGATGTGCCTTAAAGTTACAAAATGTCCCTACTAGAGTTACAAATGTTCCCTGTAGGTTACAAATGGGCCATTTAGTAGTTACAAAAAGGCCCTAACATCTATCTATCTATCTCAAGAATTTCCAGATTTCTGGCCATTGTGGATTGCACGTCATTGCAATAAATAAATCTGGCCGACTGATAGTTCTGGTTATTGCCATTGCATCATGATATAATTGTTGTATGCTCAATGTAGCTCTTGGACTACATTGATATGATGATGGTAATATTACTGCTTTACCTATTTTGAATGTGTCTGAAATATTTGATATTTGTATATGATATTTGAATTTTGAATGTGATCAATGAGACCTTGCATATGTTCAGTTTTGCCTGATTTGATTTAATAAAGAAAAGACGATTAGCTTCGACTTTTAGATACACATTAATAATGTAATGTTGCGTTAGACGTTGAGATGACAGAAGTGGGTTAAATACATTGGAACGTATCGGTAATTTTGCCCCGAAATGTTGTGTTGGTGTTATTCATTTTTCTGAATTTATGTATTTCATATTGTATGACCATCCTGTTTCTCCATCTGGGAAAAGCAAAGGAAAGAGTAATGGATCGTAATGTGGTGTATTAATAATTATTAGACAGAAATGTCGATTCATGTTTTGCTTTTGGATAAACACGAATATCTATTCTGTTTTTGATATTTACGTCTTTCGAAGCTATTATCATAGGAAAGTAGGAAATCAAAGGCCTAGTAACTTAATGTGAGTTTTATAAAAAGTAAAAATTAATACAAGGAATCCTAGCAATAACGATTGATTGCTAACAAGGTATGAAGGTTTTCTTATTAACGAACAGTAAAGTGTCAGTGGCCTAACACAATTCTGATTTGTGTCTCGAGTTGTTTCTGCTCCTCTCTAAGGCCCCACCACACAACCAGTGTGACTGCTTTATGTACGTAGCACGCCACTGGGACTAAGACTAAATAGTTTTAAATGCAAAAAAGTGAATAAGTGAGAAAAATAATACAAAAACACAATTCAGGAAAAAATATTTTTATTGAACAGATTACAACAACTATAAATGTCAGTGTAGTTTTTTTATTAAACAAAACAATACTTCATTCAAAATGCAATAATGAAATCAGTGAAATAAACATTTTCAAAATAACTAACAAACTCTGACCAAATGTTAAATCCATACATTCAGTTGTGATTGTGAAGTACTCTACGTTTGTTTTTCTGCCTTCATATTTTATTTTTGTCAGACTGAGTGATCTGAAACTTCTCTGCCATTTCCCCTCCTTCAGGGCAGCTGCCTAAAGCTTTCTTCACCATCTCTTGTACTATTGGGCCCGATGCCATGATGTGGTGGCACTTCTCCATTATCACACTGCCCTTTATGGTGTTGTTTCTGGGGGTGCGGCTTTTCTGATGTAGAAGGGGGGTCTCTAACTGTCCTCCACACGCTTTCTTTGAGGGATTCGCTCTCGTACAGAAGATGATTCTCTTGACATGAAGAGCTAGGTGTTTGCTCACAGGAGATCTCTTTCCTCAGCTGATCACAGATTTTTCTCTCCAGTCTGTGTTACTGTTTGGTTTTGACCCAAGAAGTTCTCCTCCATAGTTTACTTTCTAGAAGCCAAAAGAAAAAAACATTTCAAATTATTGTTTAAAATATTAATTGCCGTTAATACAATAACACAGGCCTAATGCCACAAAATTAATTTATATATGGTTTTATATTATATTACAGGCAATTGTTACATTCTTTAAATATTATATCTTTATTTGTGTGCACTCAAAGGCGATTCCCTAATTTGTGTTTTAATCTTTGCTATTGACACCACACCCATACTGAATTGATTCTACTAACCTGTGCAAATTGTGGTTCCCAAAACTCTGAAGCTGTGTCTCCCACAAGAATACAGTATCTGAAAACATCAATTAGATATACTGTTAATTTTCTGTTCTTTCCATTTCCTGACAAATTAAAGAATATGTGAAATTTAAATTATTTTATTTGTTCATCCACTCATTTACAAAACCTGCTTATCCAAGTTTACAATCACAGTCATTTTAACTTGTACAATGTAACATTTAAACATTTTTCTTAATGCAATGTAAAAAATGTGATTTGGTTTAAAGATCGATTTCTCTCTTCCATTAAAAAGTGTACAGCATGAGCCCATCTTGGCCCTGCTCTTCTACAAGGCCAGCATGCTCTCTAATCAGAGGTTCATCGTTACATTGTCTGACCTCTGAATTTCATGAGTTTACAGTCGTATGTTGTTAGTTCGGAATGAACCTGTCATCTTTAAAGTTTGTATTCTAATATGTTAACTCATTAACATACTTGTTATGTTGTTTGTACTCACTATATTTTCAGTAGTTGTTTTGTATCGAAAGGCTTCAGGTCTAACTAAGATTTTGTATTCTTGTGGGTTACTTCATTGATTGTTTATCTGAATTTGACAGACCCCATTGCTGTATAAATCTCACAAAGCAATCATGTCATCCATCCATTTAAACATCCACTTTCTAAATCAGGACAAAGCTGCAGGTAGTAGGTTGCAGCCTATCCCAGCAAGCAAGGACTAGAGGCAGGAACAGCATCTATTCAGTTCAGTTCACATTCAGTGTGTGTGTGTGTGCGCGTGTGCGTGTTCACCCTGTGAAGGACTGGCATAGGCTTCAGCTGTCCCCTGTCCTATATAAGTTGGTTAGGAAGGTGGCTGGATGGAGAAATTGATTAGTATTGGATTTTGTTATAGCTTTACCTTATGCTTCAAATGCATATATTTCTGCATTTTTAAACAGTGCACTGTTATTAATGAGACCATCGGAAGCAGGTTAAGTAAAAGAATGAAAGGACAATTAATTGATTAATTAGTTCACATCACAATGTATCTTAATTATATAATACATATACATGCACAAGTTAAATATGTACCAAAAAAACACTTAATGTACAGAAAGCACAAAACGTGAATAATCTTACCTTATATATGATGTCAAAGATCAGTGAAGCTTCCAAGTTTTCGCAGGTCTTCATCCAGTGTGCTTGAAAACTCGCAGCAGCGGTCATTTCATTCACTTCCGGATAGCAAGATTAACACACCCAGCTTTATTTTATAAGATGCTAACGGAAAAAATCACGTTTGTTATTATATATACATATATATGTATATTATTTATAGGTGAAAAAGCTCCATTTCTCGATGTCCAAGCAAGGCTCTTCATACCTGAAATCCATTTCTCTGCATATCAAAACTATCAGTTTATATTTCATACAGCGACTTATATTTATTATTAAAATAAAATTTAAAAAAATATTCGTGCACGACCATCACGTAAAAACATATTGCTTCTGTAAAACAAAGCAGTAAAAATAAGAGACATTTAAAATCAGTAGGCAAAAATATCTACTCATTACACATATCACGCAATATTCTGAAACGGATTAAATATTAAAAATATTAAAATCATGTACAGTACAGTACAATACAACGGTAACGGAAAAAATTGAACCATCTAGCGGGTGCTACACCGGGCGCTGAGCGCTTTATAAACATGTCCCAACATGTATTATCTCTTGCGAGTTTTTGATCAAGTGCCACTAGAAAAAAAAAATAGAACCATCTAGGGGGCGCTCCACCGGGAAATGAGCGCTCATAAAGCCGTCTCAACATGCATTATCTCTTGCGAGTTTTTGCTGAAGTGCCGCTACTTGAATGGATTGTTTTCTGCTCACCACGGACCATCAAAATGATCAGGATGTTCAGAGACATTTATGTACTAATACATAAACGACACCCAGCTGTTAAAAACTGATCAGTTATTCCAAAATATGCTTAATTAAGAATAGAAGACACAAATGCTCCCGAAAGTATTTTTTTGCTTTCTGAGCAGATAAAAGAAGATAATTATGATTTAAAAAGGAAAGATAGTACATCAAAACACCCTTTTTCAAATACTAAAGGTTATTAAGTGTCACCATTAATTCAATCGTGACTTATTATAGATTTAAATGTGGACCATTAGTAACTGGGGCATTGAGTCCGAATGGGCCATGTTCCGTGCCTCTACTGTTGAGGCGGCTGACCGGAGCTGTGGCCGTAAGGTGGTCGGTGCCTGTCGTGGCAGCAATCCCCGAACCCGTTGGTGGACACCGCCGGTGAGGGATGCCGTCAAGCTGAAGAAGGAGTCCTACCGGTCCCTTTTGTCCTGTGGAACTCTGGAGGCAGCTAATAGGTACCGGCAGGCCAAGCGGAATGCAGCTTCGGTGGTTGCTGAGGCAAAAACTCGGGCATGGGAGGAGTTTGGGGAGGCCATGGAGAACGACTTTCGGACGGCTTCGAGGAGATTCTGGTCCACCGTCCGGCGTCTCAGGAGGGGGAAGCAGTGCAGTGTCAACACTGTATATGGTGGTGATGGTGCGCTGCTGACCTGGACTTGGGACGTTGTGAGTCGGTGGGGGGAGTACTTCGAAGACCTCCTCAATCCCAGTAACATGCCTTCCAATGAGGAAGCAGAGCCTGGGGACTCGGAGGTGGGCTTCCCCATCTCTGGGACTGAGGTCACCGAGGTGGTCAAAAAACTCCTTGGTAGCAGGGCCCCGGGGGTGGATGAGATACGCCCGGAGTTCCTCAAGGCTCTGGATGTTGTAGGGCTGTCTTGGTTGACACGTCTCTACAACATCGCATGGACATCAGGGACAGTGCCTCTGGATTGGCAGACCGGGGTGGTGGTCCCCCTCTTTAAGAAGGGGGACCGAAGGGTGTGTTCCAACTACAGAGGGATCACACTCCTCAGCCTCCCTGGAAAAGTCTATTCGGGGGTTCTGGAGAGGAGGGTCCGTCGGATAGTCGAACCTCGGATTCAGGAGGAACAGTGTGGTTTTCGTCCTGGTCGCGGAACAGTGGACCAGCTCTACACCCTTAGCAGAGTCCTGGAGGGTGCATGGGAGTTTGCCCAACCAGTCTACATGTGTTTTGTGGACTTGGAAAAGGCGTTCGACCGTGTTCCTCGGGGGATCCTGTGGGGGGTGCTCCGGGAGTATGGAGTACCGGACCCCCTGATAAGGGCGGTTCGGTCCCTGTACAACCGGTGTCAGAGCTTGGTCCGCATTGCCGGCAGTAAGTTGAACCCGTTTCCAGTGAGAGTTGGACTCCGCCAGGGCTGCCCTTTGTCACCGATTCTGTTCATAACTTTTATGGACAGAATTTCTAGGCGCAGCCAGGGTGTTGAGGGGGTCCGGTTTGGTGGACTCAGGATTGGGTCACTGCTTTTTGCAGATGATGTTGTCCTGTTTGCTTCATCAGGCCGTGATCTTCAGCTCTCTCTGGATCGGTTCGCAGCTGAGTGTGAAGCGGCTGGGATGGGAATCAGCACCTCGAAATCCGAGACCATGGTCCTCAGCCGGAGAAGGGTGAAGTGCCCTCTCAGGGTTGGGAGCGAGATCTTGCCTCAAGTGGAGGAGTTCAAGTATCTCGGGGTCTTGTTCACGAGTGAGGGAAGAATGGAGCATGAGATCGACAGGCGGATCGGTGCGGCGTCCGCAGTGATGCGGGCTCTGCATCGGTCTGTCGTGGTGAAAAAGGAGCTGAGCCATAAGGCAAAGCTCTCAATTTACCAGTCGATCTATGTTCCTACCCTCACCTATGGTCATGAGCTATGGGTAGTGACCGAAAGAACGAGATCGCGAATACAAGCGGCTGAAATGAGTTTCCTCCGCAGGGTGTCTGGGCTCTCCCATAAAGATAGGGTGAGAAGCTCAGTCATCCGGGAGGGGCTCAGAGTAGAGCCGCTGCTCCTCCGCATCGAGAGGAGTCAGATGAGGTGGCTCGGGCATCTGATCAGGATGCCTCCTGGACGCCTCCCTGGGGAGGTGTTCCGGGCATGTCCAACCGGGAGGAGGCCCCGGGGAAGACCCAGGACACGCTGGAGGGACTATGTCTCCCGGCTGGCCTGGGAACGCCTCGGGATTCTCCTGGAAGAGCTAGAAGAAGTGGCCGGGGAGAGGGAAGTCTGGGCATCTCTGCTCAAGCTGCTGCCCCCGCGACCTGACCTCGGTTAAGCGGAAGAGAATGGATGGATAGTAACTGGGGCAGTTAAAATTAAAAAAATATTAATAACTTTAAAAATATAAAACCAAATTACATAATACTTTGCACATGTCTTGATACAAGTATTTAACACATTTTTTGAAAAAATCAGCGCGATCGGTCATGTGGATCAAGAGTAAAATCAAATCTAAATTCAAACACCTTTTCCACTTCAACCTGGGTGACAGGTCGACCTGATGGCTAATACTGTTCAGGGCATTTTTTGGACGATCATGATCGGCAATTTGGGAGGTTGTTACAGACTTAGATAATGATGTGTCATTAATAAAACGTGGGTCTTCCACGAGATAACAAACTTTTTTACTTTTATCTTTTTTTCTGACAGAATCAACGGGTAGGGCTACTTTGTACCAGGAGCGAGAAAAACATGCAGTTTAAAAAAAAAAAACAAACTGTTCAAGAAAAAAATATGGGAAGATTGAAAAGCAGAGATGAATTAATACAAATGGCACAAAATCTATCATAAAACATCATTTTTGTTTTTTTAGGAGCCCAAAAGAGAGATCGGTACAAATGTTCCTGACGAAGCATCGATCGATCGATACTTTATTAATCCCAATGGGAAATTCACATTCTCCAGCAGCAGCATACTGATACAATAAATAATATTAAATTAAAGAATGATAATAATGCAGGTGAAAAAAACAGACAATAACTTTCTATAATGTTAAATGTTAACGTTTACCCCCCGGGTGGAATTGAAGAGTCGCATAGTTTGGGGGAGGAACGATCTCCTCAATCTGTCAGTGGAGCAGGACAGTGACAGCAGTCTGTTGCTGAAGCTGCTCTTCTGTCTGGAGATGATACTGTTCAGTGGATGCAGTGGCTCAGGATATTCAGACTTTCTTAAGTAAATTGTTTTATCAGAAAGTCTTAATTTTATTGAAAGAACTCAAAATGGTGTTCAGTCAAATCTTAGCATACATTTACACGATCGAATTTCAAAAACGGGGTTTGCCTCACATGCATTTATTGGTTACTTTGCAAAAAAAAAAATTATTAACTGCTGATGATGTAGATCGTTTTGTCTGTGCTGAAATTCCAAACAGAGAAACCTATCCTGAATTATGGTACAAAGTCATTAAACACGTCTCACGGACCTCATTTAAAAGATTCAGCATGTTGGGACTCGAAAGATTCCAAATATTGTTTTTACCG
Organism: Erpetoichthys calabaricus; assembly: GCF_900747795.2. Lineage (NCBI taxonomy): Eukaryota > Metazoa > Chordata > Cladistia > Polypteriformes > Polypteridae > Erpetoichthys > Erpetoichthys calabaricus. The sequence continues at coordinate 47,140,955 of NC_041396.2, forward strand.
AAGTTCTGAAATAAAAGTGAAACTAATGAAATAGCAACAATTCAAAGAAAAAAAAAAAATCTTAAAAGTGTGTATCTGGAAAACCAAACACGGGGTTTGGAGAGCAAAGTGAGCAGGGGGCATAGCCCCCTAGTCTATGTAAAAGATACCTTCTTAGGCCTGAGGTTGTCTTATGAAATCAGGTCTAAAACTAAAGTTTGTTCCAGAATGACTGAATATTGGATGCATTTACCCAGCCAAATGTGTCCTTCACTAAACAGGCAATGATTTGTGGTGCCATTTTTTTCATTACCAAGACGTTTCAGGTTGAATTGTTGTGTTTTCACCAGTTGAAGCTTCACAGAATGTCAATATCTGACTAATAGCAGGGTGATAGGGATAATGTGATGAAGAGAAAAAAAGAACTTTGGCATCCCAACACAAACTCAAAAGAAAGTGAAAAAAAGAAACACAGAATGTATTGAAGAATAACAATACTTGTGACAAGTAACTTGTCTAACCAAATGTCCACTGGGCAAAAGTACCTCAGATGTGATAACAAAGGACATGCTCCAAACTTGCATACAAAATCTCAACTAAATTAAGTTTATTTATAATGGAGAAGGCGACTAAATTGATTGATTCAGTTGGTGAAAATTTCGAAAGAAACCAAGAAATTGCTGGTTAAATGCAAAATACAGAAAAATGAAACATTTCTCAGTTTTAAACAAATGAGGCACAAATTGCAAGTACAACACTGTGAATATTGTAATTGAAAAGTTACAGCAGTCTATACTCATTACTGATATGAAAACCTTTAAAAAGTTTAAATGATCATAAATTTTTTGAATAAAAAATGTCTATTAGTCTGACAGCATTAAAAAGCAAACATCTTAAAGTAAGGTTCTGTTTGACCTATAATATGAATGTTAAGTCAATATAACCTTTTCACTATTATATAATATCTTACTTTATCACAAAGAAAATACTTTCAGGATTTTGTATTTGTACAGTGCCTCATATATCTAGTAGCTTAAAAAAATGCCAGGCAGCAAATGCAATTAAAAATACTAGAGCTGTCACTATCAAATACATTGATCAACAATGTAGTTTACAGATTAAATCGAGCAATCAATTATAAAAAACACACTACACATATACATACTGTATGTTAAAAACTAACTAAATCTAAATAACTCATTTTCATGGTCTCCAAAGACTAATCAAAAAGTTTTCCTAAAATGTACATTAACAGGTGCAGACTTTTAATCTCATCTTTGTTGAAAGCAAGGTTATTATAGTTTTGCCTTTTTATATTAGTTTTTATTTCAATATTTTTTCTGACCTTACTTGGAAATTCAGTTTAGTTTAAGTTTTCCTTCATCATGTTAGTGTTGGCAATAATGGATACAATGAGGCTATTAGAAATAAACTGGTTGCATTAGGATTAGAAATCAAGACGGAGGTAAAAAAGCTTAGGGGTAACTTGACTGTAATCTGAATTTTAAATCGCATATTCATTAGACCACTAGGACAGCATTTTTTCACTTAAGAAACATAGCAAAAGTTAGACCTCTTATATCATTGAAAGATGCTGAGAAATTAGTTCACGCGTTTGTTTTCAGTCAACTAGATTACTGTAACGCACTCCTCTCAGGACTACCCAAAAAAGACATAAATCATTTGCAACTAGTGCAGAATGCAGCTGCTAGAATCCTAACTAGGAAAAGAAAATCCGAGCACATTTCTCCAGTCTTGATGTCACTGCACTGGTTACCTGTGTCATTCAGGATTGACTTTAAAATTCTGCTTATGGTTTATAAAGCCTTAAATAATCTTGCCCCATCTTATATAATCATAATGTCTGATATCTTATATTCCAAATCGTAACCTTAGATCCTCAAATGAGTGTCTCCTAAGAATTCCAAGAGCAAAACTTAAAAGAAGTGGTGAGGCGGCCTTCTGCTGTTATGCACCTAAAATCTGGAATAGCCTGCCAATAGGAATTCACCAGGCTAATACAGTGGAGCAATTTAAAAAATTGCTGAAAACACATTATTTTAACATGGCTTTCTCATAACTTCACTTTAATTTAATCCTGATACTCTGTATATTCAATTCATTATAAGAACTATTCATGGTGGCTCTAAAATCCATACTAACCCCTACTCTCTCTTCCGTTTCTTTTTCTGGTTTCGTTGTGGTGGCGGCTTGCACCACCACCATCTACTCAAAGCACCGTAATGTTCCAGCATTGATGGATTAAAAGTCAGAATTCTGCATGACCATCATCATCAAGTCCTTCCGTGAGAACCCTAAATACAAAGAGGATTATTTCATTTGTTAGGTAGAACTGGGCGGTCTTGTGGCCTGGAACCCTTGCAGGTTTTATTTTTTTCTCTAGCCGTCTGGAGTTTTTTTTGTTTTTTCTGTCCTCCCTGGCCATCGGACCTTACTCTTATTCTATGTTAATTAATGTTGTCTTATTTTAATTTCTTACTTTGACTTTAATTTTTCTTCATTATGTAAAGCACTTTGAGCTACTTTTATTGTATGAAAATGTGCTATATAAATAAATGTTGTTGTTGTTGTGTATTTTTAATTTTGTTATTTCACCTAGACATTTCTATTTTATTTTTGTATCTATTAGTTTCAGTTTTAGTAATTATGGCATGGAGCTCCTACGGAGTTTAGTTTTGTGTCACAATCAGATAGAACTATACACTAAACAGATTTGGATAGGAGTTTCATGTTAGTAGAAGCATACTACACTACTTGGTTTACTATCTGGTTTTGTTTTTGTCTGATAAAACAAGCATAATCAAAACCAGATACTGAATAAGAGCAATTTTACACAATTTTATAATTTTTAAAATATTTTCTATGTCATCTGCATTGATTGTTGGCACTTTTTATCTTTTCCTTTTATTGCCCAAAGTGGGCCAATTTGTAATGAAATTTAGGTGAATTGTAAGGTTTGAGGGTTTGTTACTCAGAATGTCTACAGCACACAGCCGATCTTGCTCCAAGACAATGTGCTTATAATGAATGCCTTCAATACTGCATTAAAAAAATCTCCCATACTGGGCTTTATTTTATACCAGCCATATTCACATATAACATCCGGTGCCGCCGAGAGTGGCAGCCTTTTCAGCAGCTCTGTGTATGATTTTTTTTTCTTTCATTTTGTGAATTTCCCATTGGGATTAATAAAGTATCTATCCATCTATCTATCTATCTCTCTCTGATTACATCTCGGGCTCAAACAATTTATAGGCAAAATTTTGCCACCTGCAGGCCTGAAAAGATATCAAAAATCAGATTCTACTGTGTTCCGAGAGATGTGATCATGAAAATCATGGAGGCTTAGGAAGAATAGAACTGACTCAGTGTGCAGACCCACCTAGAGGGAAATAAGGTAGTGAGACTTGAATAGCGAATGTATAAGAATGGTAAACCCTTAATGAGCAGAGTAAGAGCAGGTAATATGAGGGGGGACTCAAAAATAATGAGAATTTGTTTAAAAAAAAAAAAAAATTCATATACAGTAGACCCCCGCAAAGTCGTGGTTCAGGGTTCACGGACTCAGTCGTTCGCGGATTTTTCCTTAGTACCTAACTATTAATTGTTAGCGGAAAGTGCAAATATCCTCCACAATTTTTTATGGCTTTTTTAATGTCAATACTGTGCTGTAGAGAGAATAGGAAGCAACCGCTGAGGGAAATGCGGGTTGGGATGGTGAAAGTAGCCAATCTGAGATCGTTATTCATTTCTCCTTGCTGCTGATTGATTGCTGCCCTGTGACGTGTCTCCAGGTGAGTGGGTTTACCACCACTGAGGGAAACTCGGTTTGGGATGGTGAACGTACCCAATCCAAGAGCGTTATTCATTTCTCCTTGCTGCTGATTGACTGCTGCCCTGTGACGCAACTCCAGCTGAGTGTCCTCATGTTTTCCATTTTGTTATTCTTAAACGCACAAGATGTCGCCGAATAGCCCTGCACCTTCTAAGGCTTCTGGCATTGAGCCTAAGCGCCAGAAGAAGTTTAAAACACTCCAAGAGAAGGTTGAACTACTGGATTTGCTCCGGGAACTAAAAAGTTATGCTGCAGTAGCACGCCACTATGGCATTAATGAAAGCACCGCACGCTACATAAAAAAGAGCAAAGCAGCAATCTGGAGTACCGTATCTGTAAGTTTCTGTGATGGTGCCAAAAAGGTAACGACTGTAAGGAATAAAAATATCGTCAGGATGGAATCTGCCTTGGCATTGTGGATCACCGACTGCAGGAAGAAGAACATCACCTTGGACAGTAACAACATCCGTGAGAAAGCATAGAAATTGTACCATCAGTTCACTACAGGAGACAATGTAGCAACTTCCCATCACAATATTCCTGAAACCTATAAAGAAAAGCCAGCACAAAATACCACCAGAAGAAGACCGGTCCAAAGATACGACTCCTCCTGAAGCACCTGAAGAAGAGGCGCCACCCGAGGAGTTTTAAATTCTCTGCATCGTACTGCACAGCTGCTTTATCATCATCAATATCATTCTTCATTGGTGAGTACCCATACATTTTACTGTATTTTAATTAAATGAAATTATTATGTATTTATTCTACTTATAACAAAGAAAACGATAGAGCACACCAAAGAAAACGCGCTTACATGAATTACAGTACGTATAGTGGTAACATCGGTATTTTACTGTACATTCTAGCACAGCGGGAGACATAGCAGTACAGACCTGTACAGTAGACGGGTTTACCTTTACATTCTGTTTTTAGGTAATGTATTAAGGTAATTTTTTAGGTAATGTATTAAGCTGAGCTTGCAAGGAAATTAAAGTGCTTTGGGGAAATTTTGTATTTAGGGTTTGATATATTATATTATATATTATATATAAAAATAGGCATTTAAAAAGACATTTTTTAACCACATCCAAAAGTCACGGTTTTTCACAATTCGTGCTCTAGGAACGTAACACCCGCGAATTTTGGGGGTGTACTGTATTTCCAAAATTTCATCACCCTCACAATGACTCTTCCTGAGACACAATACACTTGTCCCACCACTTTTTCCATTGTTCAGAACTGTTCTGAAAATCTTGCAAAGTGATAGTCTTCAGTGCCTCTGTCATTTGCTTCTTGACCTCCTCTACATCCTGAGAATGCTTTCCTTTAAGGTCCCTCTTCAATCTAGAAAATAAGAAAAAATTGCAGGGTGCAAGGTCTGGGGAGTAGTGGACCGCTGTCATCCCATTTTTCATGAGAAACTGGCACACACTCAATGCTATGTGGGCAGGAGCGCGGTTATGATGCAGATGCCATTCGCCTAATCGTCGCAATTTGGGTTGTTTTCTCTACACTGCATCACGCAATCACTTCAGCACTTTAAGGTAAAAACACTTGCCTGGCTCAAAGCTTCTTCTTTTGAAAGCCCCTCGATGTATTGTGACAGCTTCTGCTGCTGTTTTCCCTAAAAGGAAACGTAACTTGATGTAAACACATTATTCTATCAAGTCTGCCATCACAAAATCGGCAAAGATGGTAATAGAGGCTCAAGAAAAAAAAAAAATTACACTGACCTTACAGACCTTTTCCCAAGGACGCCACTTTGCCAAATGATGCAGAGGGCAGTCTAGTACATGCACCTAGCTGGCGTCAGAACTAACTCCCCTCCAGTCTCCAGAAAAAAATTCTCGTTATTTTTGGGTCTTCCCTCATATGTGTATGGATGGGCACAAAATGACAGAGACAGCATCTGAGATTAAGAACAATATATACACATTATCTAAACCTGTTAAACCAGAGTATGATCACAGGAAACCTGGAGCCTACCCCAGCAGGTTTGGATGCAAGGTTGGAAAAATCCATGGTATGCAATATGTATGATATAGCCGATGTTAAGAACAAAAAGAATATGAAATTTCAACTATCAGTTTTGAAAGAGGGAGAAATGTTGAAAAAAAAGGGGGACAGCTATTTTAAAATATAATTCTGTTACTGGATTATTTTTCACAATATCAGGTATTTTGAGCTGTTAATATGAACTAAAAAAAGAATATAAAATAAATACAAAAACACAGTATGTTTAGTTTTTCATCACTTGGCAGACTCTCTTTATCTACTTACCTGTAGTTCAGCAGATACGTTGCCAACTCAGGAACTTCACAAAGTTTGTATTATTTTGTTGTTAAACATTGTTTTTAAAGCAAAAGTGATTGGTTAACAATATGCTGATCTTGTATGATGACCTAGTCAGTCTCTTGATCAGCGACTTTTTATTTTCAAAAATTGGGAGTGCTCTCCCCTAGACTTTCTCTTTCAGATATGGGGATGGATATTTGAGGAGTAAACCGCAAAACAATGATTTTTATATTATGTACATGGGACATTCAAAAAGTTTCCGCACTTTTATATTTTCGTTGGAAACGGCGAAGGCAGGAGGAGTTGTAATCGGGCATTAAAAAGCTGGTACGACACTGGGAAAATTGCATTGCAAACAAAGGTGACTATGCAGAAAAGTGATGTACCCTAAGTTCTTGTCTATAAGCCGGACTCATGTATTAGCCGGAGACCAAAAATCATACGAATTTTTAAAATAAAATTGTATCATAGATAAGCCGGACTCATGGATAAGCCGAACGTACTATAACCTATAACTAATAGAAGGGAGGGAGGTCAGTGGTCTCACTCGCGCCCATTTAATTTCTTTAAGGGGGGAGAGAGTGTGAGATATTGCCGTCTCTCTCACTCCCCGCATGGCGCGGTTGGAGCGGCCGGAGCGCGTTCTTTCTGCTCTGGGCGTCGCCGAGTCAACACGAGCGCGTAGCGGGCATTTAAATTGTGATTTTATATGTAAGCATATTTAAATATATATCGCGGATTTCTGCGGACAATGGGTCTTTTAATTTCTGGTACATGCTTCCTCAGTTGGTTTGCCCAGTTGATTTCATACAAGGGACGCTATTGGCAGATGGCTGAGAAGCTACCCGGCTTACTGTTCTCTCTCTTGCGCTGACTATCTGTGATCCTGACGTATGGGGATTGAGCAGGGGGGCTGTTTGCACACCTAGACGATACGGACGCTCGTCTAAAAATGCTGAAAGATTATCTTCACGTTGCTATCTTTTGTAAAGCTGATTCCTGAAAAGACATGCTGCACAGTGCTTCGCATACTTAAAAGCTCGAAGGGCACGTATTGATTTTTGACTGAAAAACAAACTCTCCCTCTCTCTCTCTTTGTCTGCTCCTGACGGAGGGGGTGTGAGCTGCCGCCTTCAACAGCTTTGTGCCGCGGTGCTTCGCATACTTAAAAGCCAAACAGACATATTGATTTGTTTGCTTCACTCCTTTGAAGAGGAAGATATGTTTGCATTCTTTTAATTGTGAGACGGAACTGTCATCTCTGTCTTGTCATGGAGCACAGTTTAAACTTTTGAAAAAGAGACAAATGTTTGTTTGCAGTGTTTGAATAACGTTCCTGTCTCTCTACAACCTCCTGTGTTTCTGCGCAAATCTGTGACCCAAGCATGACAATATAAAAATAACCATATAAACATATGGTTTCTACTTCGCGGATATTCTTATTTCGCGGGTGGCTCTGGAACGCAACCCCCGCGATGGATGTATAAGCCGGACTTATGTATAAGCTGATATTCTATTTTTTCATTTTCACAACTTTTTTCCTTAGATAAGCCGCGGCTTATTGACAAGAACTTAGGGTAATTTGTTTTTGAAATTCTAGATAGAGTTAAATAAAGTGCAGAAACTTTTTGAATATCCCTCGAACATTAAAGAACCATCAACAACATATCAAATAATATATTGAACAATTATTATAAAAGTAAAGTTGAATAAATCCGACACTGCAGCTGCATGAATAAAAAAAAATGCAGTATTCAGGCAAAATGCCACTTCCAGGTTGATGGATTTGGCCCAAAAGTTAATACAGATCTACAATTTTGGTGTAACCACCACATGCCAAATATCATCCATCTATCTCATTGCGTTTTTGAGTTATCATGTTTACAGACACACAGACATAATTCCAAAAATTTTCAGACTCGGGGAGGTCTAAAACGTCAAGATTCATCAAAAGCTCAAGGTCAAATTTTTTCATGATTACTATACTTTCTCTATACTTTGTATATGAGAAAGTAAAAACTATTTCTCCTGTGCAAAGCGGCAGCCAAATTACTGTCAACAAAAAGTAGTTACCTGAGAAATAAACTGAAACATGTGGTAAAGGTTTTGTTGACTAGCACATTCCGATTTCAGGCATTTGAATTACATTTTGATATACAACAAGCACAAAGCAAAATGGCATGTAAATCACTTTCTATTTCACACGCTTTATGCGGTTGTATTCTGCTTGCTCTTTCACTACAGTGTGTGCACACCTGCCCTCCTTCACCAGCCACTGTTCACTGGATGAATATATGCAGACAGCTCTTGGTAGATGACTTTCTGTTTTAGAGTTAAAAGTTACAAGGGTTAAAGACTAACAACAAGAATGAAAACTAAAAATATTTTTAGTAAATTATTATTTTATTTCAGTTAGTCTTTCTAGCTACTTTAATAGTTTTGTTTAGTTTTTCATTTCATATATTTTATTTCAGTTTACAAAAATGTTTTTTTAGTAATAGTTTCAGTTTTGATTTTAGTTTCAGTTTTGATTTTAGTTTTCATTAACTATAACCTTGGTTGAAACATTAGGTGACTATCTACAGCAGCATATTTAGCAATGGTGGATAAATATACAATCTACCCCTTATTGCAGGATGCAGAGTGACCCTCTCCAAATGTACCAATTTAAAGTATGATGTGACCTACTTACCGTGTTTACCCAAAAATAAGACAGAGTCTTATATTAATTTTTCTTCTAAAAGATGTGCTACGGCTTATTTTCAGGGGATGTCTTGTTTTTCCATGAACAATTTACATTTATTCTTGAACAAAAATCTACATTTCTCTCTATTATTATTAAAAAAATAAATAAATAAAAAAATTAAAAAAATCTTGGAAGGCGGCGATACGTGATTTTCTTGGAGGCACTTTGAACGACCCGCAAGACAAGGCAGTGAGACAAAAGGACAGCTGCTGCACAGGCTTTTAAATGACCGACACCCAGCGAGACGAGCAGAACACGCAGCTCAGCATCAGTAAGACAGCGGCTGATACGATCTTGTCTCCTTAGTGTGCGTTCAGCCCCTCCCTTCACAAGAGCGGCAGAGACGCGAAGTGGCTGGCGCGCAGTGCACCCCTGGGAGTGGGCGAGTGAAGCGAGCTGGGGGCACACCCGGGGCACCACCCCCCAAGTATAGAAATCTACAATTATTCAAATACAGTCATGTCATCATCTTGTGGAACATCATCATAACTCTCCAAACCCCGAATTCCATTATGAATTTCTTGCGACTCCATTTCCTTTACAACAATTGGACCCAATCTCTCATGTCTAGCAATAGAGCTTTCCTTAAATGAGCACCTCTTGTTCAAGTAGCCTGCTCATAGTGCATTCGGATATCCAACTTCTCTTTGCAGAAAGCAGTAAGATTTTTGCCCTGGGACTCCTCCACAATTCCTTTCATGTACTCGACAGAATAGCTCTTTCTTCTTGCACTCATCTTGGTGGGGGTCAAAATACCGGTATTATTACCTGTTCATCTGTGCACATACAGTAGCGGTAGGTGTTTATCGCTCATCCAAAATCACTTGCGCAGATTCGTAACTAGGGCTTTTTTTTCAGAGTAGGGTTTATATTACGAGCATCCTGAAAAATCATGCTAGGGCTTATTTTCAGGGTAGGTCTTATTTTCAGAGAAACACGGTAGAACTAACAAATTCTAACCACGTGAAAAGGCTGAGGAACATGTCATTTCCATCTTGGAGTGCCCCACTCTGTCTCCAGATTACTGGCACCAATACTGATCAGCAGGGGAAGAGATTATCGAACAACAATGATGTGCAAGATATTAAAAGAACAGAAACTGTCTGGCTACAAATACAAAAAGAAAAGACAGCTGAAAGATTAGGCCCACCAAAAGCATAGTCTCATTTTTATACTACTATTGTCACTGACTCGGCTACAGAGTATGATAACCTGTCATGAAGTCACTAATTCCACTAGAAACTATTTCATTTCAAGCAACCATGCGCACATAGGGTTTTGCTTCCAAGCACAGCAATAACAGCAATAGTATGTCTTATTTGAAACAGAAACAAACCAGCACCTAATATAAAAAGTGGAGGACAGTGTTATTGGACTAAACACAATTTACACACAGAACTTGAAATGACACGATATGCTTAAGTAAATTTTGCTCTGAAAGGAATACAACACAGAAAATGTAAATTTTTTATGTTATCAACCCCATATTAGTAGTGATGGACAAGAAAAATTCAAGGGGTGGTGGTTGATTTGTTTTCAATCCTATTTTTTGTAAAAATTGATCTATTTGTATGGAATGATTACAATAAAATCAATAAAAAAATTATAAAAAAAAAAAAATTCGTAATCTTACATTTTCATTGAGAACACAGATAAAAGTTTCCTTCACAATAGACATCAATGTGTTCTAGTGTGAGCCTACTCTGAACTATGGCCAACAATATTAAAACATTCTTGGTGGGGAAAGAAAAGTGCTTGATTTTTCCTTCAAGGTCTTTGTCTGGTGGTGTGATCATTTGACACAGACATTACAGTATTTGTTTTTTACTAGTCAAAATCAACACAGGGATGCAGGTTATTCCTTACAGGTGGTTTTTCATTTAGGAACCATCAAGGGGTAAGAATCAGTTATGCTGAAACCATGGATTGTGGAGTTACTTCTGCATATCCTGGGATGTCTAGAGCTGCTTTGCTGTTTTGGATTCATGATCGGTGCATCACCTACACTCCTATTTAACAAAAAGCCAAATGTACATCTATATACATATAACCATGCCCTCTAAAAATCCCCCTAACCCAACCAAACACACACGCACACACATACACAGTTCCACAAATGCACTTAGGATTAAACCTGAAATCTGTTGTTTCAAAATAAGAAGCGATGAGTAAAATATCCAGTGTGTTTACAGTTCTTCCTTATGTGTAAGCCTTGAAGTAGTATGAGAAAATTTCAGCTCTGTATAAAAAGTGACCTGTAGCCTGTGTATTTTACCGTAAATACATGTGTGACGCGTGGTCCATGACGCAGTGCCAATTTTAAATAAATAACCATGCCCCGTGTAGGTGCAGGCTCTAAGTGGGTGTAAGGATGAGTAAATGCATTTCGCTCCGTGGTTAACGGAGGCACTGTTTGACCGTGTTGCATTCACATGCAGAGACAGGCGGATCAATCAGGAGCCTCCATTCTGCTGCGGAGGTAGAGGCTCCTCACACCTGTCAGGGTTTGTGAGGGAGGAAGGAATGTGTCAGAAGAGAATTGGTTCAAAGTCTGCAGAGCAGTCTCAGGCAGGACGAGCCGGCCACCTAGAGAGGAAAAGCAGCGCAATCATGGGCCTTGCAAAGGAGTGCAAGTTTTGGCGCTCTCAGGGCTGGTTCACCCCCACTGATCATTTGTGTGGAGTGTGGCGAGCATGGTGGAAGACCTCCCCAGGGATCTGAGGTACGACAGCGGGTGTGTGAAGGATGGTGGGAGGAGTACAGACCTCAGACAGTCCGGCTAGAGCTGTATGGTGGCAGCCAAGACGGGGGTAGGGTGATGAAGATTGTGCTGGGGAGTCACCGTCAGCTGAATGAATTATGGGAGAGCCGGGGTGATAAAGAAGAAGCTGGGCTGGGATCATCCTGTACTAAAAGAACACTATGGATTCAATGACTGTTTTTAACCTCTGGGTTTTAATGGATTTATTTATTGTGACTTTTAAATCTCCAGTGACAACTTCATTTTATTGGATTATTTATTAAGGAAGCATTGCACTTGGGGCACCGTTTAATTTGTCAAAGTATGTTTGCACTTTTTCACCAACCCCTTTTGCTCAGGGTGTCCTCATTTGCCCAGCTAATCTCTGTTAAGTTATTGCTGTAGCCCATCTGCTTCAAGTTTTGATGTGTTGTGCACGCAGAAATGCTCTGTTGTAACAAGTGGTTTTTGGAGTTACTGTTGTCTTTCTATCAACTCAAACCAGTCTGGCAAATCTACTCCAACCTCTGGTATCAACAAGGCCCCCCGACAACTGCTGCACACTGAATATTTTCCCTTTTCTACACCATTCTCTGCAAACCCTAGAGATGGTTGCACATGAAAATCCCAGCAGATCCCAGAAGTTTCTGATATACTCAGACCAGCCCAACTGGCACCAACAACCATGCCATGTACAAAGTCATTTAAATCACGTTTCCCCATTCTAATGCTCAGTTTGAACTTCAGCAGGTCATCTTGACAATGTCTACATGTAAAAATGCATTGAGTTGCTGCCATGTGATTGGCTGATTAAATACTTGCATCAAGAAGCAGTTGAAAAGGTGTATCTATCTAATATAGTGGCCAGTGAGTTTATATAGATAATAACTGTATATGTATATTTTACGGATATCAAATAAAGATGCAGGTAATGTGCATTCTCTACATTACTTTACAGCTGTAGAACAAAAAGACACTAAGAAAGAAGGAAATTTTAAAATCGAATACAATTGAAATTAGATGTTCCAGGAAAAAAAAGGTGTCAAATGAACGAATCTGAAAAGATCTTAAATTTAAAAAAACTATTTGTGAAATTATTAAGTAACAGATGTTGGGTCTCTTTGGGCATATACACAGGATGTAAGAGAAGAGACTAATCTGAATGAAAAGTCAGGAAATGAAACTGCAAACAGCGAGTGGGAATACCAGCAAAAAAAAATAGAATACATGATGGAATACATGAGAAAGAGATTATTTAAAAAAATGGCAGCTGTACTTTGAGGAAATTTCTGGAAATGTTTGGAGCCAATCAGCGATGGACAGTATCAACGACCATCGGCTCAACTTTAGAAGTTACCCATCTATCATTTAAGTAGACCAGTATTGGCATTCATAAATATCAATATATAATTCAAAGCTTCAGCTTTAATTTGTAACAAATGGTAGGTTTGTAATCTTTGGTGAGAATTTTGCAGAAGGTTTATAAAAAAAATGACATTTTTGGCTCAGCAACTGAAAAATACTGCTTAAAATCCATACTAAATATAAAAAGTCAAAACATTATATATCACATGTACTGTTGAATTAGAAAAATAGCTGTAAAGAGTTAGGTTTGTAACATTTGCTATTGCAAAATTTTATATTTGTATCATTAGCTGGTTAAATACTAATGAAAAGTAATATTTAAAGGATGAGTCAAATGAATTCAAATTTCAAATGACAGAAATAGTGCTTAATTTTCCAAATCTGTCCTTCTCCCCCCCCCCCCCCCCCCCATCTGTCCTAACTTTAAAGCTTCTTATGTATAATCAAACTTGTCAGTTTTACATGAAACCTTTATTTCAGAACTTCTGTTAAACAATCTTTGTTTTGCTGTTTTGAAGGTTTCTTATGTGAGTGATACATTTTGCTACTGCTTATGCCTGTGGATCAATCCAGAATCAGAAAATTACTTGGGCTGTCATTACCTGCACTGAATAAATATTAATTGTGAAACAGCACTACATTCTTCAGCATACCTTTCAAATATGTGATGTGTACTTATGTGTTATACTAAAAGTCAGACAAATGACACCCATTCAGTGTTTACAGATTTCTATTTAAAAACAAAGTATGCTGTTTTATTTTGCCTACTAACTACATGTTTTAGCGATTATGCAACTCTGTTATCACAGTACAGTACAAGTTGTATTAATTGGGAGATGTCCCTTGTCCTTCAAAGCATTTAAAACACTAAATAGATTTTATTTTGGTATTAAGAAATGGAGCAACTCATGCCGTCGCTAGTGTAGAGAAGCCAAATAGGTATTTTGTTCGAGTCTTGCCTCAGTGTTTACTCACGCTACCAGCCCTCCCACATCTGACAGTCTTATAATGTGCAAGTGGATAAACAACTCCTCATTTCATGACATTGAACTGCATGCAAACCAGACAGAGAAAGAATTTGAAGCCACCATTCACTTATCAGGACTGTGTAGGACACTATTAAAAGTAATTATTCTCATTACCTTTTCACCTTCTCTTAGAAATGTATAACAATAGGTTAAATGATTAAACCTAAGTTTGATCAGAAACATAATTTCACTTTCACAGCACACACAAATCTGTTCCCGAAATAATTCCATAATGGGATAAGTTGTAATAGCGTGAGCCAGTATGTTTTGCTCGTTTGCTTGGCATTTTTCTTTTCGAAATGTGTTAAAGCAGTGCTGTAGCATAGCCATTGAGAGACATTTTTATATGTAGTTTTTACTTATGTTTTTCTTATGTATTATTGTGCCTTTAGAAGTAATTAGTCGACTTGCAGTCAAGTATGAGCACAGTACCAATTTTTTTCAGGACTATCGATACCATAAAAAAAAAAAAAAAAAAAAAAGCTGGTATTACTTTTCAGAACTTTCACGCAGAGTTAGTACCAAATTATCGGTTCATGTGACAGCTCAACAAATGAAAATAAACTTGAACTTGAATTTTTTAGAACGTTTTAAGTTAAATGCATAAAAAACTGGAAAGATATTTAATAATAATCCAGTATGTTTTCCTTTTTATCAGTTTTTTCTATATGCACGGGAGAATACTTGAAGTAATAATAATACTTACTGAAATACACTCATGGTGCCCTGTATGCTTAATTTGCAGTGAGGACCAAGTAAAACACAATGCAGTGTATGTTTTCAGTAAAGGAGAAGTTCACATTCAGCCCAGTCCCTACTGTTGTCTTTCAGCCTGTCATAATCAATTGGTCCTATTGCTAAGAACAGAGATTTTTAAAAACTTTCTAAAAAAAAAAAAAAAAAAAAAAAAAAAAGCAAATTCAGGGTTATTCATATGAAGATCAAAATATAATTTGATCTCGGTATGGAAAATAAAATGTTCAAGAATTGTGGAAAACCAGAGAAAATCTAAATTATTTCTGTTGGCAATAACCTAAAAGAGCACTTAGACTAAAAATGTACACACATGTAAAACAGTACTGCTTATTTTGCAAGCTACTGTTTTACTCAAAGATAGACTAAAGTTATTACAATCATTTGATTAAAGTAATAAACCTCTCCAATACCCAATTACTTTACTAGTCGGTGCATGCCTGTCAAGTAAAATTACCCTTCCTCCTTATATCACAGTCTCTGCATTCCCACGTGTTAATTCTGTGCTTTGCAAGTAGACCAATTCCGTCATTATACTTGTTACTGGATGAATGAAGACTAGAGAGATAGCTTTGTATTCAGGTACCTGTGTACTCTTTGGCAAAGATGCATGCAAATTCAAAGAGCTAGAATTCAGATTCAATTGGGTCAGTCACTCTCATTTCCAGTCTTCAACATGTATTGTCATGAAAGTGCTCTACTTTTGCAGCCCTGACATATTCTCAATCTGATGAGTTATCTAAAACATAATAATGCACATAGTTGAATGTGCTAGGTTTAACCTAACATCTTCATTAAGGGACATACAAAAGCTACTGCAATAAACAATTTTAAACCAAATGCCCCATTGAAAAACTTCACATTTTTCAACCATTACAAGCTACATATCAAGGGGAGACAATAGTTCAAATGTGTTACATTTATGTAAATATTCACGCTTTCTCGTTAGCCTTCAGTATTTCCATCTCTCAAAAACAATTATCAACAACAACAAAACGCAATTCACTCAGTATAAATGCAAAAGTTTTTTGGGGACATATTTAGAATATATACATTACAAAGGTGGACCAACTAAAGTTTACAAGTCACATTTTCCCCATAAAACCTGCTAACATTGCCAACTATGAATGTAAAATGGGCTGGGTGTGACACCTTTTGGAGCTAGCTTGTTCTCCTACTATTTTTTTTATAAATTAATTTTGTTTTTTTTTCCCCAAAATGGAGTCTCCTAAAGAAATTAGGAATATTACACTTTAAAGCTTCTAATCAGTCACGCTTGACACAAACCAGACCGTAAGTAAAAGCACTCCTTTGCAATGTAAAATATCTATACAATACTAAACTGTATATGCAAACATGGTAAAAACCAAACCTGGAATGGAAAGTTGGCCAAGTGTACACACTTGCTTTCTTCAGTTTACTTCCTCATTAAAAAGAAAATGTAATTAGTACAACCTGCACTGATTTCCTCTTGTAACACTGTGCTACAGAAGAGGATAAAGAGGATTGTTTTTAGCAAGCTATTTAGTGTTGCATTTTACATTTATATTTATTGTGGTCCTCATCTAAATTTGTTTCAACGCTGTCAAAAAAATCTTTTTAAAACACATTCCTACGCCTGCTACTCCTCTTCCTCATCAGAGCCGAATGTTCTATTTTGACAACAAACTACCAAATAAAAAAGTAGAAGGCTCCACACTGTCTGTTCTTATTTTACTGGCAGTTAAGAATCTGAATGCAGTGGGCTCTTTAAAATTTATCACACAGGGTAAAGTGTACTTACCACATTGAAACTGTAGTTATTAGTAACTGTACATACAATATATTAACAAAAATGTTTACAAGTTGAGAATCATTTCTGAAATCAGACCCTCTGATCATCAGACGTGCATGATGAATTGACATCAAACCAATTTGGAAAAGTGATGTATAAATGTGACTTTAAATGAAATGCCAGGGTTTCACATAAATTTTCAACACAAATAGACAAGTCTCCCACACATGTCTGCTGATAACTACTTTTCCTGAGTTTCTCATTACATCAAAAGTTACCATCATATCAACAAGCACTGAAATCTATAGCTATTGTCATTATTACATCCAAGAATATCTACATGCACCTGACACTTGTTTTTGTCAGGCAGTTCTCAACATGATTTAAAGTAAGAACAGCTACTTATTCTAACCGAGATATATAATAATCAGCACCAAAAAGGTAAAATGTTATGACACACTTTTCAATACTTTTAGAAAAGCACTGCTTTTAATTGGTTTAACAAATAATTCAGTAATCAATGAACAAAGACGAATGAATATTGTACATCTTGAACCGTTGTTTAAAAAAAATAAATAAACGTGGAACAAAAAAAATCCACAATAGCAAAATGTGCAACATACTGTATTGTTTTCAAATAGCAAGCTTGGTATCCAACAGCTATTAGAGGTTTTATGAACTGGAATTGTGTAAAACCGTGGCAGAAATAAACAAGCATACAAGCATCTGCTCACTACAAATAATGTTAGGGAAATAGTGTTAATGAAGGTCTAGAGATCTATATAAATAAACATTTATTTATATGGCAGAAATAACAGCAAATTGTCACATATCTGTCCTTAAAGTCGAGGACTGGAATCAACTTCTAATAAATCAATTTAAACACAAAAAGAAAATTGTGTTATTTTTATATGAAACAGCATACTGGTTTCTACCATTAGCAGAACAGTCATCTACATTTAGATCAGTAATAAAAAGGTGTTGTTAACAACTAAATAAATAAAAGTAAAGATTTTTCAGTCACATCCCAACTAAATCACTATGTTTTGCAGAAGAAGTCACATTGACTCTAGATGAAAAAAACAGTTCTAGTATAATAACAGCTAAAGCAAGCTGGAAAGCAATTCTCAAAGAGAAGATACTATATAAAAAGAAAGAATATATGAATGAGACAAAAGACCGCTTATATCTTTTAAAACAATTTTCATTGCTTTTTATGCTATATGCAATACTCGCAAATATCACATTATAGAAAATGTATAGTTATGAATTTCACTGCAAAACTTCACAGTTGCAAACTGTAAACCATATTTATTCACGTTTTGGTAACCACACGTTAGAAAAATCGACTTAACAGCAGACAAGAATATTAAAAGGTCATATAAAATGCAGCAACATCTGACATCTTTTTATGTTAATATTTTGAAAGAAAATCACATTCTGCATTAATAGCTTAAGAGTTCAATAATAATATATGGTCGTTTTATTGTTTAATCCATTAACAACCATTTTGCTATTAATTACATAATTCCAAAGGTTTATCAATTATCAGCCTTGAAGTTTTAAAAGCTTGTCTTCAGTGGTTTCAACCAACGAAAGCATTCATTGCCACCCCCCTTTATGCCTTTTACCAAAACGCTTCTTCCACTTTGAATTACGCTACCACCTTCTCAGCATATTACAACTGTACAAGATAAACTGAAAATGCCAAAATAAGCTACTCATTTAAAAATACTCAAATTTACGCCGGGGCCTTATTTCCCCCTTTTGAAATACTCGTCTGCTGCCCTTCCATCAGTAGCATTTTTACAAAAGGTAGGAAAACTCAGAACGAGGAAGCAGCTCATTACTCATTCACAAATCTCCATCTTTGTAATGTTTGTAGAAAAAAGGGGGGTAATCTCAAGTGCAAATCCCTTCAGAAAACGGGAAATGTACAAAACTACACAATTCAGTGGCTCAGGCCAGGTTTTTCGTCCTACAGTTATAAAGCAGGAGTGTTAACCAATGCCCCACAGTAACCAAGATGCGATAGTGTTTGATTACAAATAAAGGGTAAAAGTACAACGATTAGGAATAGTAAATATTCATTAGAGGTAGTATTGACGTAGAGAGAAACGGAAACTCGGCCCTAGAAAATAAAGCTGGTACGTTTTAATATACAGAATATCAAAGTCTTCAAATCTTCAGTGTTATATATCCAAAAGAAATTCCTCATATGGTTGTGAACACCAGAATTACTTAAAGCATGACTTCGTCAGTGCAAACGTAATTCAAAACATCAACCTCACATTAGGTACACTACTATACGCCACTTCACTCTCTTCAAACGTACACTACGCGGCATCAAGTTTAGACAGAGTGTATAAGGTACACGCTCCTCATTGGACACTGCTATTTCCACTTATACGGCAAAGGGAGCGCCGCTGTCAAGACTTTGTAACTCTTTCTGCGCCTACGCCCGTTAGCTAACCTTTGGAAGGCTGCAAATTCTTTCACAACACTTCCAAGTCCCTCACAAAATCAAAGACTTTCTCCATAGGTTTGCAAAATACAGTAAATATCAGTAACAGTGGAAAAAACATGAAACGGCGGAGTATTTCTACAATGAAATAATAATAGACCGCAATTTTGCTCATTCTCCTTTAACTCAGACTATACCGGTCACGATGGAGGGAAAACGTCACAATATTCAAACAGTGACAGCTTTACTGAAAGGGAGTATAAATACATATACCTAAAGGACAACTGCATCATAACATAAAAACACACTTACAGGAAACATTTTCGACCAATAAAATTAAGGTCTCATTAAATTAAAATATTTAAATAGACGGATTATGGCGCAGTTTTATTTGCGTCATCGTTCTTTTTCAGGATAACTACTTGTGTGTATAACAATGACATACAAACCTTGATGAATTGACAGAACTTAAAAGCGACAAGGAGACGAGGAAATTACACTACCGGAGTAGCGGAAAAGCGACAAAAATCACCCCTTCACACTTCGGGTTTTAACACAACAGCATACTAAAATGGAGACTGCAGATAAACACATACTTTAACTTAATCTACACAATAAAATATTTCACTGACACCAGTCATGTCTGTATCTGCTTCTTAAAATCCTACATCTACTGCAAGCTCGATTTAAAAAAGAGGCCGTACGCACATTCAAAAGCCGGCCAAAGATTGACACCCGATACCACAACTGAATAAGTTATAACTGAAAAGTTTATTTCTATCACATGCAAAGTGAGGCGAGAGTATAACACACAAATAACATATTCTTACCTTTGCCACTTGTAAAAAGAATAGCTAAAAGTGGATGTTGCTGTTTAGAATATACTTTCTTCTACGCTTAATTAAAACGATCAAAGTACGAATCGTCCCCCAGCTGTAAGGCCCTAGCCGGAGAGGTGGCGCGAAGCCTCCTGATTGGATGAAATGAAAATATTTAAAAATTATCTCAGTTGTTCATTGGTCAGATGAGACCGCAACCTCCCTTTTGATTGGTAAATATAGACGAGAGTCCCCCTTACCGACAAGATACTGAAAGTGACACAAAATGGAGGAGAAAAGCTGAAGCAAGTCGTAAACAAGACGACTTACAGAAGGGGGCGAGAGCACGTTGTACTTTGGCCGGTCACACGGCGTCGCTGTGCTGAGGTTATTTTTGCAAACTATTAAACAAAACGATGACTGTGTTTACAGTTTTAAAAGGGTCTTTAAAGTAAAAAAAAATACAGCTTTCAAAAATTAATATGTGGTGATATATTCTAGGACGTAGCGTAAGAAGGAAATCCCTGTTCATGAACGAAATGTTGATCTATTCGCATTCAGCCATGTAATTTGTACTACTGCGTGCATTTCTCCTAACGCCGGCGATTAAGAAATTAGATATATCGCGATTGCTTCTGAAGTTTTTTTTTCATTGCGTAGTATGATATGGTGAGGGTTAACTATCGCTTGAAAATAAAGTTTTGCAATTGTTTGTAATTTACATTTTTGAAAATCTTACCTTGTATGAAAAATACATACTTATGTACTAAAATAGAAAAAGGAAGTGCTGAACGTTAAATGTATTAAACGTAGTAAAATATGGTTATCATACTTGGACGGGAGAGAACCAAGACTTTAGAAGGTGCTCATGATGTCGCAGTCGGCTGTGTATTGCACTGTGTTCAGGAATAGCCCAGACTTTAATTGAAATTATGTGGGGTGACCTGAAGAGAGCTGTGCACTGGAGATGCCCACGGAATTTGACAGATCTGGAATTTATTGCAAGGAGGTGTGGTCAAAAATCGCTAAGTTCAGATGTGCCAAACTGGTTTAATAAAATCAAAAGGTGCTCCAATAAAGTATTAGTTTAGGGGGTTACACACTAATGCAACTAGGTGCTTGTGTGCTTTTTTCCCCCCTTTTTTCACTAAACTGTTTCTGATTTGCTTTTACCTTCTTTGTATAGATTGCAGTTTTGCAATATAGGTGGAATAAGTTCTGACAGGATTTAATCTTGGTTTCATATTTTTATTAAACAAAATCTGTAATTTTGTCAGAGGTGTGTAAACTTTTCATATCCACTGTAGATGATAAAAACAGGACATTGTCATAGGTTAACTGTAGATGTAACTTCATTTCCCAAACTGGATACTTGCCATCAGATCCTTTTCTTGGTACCTTCCAACTCACCATGGACAAGATGCATTTTAGAAATTCCAATTATGGAATTGTGACATTTACATGTCAATTGTAGGTGCTTTCAGTGACAGACAGGTCAGCATCAGCACTCTGGTGTACGGCAAGCTGTGATGCATTATGTGTTGAGACAGCTGTCTTATCATGGCAGGCATTAAGTCTTTCAGCAGTTTGTTCTGTAGTAGCTCCTTTGTGGGACTGAACCAGATGGGCTAGCCTTCACCCACCTTGTGCATCAGTGAGTCTTGGGCGCCCATGAGCCTGCCGCCAGTTCACTGGTTGTCTTTTCTTGAAGCACTTTTCCTAGGTACTAACCACTGCATACCCGAAACACCCCACATGACCTACCATTTTGGAGATGCTCTGACCCAGTCGTCTAGCCATCATAATTTGGCCCTTGTCATAGTTGCTCAGATCCTTATGCTTGCTCATTTTTCCTGCTTCCAACACATCATCTTCAACAACTTACTGTCTCTGTGTAGGAATGAGCAAATTTCAGATTTGCAAACATTCATTTTCCAAAGAAATAAAATGTTAGAGAAATTGTTGTTAAAAACAAATGCTTATTTAGTAATAGACCACTTTTTAGATAATCTAATTTCTTTTTTAGGTGAAGTATATAGACCAGTAGTTCCCAAACTCGATCCTGGGGATCCACTGTGGCTTCAAGTTTTTGTTCCAACCAGATTCATGATTGGTGATCATAATCGATAACAACTGATCTCATTTAGTTAGCTGATCTTCTTTACTCTTCTTTTATTCTGCATTCAGAAAAACACAACAGTATGGTTTTTACGTGTATAAGACATTTAGAAATACTGTGTTTATTTTTTCTAAAGCTATAAATGCTTAGCTCTTTTTTGTTGTTTTCCTATTATCTTCCCCTTTTCCTGTGTAGTTTGCTCCCTTCGTTTAACCCTAAAACCAACCATTAACAACCAGCATAGCAGACACCAAGGATGATGAAAGATGCAACGACTTCAGTGTCAGACTCACTAATTAGTAAATAATCAATTAAATACCTAGAACACCAGGAAAAGCAGAAAGAAAATTAGGTTGAAAATACTGTTAAAAAAACAACTACATATTCCCCATATAACTGCTTATTACATTTTAATAAAAAACTATCAAACTTAGTTTGTAATTTCTACATTGACTCCAATACACAGAAACTGGGAAATAATGACTCACTTAATTTTGCTAAGAGTCCAATGAAAAACAGAAGTTGGTTGGAACAAAAACCTGCAGCCACAGTGGGTCCCCAAGATTGAGTTTGGGAACCACTGATATAGACAATTAGACAAAGATTTAAAAAAAACAAAACAGGTGCTAAAGATCTGTGATATAATGATATAGCTGAACCTATCTGACTAACTGAAAAAGAAAAAAGGTGTAGAAGGAATAAACTAGGGGAAGGATGACAAACTAAAAGTGAAGGTAAGGCAGGTGGGATAGTTTAACCTTCAAATCATCAGTTCTTCCATCATGGCAAGAGTGAACATAGTAGCAAGTTACAAAGTGGCCATACTGCATCAGCAATGTCTTTCTCAAGCAGAAAGTTTGCATCAGTCATGGGCTTCAAGATGTACTATGCAAGGTCTTCTGATGGAGTGCAAGGCTGAAGATCAGACTCACTGTGGTCAGCCACAGAAACAAAGTGCAGCATATAAGAGATAGAACAAAGGGTACTTGTGTACTAAACATGGCCACAGATGGCTAGTACCCTTTTCTACTATCATGACGCAAATTGGATTTTCGTTTTTAAGATTAGGCACCCAAAGGGGACATTAACATTAGGGACCTACAGGCAACTATGCTCCACCCCCAGTAACTTTAAGGTTAGTATTTGTGGTTGGGGTAGGTCAGTCTAATAATTTAAAGTCCAAAAATTAAGCAACCATGGTGGCGGCCCCACCAATTTGCGTGACGATAATAGTGCCGTCTGTTTAGTACACAAGTACCGAACAAAGTGACATCCCTTCAAAACCAAAAGTCTAGCATTGCTATAAACTATGAACTTACAGACACCACTGTGACCCAAGTAAACCTCTCAACAGTACAGAAAAGCCTCATCTACACACAAAAACAGAAGGACTGGTATGCTGAACAATAGCAGCAAATGCTTTGGGCTGATGAGTCAAATAATTACATTTTGTGTTCAGACAGTATGCAGATTGTGTGTAGAAGAAACTGAGAGTACTAAATTGATAATCTGACCAGAATTAATGGAATCCTTAATGTTGAGGAGTACAAGCAGATTCTCATCCATCATTATAGTAGGGAGGCATCTGATTGGCGCCCACTTTATTCTGTAGCAAGATATTGGCCCCCAAATGCACAGTCAATTTCATAAAGAACTATCTTCAGCAAAAAGATCATGGGGTTTTGCAACAGATGGTATGGCCTTCAGAGAGCTGTGATCTCAACTTGATTGAAGCTGTCTGGGGTTACCTGGAAAGACATAAGAATGTGAGACTTCTAAAGTCTGCAGAAGAGCTGTGGCAAATTCTCCAAGATGACAGAAACAAACTACTGGGTAATTTTCTGCTAACACTGCACAACAGTATACCTTAGAGCAGGGGTACTCAAAGTTTTTAAATGCCGGTCCACATTCAGTTCGCAACCAACCATCGGGGTCCGCTATAGCCAGGTTTACCATGTAGGTCTGTGGGACTGTAGGTGTAGGTCTGTAGGAGGCTAGTAATAGATTCAACGCAAATGATAAAATTTTTACAGAAGACCAAGACATGCACAAAACATGGAAAACAATTCAAAATAGTCACATGACTAGTTGCAATTAACACACCAATTACAACAGTTAGTACGTAAGTGATTGTCACACAGTGTGAAACTGTTGTTTCGATTTCATAATGGCAGCATAGTTCGGTGAGTAACCAGTCAGTGCAGTTCTTATTGCATTCCTGAGGTTCTGGTCGGTAAATACACTTCGATGTTTCGTCTTGATAGTGTTCATAGTGGAGAACGCACACTCACAAGAATATGTTGAACCAAACATAGTGAGCACGGAAATCGCCAGTTTCTTTGCGGCAGGATACTGAGAATCTGGAACAAACTTTGACCAAAAAATTGTTATGCCGACTTCGTTCAATTTTGCTTTCAAAACGTGAGAAGCTTGCAAATCAGCTGCTTCCATTTGCAACAGTGACGGGTTTGAGTCCATTCACCGTCAGGCTGGACAATGAAAGGATCAGCAACAAACAAAAAAAAAAACGTTCATCAAACTCGACCTTCAAATGATGTAGAAATGTGGAAATCAACTGAAAACATGCCTGTTGATCAGCTGTCATGCAGCTCCTCAGGTTTGGGAAATGCAGCATCTTGCCACCTTCCAAGTCATTGATGAAAATGCTCAGTTTTGTTTCAAAGGCACAACATTTTTCTTGCAATTCGACAACGGTTTTGTCTGCACCATGAAGTGACAAATTCAGTGTATTTATATGTCCCATAATATCAACAAGAAATGCCAGCAGTGCGACCTTGTCACTGTCTTGAATAAATGTTAAACCTTCTGCAGCTTCTTTGTATTCAAGGACTGCAGAAAGTCAGCTACATCTTCACGGAGATTCCAGAACCTTTCCAACACACGGCCCTTGCTTAACCATCTGATGTCATTGTGAAGCAGCAAGTCTCCAAATTCTGCAGACATCTCTTCAAGAAAAGAACGAAACAGATGATGCTGCAGAGACGAATTACATCGTAAAAAAATTCACTAATTTCACAAGAGTAGACATCATTTCCGCCAGTTCGTCACATTAGTTTTGAGCAGAGGGCAGACTGATGAATGATGCAGTGATAAGCAACAAGGTTGGGCTGAAGTGCCTTCATACGAGTGACAAGTCCTCTATCTTTACCAGTCATTGCTGGTGCCCCGTCTGTTGTAAGGGAAACCATTTTTGTTACATCCAATCCAGCTGCGTGCATAAACTGCGATAATGCTGAAAACACGTCCTCACCGCGGGTCTGTTTTGCTAGCGGTAGTAATGTCAGAAACTCTTCAACAAAATTATGGCCATCAAAAAATCTTGTGAACATACAGAGTTGAGACATGTCAGTTTTATCAGTGGATTCATCGCACGCGAGAGCAAACAATTCAGCCTGTTTAAGATCTGATATTAACTGACCACCGACCACATGTGAATTTCCCTTTGGGATTAATAAAGTATCTATCTATCTATCTATCTATCTATCTATCTATCTATCTATCTATCTATCTATCTATCTATCTATCTATCTATTGTCAGAAAGGTCATCTGCACGACGACTAGCAGTACTGTCTGATAATGGTATCTGCTGAATCAGTTCAACACACTTTTTGTCGCTAAACAGAACCGAAGAAGAAGACATCATGCATTCTTTAACAACCTCTGCATCAGTAAATGCTTTCTTATGTCTGCCAAGAACCCAAACAATGCGTAGCGAAGCTTCTGTAACATTTGATTGTGTGGTGGTCGCTTTCGTCATCAGCGATGAACTCGCTACCAACGACGACTTAAGGGCGTCGATCTTATGCGAACGGAGCTCTGACTTTGGTGGATAATTCGCATTGTAAAAAAGACCAAAAAATGCCAGTAGACCAAACGCAAATTTTATATGCCAAACAGTTTTCAAAAATGCCAGATTTCAGTTATTTGGCATAAAAAATAACAGTTGGCAACCCTGCTACAGAGTAAATAATAAAACAACAATAATTTTGGTGCTTTTATATTCGGACTTTTGACTTACGCAGAAGACAGTTGCGGTCCGCCAAAAACGTCTTGGCGGTCCGGATTGTGGACCGCGGTCCGCCGTTTGAGTACCCCTACCTTAGAGAACTGATTCTCAAGGTAAAGAATAGTTGCACCAAATATTAATTTGATTTCCATTTTTTACTGTTTACTGCACTTTATAGTACAGTATATACTTTTGGTATTTAGAAAGTTTTTATTTAATTATTTCTGACATAGTAAATTCGTCATTAGATATGGGGGTCTTCCCAGACTGTCTTAAGACTGCTGTAGTTAAACCCCTACTTAAGAAAAATAATCTTGACCTTTCTGCTCTAGAAAATTTTAGACCCATCTCTAACCTGCCTTTCTTAAGTAAAATTCTAGAGAAGGCAGTCATTATGCAGTTAAATGACCACCTCAATAAACATACTATCTATACTAATAAAAGGCAAAGCCCTCACTGACTCACTCACTCACTCACTCACTCACTCACTCACTAACTAATTCTCCAACTTCCCGTGTAGGTGGAAGGCTGAAATTTGGCAGGCTCATTCCTTACTGCTTACTTACAAAAGTTAGGCAGGTTTCATTTCGAAATTGTACACGTAATGGTCATAACTGGAACCTCTTTTTTGTCCATATACTGTAATGGAGTGCAGCTCGATGGCCGTGGGAGGCGGAGTCGCGTATCGCGTCATCACGCCTCCTACGTAATCACGTGAACTGAAAACAAGGAACAGCCACAAAGAGCGCTGAAGAAAACATTCATTACACAATTGAGAAGGCAGCGAAACAATAAGAAGCGAGCGAGTGACTGACTGAACACAGCACGAGTGATCACTTCAATGAATCAAACCTCTTCAAAAAACACATTACACAATTGATAAGGTACGAAAAGAATATGAAGCGACTGACGCATACAGGCATAAATTAAGTTCATAGACCTACAAAAGATTCTCCTGTACAACTATACGTTGCATTCTCAACAGTAAGCTTCCACGGCTTGATCATATTCCAACCGGAGTGCTCAACTGACAACGTGGTATACAAAGACAACTATAACAATCGTAATAAACGAACAATGAAACAACGGAGAACCCGTGCATTAAATAAAAAGGCTGCTTCCTTGGCAAAGCAAGGAAAAAGGATGGCCTTATATGGCGTTTGTTTATAAAAACAATCGTAATAGACGAACAATAAACCACTACAGAACCGCAAAGCAAGCAGAAAGGACGGACTTATATGGCGTTCATTTATAAAACAGCGGAGAAGCTGTGTAAAGACAGCTTCACAAAAAAACAGATCCTTAACAAATTGTTATTGGTATATTTTCCCTCAGTTTAAAAAGGTTTTCTTTTCTTCTTAATAAAAATTTCAAAGCAGAACTTCGCCGCTGCAAAGCGCGCCTGACTTTATTGAAAAGAAACTAAACTTGCAGTGCCGCTATTCAATGACACTTGCCTAATGCCTGACTTTATTGAAAAGAAACTAAACTTGCAGTGCCGCTATTCAATGACACTTGCCTAACGCCTGACTTTATTGAAAAGAAACTAAACTTGCAGCGCCGCTTATCAATGACGCACCGCTATTCAATTACACTTGCCTAACGCCTGACTTTATTGAAAAGAAACTAAACTTGCAGTGCCGCTATTCAATGACACTTGCCTAACGCCTGACTTTATTGAAAAGAACTAAACTTGCAGCGCCGCTATTCAATGACGCGCCGCTATTCAATTACACTTGCCTAACGCCTGACTTTATTGAAAAGAAACTAAACTTGCAGTGCCGCTATTCAATGACACTTGCCTAATGTCTGACTTTATTGAAAAGAAACTAAACTTGCAGTGCCGCTATTCAATGACACTTGCCTCACGCCTGACTTTATTGAAAAGAAACTAAACTTGCAGCGCCGCTATTCAATTACACTTGCCTAACGCCTCTCCTAAGGGGAGATACTGTGAGATCTAGGCATCAGTCAAAGCACCAATCACAGGCCCGATTAGAAAGCGGGAAGCTGTGATTTGTCGTCTCCCTCCCATGTAACAATCACAGCCCGTGTTACAACGCACTTAGTCACCGAATATGTATATATGTATATGTAGATATGTGTATATGTAGATATGTATATATATGTATATGTATATATATGTTTACATAACCTCTTTAACACACTACTTCTCCGCTGCGAAGCGCGGGTATTTTGCTAGTTCTTGATAAATTTCAGTCAGGTTTTAGAACAAATCAAAGCACAGAAACTGCACTTGTTAAAGTAGTAAATTACTTGCGGGTAAATGCAGACAGAGGCCATTTATCTGTTCTCCTCCTCTTAGATCTGAGTGCCGCATTTGACACCATTGATCACAATATTATTAGAAATCGCCTTAGTCAATGGGTGGGCCTCTCTGGCAGTGTCTTAAATTGGTTTGAATCCTACCTGGCAGGGAGACAATTCTTTGTTAGTTGTGGTAATTACAACTCAAAGA
The DNA here is from genome assembly GCF_900747795.2 of Erpetoichthys calabaricus. NCBI lineage: Eukaryota > Metazoa > Chordata > Cladistia > Polypteriformes > Polypteridae > Erpetoichthys > Erpetoichthys calabaricus. The sequence goes on from NC_041396.2 coordinate 47,169,399, forward strand.
CACATGATATCCTATATGGTGTTCCACAAGGCTCTATCCTGGGTCCGCTGCTTTTCTCAATCTACATGTTTCCGTTAGGTCAGATTATCTAAGGGCACAACGTGTTACCACAGCTATGCTGATGACACACAGCTGTATTTATCAATAGCACCTGATGACCCCGATTCTCTAGATTCGCTAACACAATGTCTAACTTGTATTTCTGAATGGATGAATAGTAACTTTCTCAAGCTAAATAAAGAAAAAACTGAAATCTTAGTGATTGGCAATAATGGATACAATGAGGCTATTAGAAATAAACTGGATACATTAGGATTAAAAGTCAAGACGGAGGTAAAAAGCTTAGGGGTAACTGTTGCCTGTAATCTGAATTTTAAATCACATATTAATCAGATCACTAGGACAGCATTTTTCCACTTAAGAAACATAGCAAAAGTTAGACCACTTATATCATTGAAAGACGCTGAGAAATTAGTTCACGCGTTTGTTTTCAGTTGACTAGATTACTGTACAGCAATCCTCTGAGGACTACCCAAAAAAGACATAAATCGTTTGCAACTAGTGCAGAATGCAGCTGCTAGAATCCAAACCGGGAAAAGAAAATCCAAGCACATCTCTCCAGTTTTGATGTCACTACACTGGTTACCTGTGTCATTCAGGATTGACTTTAAAATTGTGCTTATGGTTTATAAAGCCTTAAATAATCTCGCCCCATCTTATATATCAGAATGTGTGACATCTTATATTCCAAATCGTAACCTCAGATCCTCAAATGAGTGTCTCCTAAGAATTCCAAGAGCAAAACTTAAAAGAAGTGGTGAGGCGGCCTTCTGCTGTTATGCACCTAAAATCTGGAATAGCCTGCCAATAGGAATTCGCCAGGCTAATACAGTGGAGCACTTCAAAAAACTACTGAAAACACATTATTTTAACATGGCCTTCTCATAACTTCACTGTAATTTAATCCTGATACTCTGTATATCCAGTTCATTATAATAACAATTCATGGTGGCTCTAAAATCTGTACTAACCCCTACTCTCTCTTCTGTTTCCTTTTCCGGTGTCCTTTTGGTGGTGGCGTACTCAAAGCACCGTGATGTTCCAACAGTGATGGATTAAAAGCCAGGAGTCTGCATGACCACCATCATCAAGTCCTTCTATGAGAACCCTAAATACAAAGAGGACTATTTCATTTATGTTAGGTAGAATGCCCAGAGGGGACTGGGCGGTCTCGTGGCCTGGAACCCCTGCAGATTTTATTTTTTTCTCCAGCCGTTTGGAGCTTTTTTTTGTTCTTTCTGTCCCCCCTGGCCATCGGACCTTACTCTTTTTCTATATTAACTAATGTTGTCTTATTTTAATTTCTTATTTTGTCTTTTATTTTTCTTTTCTTCGCTTATGTAAAGCACTTTGAGCTACTTTTTTGTATGAAAATGTGCTATATAAATAAATGCTGTTGTTGTTGTTGTCTGAAAGCATCTTTGCTTTACAGAATTTGTTTCCATTTTTCTTAAAGATTTTTGCACAGAGTTATATTTGTAATAAAACATTTACAAATCTGCTAAATCCAATTAACCTAAGCTGTCAGCTCTGGGTAATTTACTTATCCTCATATGTGAGAGTCAAGAGATGGGGTGCAATAGAATGTCTCTTGAAAATAAGTCAAAGTCTTGCTGACTTTCTCCATTGACACCAAAAGAAGATGCTGTCACAACATTGTAAATGATAATAGAGAACAGATGAGTGATGGTGCAAAAGATAGCAAACAGTGTAGGGACCAGTTATGGGTCAGCTGTATCCATTCTTCACAAACAGTTACTTACATGTTGGGTGGCTGGAATGTTGACTCCTGAAATGAAGCTTTTCAGCGTGTAGTGTTCCCAAGAGAATCGTGCACCAATATATTTAGATTGGGAGAAATCTTAATAGCATTTCATAACAGTATGAAACCTGGATACAACAAAGTCTAAAAATATGTTGTTTTTTTTTTTTTTTGAAAAGTTAAATCAGTCTTTCAAAGTTTTTTTCAGGAAACAGAGAGCCAAACATGTGCATGTTCTATTGAAGGAGCCCTGGACCACAACAGGAAATCAAGACTTTATCACACTGAAATGGGATGCTACTGGCAGACAAATAAAGCCCAAATGCAGAGAAAATGGAAATATTTTTCATTTAAGGCATATATGTAACTTTGATCAGTTTTCCTCTGTTTTGAAGGAACATCTGAGGGCTTGTTTTCTTATGTCTATCTATCATATCTTTCTCAATCAGGATTTATCTACCCATCGGCAATATATGGAGAAGCAGAATCAAATCCTACATGAGCAAAAGTCAGAGGCATGGAAATCAGTGGTCCTGAATAAAGAATGTGAAGGCAAGGGCTCCACCGAGGAAACATATGCAGCCAGAATATAAGGTACAGAATAAAAGAGAAACTGACAAGTTTCAGACAATTGAGCCAAGTTGTCTTCAAAGATATTACAGAAAATAATTTCTTCTTAGTGTAACCCCTTTACCTATTTAAAGTATTAGTACAACAATTAATATTTGTAAAATCAGTAAAAACAGTGCTATTTTGTTTACTTTTTATTAAGTAGTTAGATTTATGTAATTCTGTTTTAATTCACTGATCCAGTAGTTAGGTGAGGTGCGATGTCTGTGTGTCCCCCGCGTGAGTGTGTAGCAGTAGTGCCCCTATTAACAGAAAGACCTCACATTGACTGGTGACAAGTTTGGCTTTTTACATCAGTTACCTCAAATTGAGTTAGATAGGGAAAAATAAATAGAAGAATGACTTTACACTTGACGACAAATTATAGATTATTCCTTTTTTAAGTACGTAGTATCCTTTTGTGTATACTGTACTATATGGTATATAAAGTTATTAAGTTTACATCCATTAGCTGTAATTTGGTTATGTCAGAGTTTAAATGTACAATATCAGTATTAAAAAAAAATCCATGCACTATATTAGATACTCACACATCTGAAATCTAAGGTGGTCCAGTACAAAGTAAAACATTCACAAACTGCTTAATCCATAATAACTTTTCACAAATTGCTTAATCCATAATAATTTTTACAAACCAAATGGACAGAGGTGACAAAGTGGATTTGAGAACAATCTGCAGTTTAAAACTATGTTGTAGCAGACTGTATTTATGATAACTTTTATTCCAATAAAGCCTTTATTCCCAATTTTACAATTTATCTCTTCATTTCCAATAAATGAGATGTAAATGTGCCTCATATCATTAATGATATCTCAAACTGTTGTTTTCAGTATCTTCTGACAGTTTGTAGTCCTGAAAAAGCAAATGATTCAGAAATAGAGACAGGTACAAATCGGAGCTGCTGCTGTGTTTTCTGCAATGTCATCCACATCTCTTTGTGGTCGCAAGAACCTGTCTGCTTTTGCAAGCAGTATATAATTAACACAACTCAGTGCGTTACAAGTTATAAAAATAATTAATACAATTCATGATCATCTTTATTGCAATGTATACAGAATGCTTTGATTTTTCTTACGTGTATTTTTGTAATATAAACCCTGACAGAACTAACCCACTTTAATGTGTTATATTTTAATAATTAGGAGCACTGTGTTCAAGAAACATCACCCTTCAGGGATTCCCCTTTTCTAATTTAAGGGTTGTGCTAGCTTAATTAATGAGTAACTTAAGTTGTTCCACATCACAGGGAGTAATAAGATTTCTATATTGCGGTTTTAATTAAAATCCACACTAAAGCAAATGTGCATATTGTGTGGTGTTTCATTGAGGATCAGTGTTGAACTGGCACTGGGTTTTAGCTGACAAACAGCATGCCATGTTACAGTTATTATCAGCTAAAACTGAACATAGAGTCAGTAGAGAAATATTTATATAACTACTGTAACTATCTACCATTTTTAAATGGTTCCAGTGAAACTACATGTCTGTGAAATGTTCTGCATTAATAATTTAAATTAAGAGTATATATTTGATTCCAGCTGGAAACATGCATTTTATAAACCTAATGAGTAGCACATTTTTCCGCAAGACAATTATTGCATCTATAAGACATTTGTTGCTCTTATATGGCCAATTAATGAAAACTGTTCACATACAGTATATATATATATATATATATATATATATATATATATATATAGTATACTGCATATACACACGCACACATGAATATGCATACTATATAAATATAAATAAGGAGATCCAATCTACAAAATCTAACCCTAGCCTGCAGAAGTGGACAAATACAAGAAATTGCAATATAAATATTTTAGCCGGTAGCCCAGCAAAGGTGTGTATTCACTAAAGAAAGTAAAGAGACAAAAAACAAAAACTCCACCCTAGTAACTATAGTGCCCCTGTCCAGTTGGATTTGCTCCTGCAAGCCTTTATGGTGTACCTGTAAGTTTTTTCTTAAATATATGAAGAGGTCAAATGCAGACATATCACAAAATATGTGTAATGCATGAAGCCGTAACTGTGCCTGACATTTAAAGCTGAAGTTTTTCGGTTGAATCAAATGTCAGATTGCAGTTGTAACATTTACTACTGTGGAAGCTGTGACTTATCATGCTTGTCACCATCTATGAAAGAGACTGAATGTTGTTTCTGTTGGGGAAAAAAATATTGTTAACATTTTTAGATGCCAAAACAATGAAAGTTCAGGTTTGTATTGTTGAAGTCTCAGTAATATTAGGTTTCTTCCGCAGGCTTGCACATTGACTTCCAATGTGATTTTTGCTTTTTTAAATTGTTTAAATTGTTTAGTTTATTTTATCTAAGTTGTATGAGATTGCTCAAATCTTGTACACCCTAGCATTTAACTAAATGAATGGACATTAAAACCCAGTTATACATAATGTGTCAATATTTAGAAAGAATTTACTGTATCTGAGTTAATTGTGTCCTGCTGTTTCTTCAATGGCAGCTGTTTTGGACTGAAAGGCACTATATGAAAGATAATAATTTTAAATACCGTGCATAAGTGTTCAGAGACATGAAGAAGGTGGAAGGAATGATAAAGTTCAAAGCACTAAGTTGACTTGGTCTCCTGGTCCGGTGGAAACAGCAGTGCTGGCTGAATTATATTTAAAATGAAAGGCTAACAGGCTTCTGAAGACTGGGAAGTTTAGAAATAAGGTGTCAACTCCAAGACACATATGCTAGTTTCCGTTTACTATTGCTTCAGTCTTTCTATTATTTCCACAGTTTTTTTTTTTAAGTTATGACTTTTGGAGAATTTTACAGAGCAATTACGCATTTGCAAATAAAACAAAGTTCATTAAACATGAACTTTAATCATGGCTTCATCTATAGGGTTTGGCAGCTTCACTAACCTGCCTACCAAACATGCAGTATTTCTCACTCTGTATCACACTATTGAGGATTTCTTTTTTTATGGTACAGTGATGCATTTTTCCTGAAGAGTCCAACAATGCCATTTAGTATTATAAAATGTCTAATATAGTTCTGACCAGTTCTGTATTGGCCTAAATGGATGAGTGTCTGTAAGTGAACCCTAACATGGAATTGTGCCCCATCTAAAGATGTTATCTTTTACGAAGTGAAATAGGATGGATGAACTTTTTGTGTTTTGTATATTTGATTCTAAACAGTTCGAAATTATATGCATGATATTACTTAAGGTAAATTTACCACTAGTTCAGTTTTTAAAGCACTCTAGTGATGCAGCACAGCAACCCAATCAATCAGTCCACCATACATCTACATGATCCTAAGAAGCAGCACTGCACAATTTTAAGAATGCTTGAAAGAGAATATGGACTTCAGTTGTAACATTGGAAAATTTTCAAAGTCTATTAATCCCGGGCTAACTAAACACGCACAAAAGTACCAAAGGTAATAAAGTAAGCAGTGCCCAGTCTATCATGTTCATGCCTTGCAGACAATTGAAGTAGAAATTATTGGAATTTAGCATTTTGCTAACATTATGAAATTGATGGACATAGCTAATTATTAGACTAAACAGTGTTTTATTCCATCTGGAAGCAGCATCAGAGCAGACCAAAATGACAATTTCAGTTGAAAGTGGCCTTCTGGTTCAGTGTTGTCTTTACATTGGAATTAGTTTTTGTCTGTTCTGTTCTGTATATATCATATGAAAGATTATGAGATCAGAAATAGCTTTATTTTTATGACTACTGCTACAGCTGAGGTAGCAGTAGAGCATATCAAAGTAATAATAATCATAAATAAAAGGATAATTTGTTTTCTTAGAATATTGTATTACAAATTTGGTGAGAACAAATGATTGGATAGGTGAATATAAAAAAAATCAGATCTTCTGTCAGTAAACCAAATAAATGTTTGTTAACCAAGACTGGTGAAATGTGAGTTTAAATTAGCAGCCCTGCGGTGGGCTGGCATCCTGCCCGGGGTTTGTTCCTGCCTTGCGCCCTGTTGGCTGGGATTGGCTCCTGCAGACCCCCGTGACCCTGTGTTAGGATATAGCGGGTTGGACAATCACAGGCTGACTGACTGAAATTAGCAGCCTATTATTTGATTCCCTGCACCTTGTAGATGCAAGTGCAGTAAACTGATCAAGATGGAGATAGAGTCAAGCTGTTTCATTTGTGGCAACACAATAAAATGTGCAATACACATCTTTTAGGTTAATCTGTGAACTGTTATCTTCATAGCACAGGAGAAATAGTGGACAACTGTTTCACTTCCATGCTTTGCCTATATATATATTTATATTGGTATTTTGATAAGGCTATGGCAGTTGTTGACTGATCTTACAGGGTAACTAAATAGGCTGAAATCAAACAATGCACCAGGACCAGATAATATTTACCTTCAAGTTCTTAAGGAGGTATCGTGAGTACAGATATAAATCCTTGACACATATTTTTAGGAAGTCACTGCACACTGGGGAGATTCCGAAGGACTGGAAAATAGCAAATATCATCCCATTATATAAAAAGGGTGACAGGGCAGATCCAAGCAACTATAGGCCAGTAAGCTTAACATGCATCACAGGAAAATTAATGGAAGGAATTATTAAGGATAAGATTGAGCAACACCTGGCAAGGGCAGGAGTTATTCTGAACAGTCAGTGTGAGTTCAGAAGTAGGAGGTTGTGTTTTACTAACATGCTGGAATTCTTTGAGAAAGCAACAAAAAGATATGATCAAAATGGAGCATATGATATTATTTATCTTGACTTTCAGAAAGCATTTCATGAGGTGCCACCTGAGAGGTTGAGCATCAAAATAAAAGAAGTGGGAGTTCAGGGTGATGTTTTTAGATGAGTGCAGAATTGGCTCAGACACAGGTAGCAGAGGGTGGTGGTGCAATGAACCTCATCAGAATTGGCCAATGTTAAGAGTGGTGTTCCACAGGGGTCAATTCTAGGGCTGCTGCTATTTTTAATATAAATAAATGATTTAGAAAGGAATATAAGTAACAAGCTGGTTAAGTTTGCAGATGATACCAAGATAGGTGGATTGGCAGATAATTTGGAATCCGTTAAATCATTACAGAAGGACTTGGGCAGCATACAGGCTTGAGCAGATTTGTGGCAGATGAAATTTAATGTCAGTAAATGTAAATGATTACACATAGGAAGTAAAAATCTTAGGTTTCCATACACAATGGGAGGACTGAAAATCGAGAGTACACCTTATGAGAAGGATTTACTGTAGGAGTTGTAGTAGGCTCTATTATTATCAACTTCGCAACAGTGTTCAGAATCCATTAAGAAGGCAAATGTGAGGTTATATAGCACGATGTGTAAAGTACAAGTCCAAGGAGGTTATGCTCAACCTTTATAACGTACTAGTGAGGCCTCATCTGGAGTACTGTGTGCAGTTTTGGTGTCCAGGCTACAAAAGGACATAGCAGCACTAGAAAAGGTCCAGAGAAGAGCAACTAGGCTGATTCCAGGGCTACAGGGGATGAATTATGAAGAAAGATTAAAAGAGCTGAGCTTATACAGTTTAAGCAAAAGAAGGTTAAGAGGTGACGTGATTGAAGTGTTTAAAATTATGAATGGAATTAGTACAGTGGATCGAGACAGTTATTTTAACATGAGTTCATCAAGAACACAATGACACAGTTGGAAACTTGTTAAGAGTAAATTTCGCACAAATATTAGGAAGTTTTTCTTTACTCAGGTAACCATAGACACATGGAATAAGCTACCAAGTAGTGTGGTAGACAGTAAGACTTTAGGGACTTTCAAAACTAGACTTGATGGTTTTTTTAGAAGAATTAAGTGGATAGGACTGGTGAGCTTTGTTGGGCTGAATGGCCTGTTCTTGTCTAATTGTTCTAATGTTCTAACTTATATGTGCTCTAAATTTTATTTTTTCAAACTGGGTATTCAGTCTGCCAGTCATGTACATTCTCCATAGACAGTATCTAAGGAATAACAGGGGATTAAAAGGTGGACAATTATCCTCTTTGATAACTGATGTTTGTTGAGTCTGATATGTCAGGATGGGGAGATTCCGAAAGAGCACATAGTTCCAGTGACCAAATAATATTATTATTACTTATTATTTGACTGATGCTTTTATCCAAGTTGACCTACAAAATTTCAGATACTGTTGAAGCCTAGGCAGGTAAAGTGACTTGTTCATAGTCACACAGTATCAGCACCAAAGCCTTAACCACTAAAACACACTGCCAGCCAATAATATTAGCCATTGGTAGAAAAAAAAAATATTGTGTACAGAAAAGCACTAAGTTAGTTACATAGTACTTCTGATACTGTACATCCGAATAACCAACGGCACTATAATGGAGGCCCATTGTCTTGCAAAATTTCCAGTGCAAAGACAGGTAACATAGCTAGTTGGTTGATAAAGAGCAGTCAGGCTGTCACATCCTCCGAGACATGCTGTACTGCCCTTCTAGGCATATAAAATACTGAATTTCATATAGTATTTCTTATCATGATCACAATCATTTAAGTAAAAGGCATTACAGTTGTGAGCCATGATAACAGAATTAAATATCTCTTCTGTTTAAGGAAAAACATATACAAACTAGTCCATAATACTATAATAACTAAGGCTTAAATTCTGTAGGCAATTTAGTTTTTCTCATGGAATTGATACAGGAGAAAGAAGGGTGAAATTATACCTTTTACTGGCTAACTAAATCTGATGAAGGGGCCTTAGCGGCCTTAGCTGCCTCGAAAGCTTGCATTTGTAATCTATTTAGTTAGCCAATAAAAGGTGTCATTTCACCCTACTTTCTCCTGTATCAATCTATGGCTAACACGGTACAACACTCTACTGTCATGGAATTGATAACACAGTTATCATTGCAACATACTGTATGTAGGAGCTGAGAAGTTTATAGAATACTAACAAAGGAGAAGGCACATGATATACTTATGAACTGGAGTGATAATTTTAAACTCTCAGCTAAATAATTGTGCAGGGGCAAGACAGACAGATGAACCAATAAAGAATAATGCGGGATAGACAGGGACAACGAGAGTTCTGATTGCTTAAGGGACATTAATGATGTAATCAGTTTAAATGACAGAATAGAGAGGATAGCGATGGAAAATTAAAAGGAAATTGAAAGATGTCATTATTCTTCCGGACAATAAAATGCCATAAAATAAATACAGAGAAAATGGGCAGAAGACCGAACAACACCAATATTTTAAAACTTTTAGAACAATGTAAGGCTATATTTTTTCTTTGATATAAAAATGTATTACTAAAAAATAACTTCTATCATGTAATGGTGATAATTATCCTTCTGCATAAACTTTTGTATATGAAACATAAATAAGATCAAAATAAAATAAAAAGAATACATCAGAGGCATAAGATTAATGCTTTAGTGAAACTATTTTCCCTTTAGTTCTTCATAATTCATCCCCTGTAGCCCTGGAATCAGCCTAGTTGCTCTTCTCTGGACCTTTTCTTCTTTTTCTAGGCATTCATTTCTTCAAAGATACACAGTATTGTATCTTTTTGTGGTATTTTGTAGTTTGTAAAAATTTAAAGATGACATTTTTCCCTCAATTGATCACAAGATACATGCGTCTTGGTGAAAAGTAGTAGAAAATAGTAGTATTAGTAAAGTTGTATACAATTTCACTGTATATGTGTCAATACTATTACTACTACTACTACCCAAAAATGTAAAACAAAATGAGAGCTGACCTTTAGTTGTACTAGCATATTGAATTGATGGTAGCATCTTTTCCAGTATTTTCACCCTTACTGGAGAAATCTAAGTATTACTTCTTCAGTTTTTATTTATTGACTTTTAAGTCATTTAACATTATTAGTAAAAAGGTGAAAAGCAGAGAGAGAGAAAAACACAAAGAGGCAAAGCAGAGTATAATGTACTTGAAGTTGGAAACTTGGGAATTGTCACATCTTGAGTTAAAGTAATTTTGGAATCTTAAGAACAATAGGACATAATGAGTTATTCACATCCTGAATGTTGAGTTTTCTTCATATATCTTTTTATTTGGCACAGCCAAGTCTAAAAGGTTTTGGTGGTGGTGGTGTTTAAATCGAGGCTGATGCTAGAATTAGCCTTATGAGTTTTCATCTCTACCATTTACAAAGGCTTATAGCTATGAAAGGCCACATGTCAAAAGTAATAGCCTCAGCCGTGGCAGAACGGAATGAATTGATAATGGATAAGTGACAGCTGCTAGATATGAATATACTGTATTAACAAACACATTCACAACATATTTATTTGCATGCACCTGCTGCGTCATGTCCAGAGCTTTTTTCCTGCTTTTTCTTACTGCTATAAAGACAGCTGCTCTCTCTCTCTCTCTCACACACACTTGTAACCAAAATGTCAGTAAATATAAATATACCATAACAAGAATTAATTTAATGCTATATACATTTTTAATTTAGTAAAAAAATCACTTTTGCTTTTTTTCTTTATCTATATGTAAAGCTACAGTCCTTAATTGACAAGAAATATCTGGCTGTGTGCTGTCAAACTAAAGGGAAAATAGTTTCACTAAAGCATTAATCTTATGCCTCTGATGTATTCTTTTTATTTTATTTTGATCTTATTTATGTTTCATATACAAAAGTTTATGCAGAAGGATAATTATCACCATTATATGATAGAAGTTATTTTTTAGTAATACATTTTTATATCAAAGAAAAAATATAGCCTTACATTGTTCTAAAAGTTTTAAAATATTGGTGTTGTTCGGTCTTCTGCCCATTTTCTCTGTATTTATTTTATGGCATTTTATTGTCCGGAAGAATAATGACATCTTTCAATTTCCTTTTAATTTTCCATCGCTATCCTCTCTATTCTGTCATTTAAACTGATTACATCATTAATGTCCCTTAAGCAATCAGAACTCTCGTTGTCCCTGTCTATCCCGCATTATTCTTTATTGGTTCATCTGTCTGTCTTGCCCCTGCACAATTATTTAGCTGAGAGTTTAAAATTATCACTCCAGTTCATAAGTATGTCATGTGCCTTCTCCTTTGTTAGTATTCTATAAACTTCTCAGCTCCTACATACAGTATGTTGCAATGATAACTGTGTTATCAATTCCATGACAGTAGAGTGTTGTACCATGTTAGCCATAGATTGATACAGGAGAAAGTAGGGTGAAATGACACCTTTTATTGGCTAACTAAATAGATTACAAATGCAAGCTTTCGAGGCAGCTAAGGCCGCTAAGGCCCCTTCATCAGATTTAGTTAGCCAGTAAAAGGTATAATTTCACCCTTCTTTCTCCTGTATCAATTCCATGAGAAAAACTAAATTGCCTACAGAATTTAAGCCTTAGTTATTATAGTATTATGGACTAGTTTGTATATGTTTTTCCTTAAACAGAAGAGATATTTAATTCTGTTATCATGGCTCACAACTGTAATGCCTTTTACTTAAATGATTGTGATCATGATAAGAAATACTATATGAAATTCAGTATTTTATATGCCTAGAAGGGCAGTACAGCATGTCTCGGAGGATGTGACAGCCTGACTGCTCTTTATCAACCAACTAGCTATGTTACCTGTCTTTGCACCGGAAATTTTGCAAGACAATGGGCCTCCATTATAGTGCCGTTGGTTATTCGGATGTACAGTATCAGAAGTACTATGTAACTAACTTAGTGCTTTTCTGTACACAATATTTTTTTTTTCAACCAATGGCTAATATTATTGGCTGGCAGTGTGTTTTAGTGGTTAAGGCTTTGGTGCTGATACTGTGTGACTATGAACAAGTCACTTTACCTGCCTATGCTTCAACAGTATCTGAAATTTTGTAGGTCTACTTGGATAAAGGCATCAGTCAAATAATAAGTAATAATAATATTATTTGGTCACTGGAACTATGTGCTCTTTTACAATGTGTAATCCTGCATTTTCCTGCTTTTTCACATGATTTGGCTTTTGTTGATAGTCATTACAAAACACAATATTACTGGAAAGTGTGTTCTTCGGAACTGAAATGGGCATTCAGCTATGTTTCCTGTTGAACTGCTGCGCAGCTGTTATTTTACCCCTCACTTCTCTGCCCATGCAACAGTTTGGAAGAACTATGCAGCTGCTATTACACCTTTCATCCTTTGGTAATGCGTCATTTATGTGTTGGTGCATCACAGTGGTCCAACACCCATCTACCAAACCACCCCCACCACCATCCCATTGTTCATGTAAAAGTGCATTGCAGCGCTCGATAATTCACACCAAGAGGTCAACAGAGCAGAATGAATAACCAAGATGAGAGCTGGTATGCATCTAAGGGTTCTTTTAGTCAAAACCAAAAAAACAGTGTTCCTAATTATTGAGCTTTTTTTCCTCGAGCTTTGCTGAACTTTAATTTTCCATTTTGCAATGTGATCACAATCACGTCTCTTTTTTCCTGTCCAGGACACCATCCTGTCTTCCGTCCACCCTATTGGTTGTTGGTGCTTTTTGTATGGCCCATCAATCACTTCTGCTGAGTCCTTTATTTACATAAAGCATACTCTCAGTACAGCGCAGAGCATGTTAGCATAAAATTAACAAATATCTCTCTATTTTATAAAAAATCTTGGGACGAGATGAGACTTTTTCAGAGAGATAATTTCACGTCCCGTGAAATGAGACTTTGTGCCAAGAGATGAATTGAAAACCTACCAGGTCCAAGTGGGGACAGAAATAAAAGACAAACAGTAGAAGAAGAAAAGACAAAGAGTAGAAGACAACGGTGAAGTCGTAAAGAGGTTAAAAAACGTTGGCGCGATACACATACAGAACAGGTTAGAAATTATGAAAATACTAAAATTCGAAAGTCTAAAAAAAAAACTGATAGTAAAGATTACATTAGCGCTAACAAATGGAAAATTATTACGCGGTGAAATAACGGAACAACGAAAAGAGATCGAATATATGGACATAGGTGATATGACAGAACTACTACAAGTTTAATTTCAAAGAAACCACAATTCAGTCAAGTTTATATTTATGATCATGGAGAAAAGATGCAACGTAGAATCGAAAGAGTTAAACGATCGGACGTATTAGAAATTCTATAGCCAATAATGGATACAAATCCATACGTCCAAAAGTATCGCACTTTGCACAAAATTTATCTGAAAAACATGGACAAAGAAGTTTTCTTGAATTTCTATATGAATCCAAAAGATCACAGTTGCATATATAATAAACCAACATGTGACGAATTGTCAGTGATAATAGTTTCGAAAGACAGAGATATCAAAGACAGAGTTGATGTTCGTGTTTATCCAAAAGCACAGCATGATCCGTCGCAAGTGGCAGATCCAGGAAATGACTAGCGCGTAGGGCTCGCACGGGGGTTGGCAAGCGAAGCGAGCAGGGGGCAGAGCCCCTAGTCAACAAATCAAAAGCATGTCATCTATTTTTCTTTTTTCTGTAACATCACCAAATTTCAATCAAATCCATCAAGGCATTTTTGAGATTTGGGGGTGGTTAGTTTTTCTGTTTATATACTGAAAAGTCCTTACTTAACATACTGTATACTTATTGCCCTTGATATACCATCCTGCCAGATACCAGCTTTTTAATTAAACAGGAAACAGTGTTTTTTGTTGATGAGTGAGTAAGCGAGTGAATGAGTCAGTCAAGTTTGCATTAGACAGATAGATAAGTCTATTTTAACTGATGTGCTATATGGCTCTTAACAGCAATGCATTACTACATGGGAAAAAAACAATGACATTGTAATGGTCTGATTAAATATATTTATACACCAGAATGAATATGAGACCCAGTGGTTTTCTGCCAATTAAAAGCAAAGACACATTATGCTGCAGCTCTCTAATGATCTTCTTGTTTCCTAGTTCGGCTTAATCCCCTGCCGGTGTGTTTCTTAGAAACCAGAGCTGAGGGATTTAGTTAGCATCTTTCCCTGGTGGAGGAAGTCCTAGAACTCTGTGTGTGCAGTCTGTGGGCTACCAGAGGCAGAATATGTTTTGGCTGGAAAACTACTTACATCATAGAAACTACAGATAATAAAGAGATATAAAATACATCAACCATCGGCAAATGAGCTTAATTTAGGTTTTGTTGTAACAGAAAACCAATTCTTCTTTTAAATAGTGTGTTTTCTTCAGCATCTTAAATATCTGCTGGTTAAAATAGCAAGTGGGAAGGATTTCATAGTTTGACGAGGTGTATGTGGTGTTTCTTTTATATATCCATCAATGATAACCATGTATATAGTTACAAATTTCAGACCGCAGCATTTCATTTCATTTTTACCCATCAAACAGGTGGCTATAGCTAATGAACAAAAGGAGACTCCAGTGACACGATAATTACAGATAGCGTCAAGCCTTGAACAAGATTTCCCACAGGTAAACAATGAAGGAGACTATGTCAGGCAGCCACATGTTGCAGAGTTTGTCATTACCTGGAAATTATCCTCACGTGAGCCAGGAATAGTGGATTTCAGAAAGAAACAAAAAATAACCTTGATGGATTGTTTGTTTAGCATCAATGCTTAAAAAAAGGTGAACACATTGTCTTTTGCTTGCTTTTCTGAGGAAGTGACCTTGACAACACTGTGCAAGCTTTGTTTTTAATCTATTTGTTTATATATTTCTCATGGTACTCTACTTTTATTATTCACATAGTTTTACCAACATTAATGTTGTCCTTCATTTTTTAGAGCACTCTGTGATGTATGATGGAAGTCCGCATGGTGTTTGTAGCAAGTTACAAGTGTGATAGGGGAGTGTTAATGTGTGTGTGTGTGTGTTTGGAGATGGTGATTAGGGGGATTACAGCAGGAGGGTTTACTTCTAAGAATGAAAAGGTCCATCAACACACTAGCACCATTTACAGAATGGAAGTGATACTGCAGAAGGGTGGACTGGTCTGAGTTTTTTGGAACTGCAGAAGCAGATTTTTCAAGTCACTTATCCAATAATTTACCATTTGTTAGGTTTTGCTTAATACAGATACATAGCAGCAGATGTTAAACTAAAGTTGCATATTTTATTCAGTCATTGCTTTTAACTGTTGTAATAAAGGTGCTATAAGGGCGCTGACCCGACACAGACTGACAACGGAGGCACGTTAAAATCAACTAAAATAATTTATTTTTCTTCACCTATGGGGCACGTCTTCCCCGTGACCGACAGGCAGTACACATTCCCAAAGCGCACCAACAAAACAATGTAAAGCACACTCTTCACTACCACTCCTCTTGGCAAGCATTGTCCTCCTCCTCCTCCTCCCAACTCTGGCCATTGAGTGGTGGCTGCTGGTTCCTTTTATAGTCCACCCGGGACATATAGTACACCCAGTCCGGGAGTGGTGAAAACACTGCCCATACGGGCTCAGGAGTCCCAGCTGCAGGACCCCCTGGTGGCGCCTGTGGGACTCAGCAGGGCTGCACTAAACTCCAATTCCCATGGAGCCCTGCGGGAGACCGAGGCACCGCTCCAACCTAGGGGGGTTGCCACCTAGCGTCCAGGGGGAGGTATTGAATAGTCCATGGTTGCTCCCCCGAACATATACTGAAGGGGTGTCCCTGCCGGGCATGGGCCCTGGCCGTCCGCCATACTGTATTACACCAATATCCACAAAAAAATCAGATCATTAAGACTGGTGGATGCCTTTTGAGGCTTGTTTAAAAATTCTAAACCTTATCCATGTTTTAAAGCTTTGAAAGTTTGACTAAAATTACATATAGTGGCATTGTGCTCTCACTTTAAAACTGTAAGTCCTTTTGACTAGTGTGGCATATACTAGGAGCTTACACATTAATTGTCAAGTTGAGGGCATGTTTGGAAAAGCTGGATCAGAATATCCCAAGACATTCAATCTGCAAATTTCAAAGTGCAATGTCTACTGCAATAAAATTCTCAAGTCTGCTTACGGTATGCCTGAATCACACAATAGAATTTCCTGTTCAAATGCACAAAATGTCACTAGTGCCATAAAATAAGTGTTGATGTTAATGGGAGTGAACCAATTAGAAGGGGAGCCTGGATATGGAGGTAAAGGTTCAGGGATTCAGTGATACGTTTTGACAGACTATAGCAGTCTATGTTTTTTTGTTTGCTAAAAGAAAAGTAGTCTGCAAGTGGACTTTAAAAAGGGAGCATAAACTGTCAAGTTCAGTTACCACTAGGCATGGCCATGTGCCTCCCACTTCATGTTGGGAAACTGAACAGGATGAGGGCAGGCAAATGAAGAAATGCACTTGGGCAGCAGTGTAACTGAAAACGTGCAGATCCTCGGCCCACGGAAACAAAACTTTAAGTAGTTTCTGAAAACAGTAAAAAAATACTGTAGAGTGTGTTGTAGAAGCCATGATACATTTTATGTGGCTTTCATATTTTTATTTTTATTATAAAAATAAATATTTTTTTCACTTTCTTAACAAATACATTTTTCTGGAAATATAAATAAATTTTTTTCTGGAAAACAGTACCATTAATGAACTATTAGCTTCAGCACATGAGCGTGGCTGCTCACTGGTTTGCTTTCCTTTAGACAACAACAGTTGTGATGTTAGTGCTTGTGATATACTAAATGTCACTTTCAGTTTCTTTTTCCCATATAAAGGCCGAATAAACATAAAACTGAACTTGACTGAAATGATTCCCCACATTGTCACTTGTTAAAATTCCAAGTGCTCCATGGAGCTGTCATCTTACACATTGAACAAGTGAACTGTAAACCACACAGCAAACAGAAGCCACCCAGTGATTTCTTGTAAAGACGGACTTTGAGTGTTAAACCTCCTTTTATTGCAAATTTGGTTTCGTTATGACATTGTTTTATGCTTCAGATATCTAGAGTTTTCAGCACATGAACAATGTCACATTATGGAAATGCAATGACAATCCCTGTATTTAACAAATGCAAATCCCATCTGTGTGCCAAGCAGAGCTCTCATGTTTCATTGCCAGGTGGCTGTTCCCCCAAAATACTGGGTTAGGTGACGTCCCCGCCATCTGTGTTGTGTGTTGGTCGACTGGGGAATAATTTGTAGTTCCAGCGTGTGAGGCCACAGGTCTAATAGAACAGCGCAAATGCAAAGTCTGTCTTGCAAAAGATTACCTTGGGGGGTTTCTGGAAACAACACGGACCAGACTAAACTGTGTGTCCAGAAAAAGTCATTTTATTTTTTTGTGGCTTACCAAAGAAGCCTTTAAGCTGCCAGCCTTTTGTTTGAAGCTTCCTTTCTAAACACCCTACAGCCTTCCTTCCTTGAATGTTTCAGAGCACTTTTACATTATGTTTCCCTTAAAGAAAGGAACCAAAAAACCCATGCAGGGATTTTTTTATACTAGGTTGCCTAGGAACACCACACCTAGAAAACAATAATGTATGTGCTGTTGCATAAAAACGTATTTATGCTAAAGGCTGGGCAGCAGTGGTGAATGTGCCTCCTAGAAAGTGTAGCAGGTTTCGATAAGCTGACCTCTCGACTCCTCCCAGGCCCACTCATTGCTGTTTCCAGTTGTGCTGGTGTTCCGTAATGTTGTAATGAATCTTGGGCTTTATCAGTGAAAAATACAGTCGAGTTCTGCACACATTAAGACAAGCTTTGTTGTTTATAAGGTGGAACCTCTGTCAAGAAAAGGACATATTTCTGTTATGTATGACTACAGTTCTATACAGTACTATCCATCCATCCATCCAATCTTACTTATCCAGGGCAGTGGGAGCCTATCCTAGCAGTCATTGGGCATAAGGAAGGAACAGCACCTGGAGAGGGCGCTAGACCATCACAAAGTGAGCACACACACACACACATGCACATGCACATGCACACAAGGGCCACTTTACAACGTCAGTTCACCTAGTCTGGATATCTCTGCTGTCAATACAGTAATCCCTCGCTATATCGCGCTTCGCCTTTCGCGGCTTCACTCCATCGCGGATTTTATATGTAAGCATATTTAAATATATATCGTGGATTTTTTGCTGGTTCGCGGATTTCTGCGGACAATGGGTCTTTTAATTTCTGGTACATGTTTCCTCAGTTGGTTTGCCCAGTTGATTTCATACAAGGGACGCTATTGGCAGATGGCTGAGAAGCTACCCAACTTACTTTCTCTCTCTCTCTTGCGCTGACTCTCTCTGATCCTGACGTAGGGGGATTGAGCAGGGGGGGCTGTTCGCACACCTAGACGATACGGAACGCTCGTCTAAAAATGCTGAAAGATTATCTTCACGTTGCTATCTTTTGTGCAGCTGCTTCCTGAAACGACATGCTGCACGGTGCTTCGCATACTTAAAAGCTCGAAGGGCACGTATTGATTTTTGACTGAAAAACAAACTCTGTCTCTCTCTCTCTCTTTGTCTGCTCCTGACGGAGGGGGTGTGAGCTGCCGCCTTCAACAGCTTTGTGCCGCGGTGCTTCGCATACTTAAAAACCAAACAGCCCTATTGATTTATTATTGTTTGCTTTTCTCTCTATCTCTGTGACAGTCACTGCTCCTGACACGCACTCCTTTGAAGAGGAAGATATGTTTGCATTCTTTTAATTGTGAGACGGAACTGTCATCTCTGTCTTGTCATGGAGCACAGTTTAAACTTTTGAAAAAGAGACAAATGTTTGTTTGCAGTGTTTGAATAACGTTCCTGTCTCTCTACAACCTCCTGTGTTTCTGCGCAAATCTGTGACCCAAGCATGACAATATAAAAATAACCATATAAACATATGGTTTCTACTTCGCGGATTTTCTTATTTCGCGGGTGGCTCTGGAACGCAACCCCCGCGATGGAGGAGGGATTACTGTAAACAAGTTAGACAATGTACGCCTGGCATAACATTCAGGTGCGTTCAGTGATGAAATTAACTAATGGCAGAGTTTAAGCATTATACATTATTAAACTACTTCATCCAAGAGCCACATTTTTGTTTATGGAATATTTTTGTAACAATGATTCATAGTCAAAAAGCAATTACAGAATGTAATTACATATGTTAATAGACTACATGATATTTAACAGTACTTTTCAATGTCATATAGTTAACAATGTAGCCTTTATGGGCTTGTGGTGGCTCTCTAGTTTTCAGGCATATATGTAACAGATTCTAATTAAGTGATATGAAAATTGCATTGATTGATGTGTGTTGGCATTGGAGGGTCTGTGACTAAAAATCACTATCGATATTACCCTATGAAAGGAGGAACTGAAATAAGCTCCCCATCTACTTATCAATATTAGTTAAAACAAAGTAATTCATTAAAAATGAATAAATAACTAAGTACCTGGAAAGGAAATGATTTACTGCGTAACAGAACTACCAAAGATGACACTTACCTTAAAGATTTTAATTCCAGTCTGAAGATACATGGAAGCAGAAGTGGCTCTTTGAGTACTGACAAACTGTAACACATGTTCAGTTGGTTGTACGTTCTACTACTATGTGACTCTTCCAGCACGGCTCAAACCGTAAATCTGCCCTGTCCTTGGTCTTTGTGGCACAATCAGCTTCTTTGTGTACCATACAAACTGTATAGCATGACGCAGTCCTTGCTGCATCTGGGCGTTTGGACAGGGATGCTTCAATTTGCCACCCTCCAAAAAATCTGAATATGTTAACCTATTTAAATAGAAAATTAAAATGACGTATAGAGAAAAATTAAGATACATTTTGCATAGATTTATTCATATATAGAGAAACAGCAATAATTTTTTCATGTATAATTATTTATAAGCATCAACTAGACAAGAATATAATACTGACTAGCAAAATACCCGCACTTCGCAGCAGAGAAGTAGTGTGTTAAAGAGGTTATGTAAACATATATATACATATACATACATACATATCTACATATACATATATATACATATACAAATTTATATATCTACATATATATATATACATATGTACATATATATACACATAAATATATACATATCTACATATATATATACACATGTATATACATATGCACATATATATATATATATAAATATAGACATACATATATACATACATACATACATTCACATATATATATATACAGTGGAACCTCTAGATACGAGTTTAATTCGTTCCAGCACTGAGCTTGTATAGCGAATTTCTCGTATCTAGAACAAACGTCCCCATTGAAAATAATGGAAATCCAGTTAATCCGTTCCGCATCCCAAATATATTAACATAAAAATCAATTTTCCTAACAAATAACACTGATAAATTATATATACTGTAGTCTACCTTTAATAAATAACACTGGTAAATAATATAACTGATTATTAAAAGAATCAAAACAGGTGTCCAAAGTACAGTAGAGCATTCAATAAATCTTTAATCCTTAAAACAGTTGTGAAGTGGAGGTTTAAAGTACATAAGAATAACAATCCTTTAACACGAGGTTAAAACGTCAACAGGAAGCAGTCTTCAAAAAACAGATGACAATCCCCGGTGCTTCTTCTCTGTTAGCATCTCACCTGCTTCTCCCATGCGGGCTCTGCAACAGGCGAGACACTTAATGCAGCTGACCTTCTCTACACTGTCCTGCTTCAGCTGTTTGGCTCGCCTGTTCAGCTACACGCGAGCCTGTACTCGCTTGCTCTCTCGCACCGACTTCCTACTGCTGCGGATTCCTGCCTCCTCCTGCAACCTCCGTTCTCTCTCCTCTCCTTTCTTTTCTTTTACTTTCTCTCCCCCTTAACTGGCTTGCGCTTCTCTATATATGCGGGGAAGACATGGAAGCTGCTAGGGTTACCACTTTTAATACAAAAAAATAAGGGACGCATACGTATTGATTCAAAACGGGACGCGCAATTTCATTCTCAAATACGAGACGATTCCGTATTTTAAAGGACGGGTGGCAACCCTGCCCAGCCCATCAGCCACAGGACAAATCATGGATGTGGGCAGTTTCCCACCTGTGCACTTAGGTGAGAAACGCAGACACCGCAGATCGCCCTGCGGCTCGCTACAGCTACCACGCCCCCTTGCTAAGCCGCGAGCTATACCCACAGCCTGGCTCGTGGCTCGTTACGTGAGCCAATGCTCGTATTTAGATCTGAATTTTTCCCTCATACTTTCCTCGTATTTTGAATTTCTCGTATACAGAGGTGATCGTATCTCGAGGTTCCACTGTATATACATATCTACATATATATTATATATATTTACGGCAGTTGTAGTCTGAATCACAATCTGATTGTATGGGTGGTTACCTACCAGGTAACGCTTATGGTTGGCCAGCAAGTCAGCTAACATCCGCCACGGTGCTTCAGTTGTGAGAAGCAGATCATGGAATGGTTGAAAATAGTTTACTGTCAAATAATGCAAAGAGTATGCGACACGTGTTTCGCCCTAATTCTGGGCTCATCAGGCGTACACACTCACTGCACTCCCTTACGGGAATCGAACCTCGGACGTCAGCGCTAGAGGCGAAGCCCCTAACATTGCGCCACAGCGTGTGGTTCATTTATTTGACAGCATGTAGATCGGGGTAATTACATTCAAGGCATTCGTAGTCTGAATCACAATCTGATTGTATGGGTAGTTACCTACCAGGTAACGCTTGTGGTTGGCCAGCAAGTCAGCTAACATCCGCCATGGTGCCCTCAGTTGTGAGAAGCAGATCATAGAATGGTTGAAAATAGTTTACTGTCAAATAATGCAAAGAGTATGCGACACGTGTTTCGCCCTAATTCTGGGCTCATCAGGTGTACACACTCACTGCATATAGCCAAATTCCCGCGCTTCGCTTTGCTTTTAAATTTTAATTAAGAAGAAAAGAAAACCTTTTTAAATTGAGTGAAAATATACCAATAACAATTTGTTAAGGATCTGTTTTTTTGTGAAGCTGCCTTTACACAGCCTGTCTGCTGTTTTATAAACGAACGCCATATAAGGCTGTCCTTTCTCCTTGCTTAGCGATTCTGTATTGTTTTATTGTTCGTTTTTTACGATTGTTATAGTTATTGTGTAGCTATTTGAGACTCACTTTTCTGTTCAGGTACCCATTTCCTTTATGTAATCCGCGGATTCTCTGCTATTTTTTGTTCATTTATTACGATTATAGTTATTTATTGATTCCCTTCTTTAGCTGACTGCCTGCTCATATAAGGCGCTCTGCTGTTTTTTTGTGAAGCAGTCTTTACACAGCTTCTCCACTGTTTTATAAACGAACGCCATATAAGGCCATCCTTTTTCCTTGCTTCGCCAAGGAAGCAGCCTTTTTATTTAATCCACGGGTTCTCCGCTGTTTTATTGTTCGTTTATTACGATTGTTATAGTTCTCTTTGTATACCACGTTGTCAGTTCAGCACTCTGGTTGTAATATGACCAAGTCGTGCAAGCTTACTGTTGAGAATGCAACGTATAGTCGTACATGACAAAAGCAATTTTACCAAACTTAATATAAACTTACGGTTTACACCGTGCTTTGTTTCCGCCGTAGCTGCACTTATGAATATGCTTGTATGCGTCACTCGCTCGCTTCTTATTGTTTCACTGCCTTCTCAATTGTGTAATGAATGTTTTCTTCAGCGCTCTTTGGGGCTCTTCCTTGTTTTCCACGTACTGCGTTCACAGTCAGTTCACGTGATTATGTGGGAGGCATGATGACGTGATACGCAACTCCGCCTCCCACGGCCAGCGAGCTGCAGTCCATTACAATATATGGACAAAAAAGAGGTTCCAGTTATGACCGTTACGCTTTGAATTTCGAAATGAAACCTGCCTAACTTTTGTAAGTAAGCTGTAAGGAATGAGCCTGCCAAATTTCAGCCTTCCACCTACACGGGAAGTTGGAAAATTAGTGATGAGTCAGTCAGTCAGTCAGTCAATAAGTCAGTCAGTCAGTGAGTCAGTGATGGCTTTGCCTTTTATTAGTATAGATAAGCTGCATTCTAATTATTAGTTTAATATACAATCATATGAAAAAGTTTGGGAACCCCTCTTAATTCTTTGGATTTTTGTTTATCATTGGCTGAGCTTTCAAAGAAGCAACTTCCTTTTAATATATGACATGCCTTATGGAAACAGTAGTATTTCAGCAGTGACATTAAGTTTATTGGATTAACAGAAAACATGCAATATGCATCATAACAAAATTAGACAGGTGCACAAATTTGGGCACCCCAACATAGATATTACATCAATGCTTAGTTGATCCTCCTTTTGCAAGTATAACAGCCTCTAGATGCCTCCTATAGCCTCCTATAGATTCTGGAAGGAGGTATTCTTGACCATTCTTCCATACAAAATCTCTCCAGTTCAGTTAAATTTGATGGCTGCCGAGCATGGACAGCCTGCTTCAAATCATCCCATAGATTTTCGATGATATTCAAGTCAGGGGTCCTTGTCTTGTTGGAATATCCAACCCCTGTGTAACTTCAACTTTGTGACCGATGCTTGAACATTATTCTGAAGAATTTGTTGATATTGGGTTGAATTCATCTGACCCTCGACTTTAACAAGGGCCCCAGTCCCTGAACTAGCCACACAGCCCCACAGCATGATGGAACCTCCACCAAATTAGACAGTAGGTAGCAGCTGTTTTTCTTGGAATGTTCTTCTTCCGCCATGCAAAGCGCTTTTTGTTATGACCAGATAACTCAATTTTTGTCTCATCAGTCCAAAGCACTTTGTTCCAAAATGAATCTGGCTTGTCTAAATGAGCATTTGCATACAACAAGCGACTCTGTTTGTGGTGTGAGTGCAGAAAGGGCTTCTTTCTCATTACCCTGCCATACAGATGTTCTTTGTGCAAATTGCGCTGAATTATAGAACGATGTACAGATACACCATCTGCAGCAAGATGTTCTTTGCATGTCTTTGGAGGTGATCTGTGGGTTGTCTGTAACCATTCTCACAATCCTGCACATATGCCGCTCCTGTATTTTTCTTGGCCTGCCAGACAAGCTGGGTTTAACAGCAACTGTGCCTGTGGCCTTCCATTTCCTGATTACATTCCTCTACAGTTGAAACTGACAGTTTAAACCTCAGAGATAGCTTTTTGTAGCCTTCCACTAAATTGTGAGACTGAACAATCTTTGTTTTCAGATCTTTTGAGAGTTGCTTTGAGGATCCCATGCTGTCACTCTTCAGAGGAGAGTCAGAGGGAAGCACAACTTGCGATTGACCACCTTAAATACCTTTTCTCATGATTGGACACACCTGTCTATGAAGTTCAAGGCTTAAGGAGCTAATCCAATCAATTTGGTGTTGCAAGTAATCAGTATTGAGCAGTAACATGCATTCAAATCAGCAAAATTACAAGGGAACCCACATTTTTGCACAGCCAGTTTTTCTCATTTGATTTAATTTCATACAACTAAATACTGCTTCACTAAAGATCTTTGTTCAGAAAACACCCCAGTACTCAGATGTTCCTAGGAAATGAAAGACATACCACTGTTATCTTTTTTTTTTTAAAGTAAATTATTAAGCAGGATGAGAGGGGTACCCAAACTTTTTCATATGACTATAAATACGCAGCGAAAACCAGAACCAGTGTAGTGTACAAGTGATAGGTGGGGATGTTTTCTGTGCTGAGCAAGAACACATTCGGATTGATAACGAAACAAAAAGATAAATTGTAAATTAAATGTTTATCTTCCTAGAAATTATTATCAGTGTAATATTTATGTTTATTTTTGTTATTGCCTCATACATTTCAACTGCTGTGTCTGATGCCTTCATAGAAGGACAGTCTGAAAATTATTGTTGAAGCATTTGTAGATAAAAATCAGAGTGATATTTTTCCGAACCCCGCGGCTTACACACGAATTGTACTGAGCCTTTTGGCCAATAATGCCACCCTTTGGCAGACCGACCCCTCCAGCAACACCACTGCAGACAAACCTGACTATTGCAATAGGTGCTTCTTGCATTATATGCAGACACACCTGAGTTATTGTGGTGGTGCAGTAGTTTAAATCAATGTGGAGTTTGCATGTGCTTCTGCTATTCATATAGGATTTCTTTCACAGTTAGTCCATATTCTGACATGTTGTGTGAAAACGCTTATGTGGTCATGAATAAATGAGTGAATGTGTCCAGCCAACCATTTTTAGATCTGCTTAATCCAACTATAGGCTGGCTAGGTCAGAAGCCCATCCCAGTATCATCTTATCAGGGTGCATCATTATCAGTGTGAGTCTTGGTTTGCTTGTTCAATTTACAGTCGATGGTTACTGGATACTGCATTCCATTTGAACTGGGAAGTGCCCAGTAGAAAGTTTCAACTGAGCCTCACCAACTGCACTGTCAGAATCCTTGATGCTGCAGTGTGCATCAACATAAGTGAAAGCCGTGGTATTATACTGTTTATTAGCACTTCTGTCTATTTATGTCTCATTAAATCAGTCGTACAAACAGTGCTATCTGTAGACATGTTGCTACAGTTTTTGGATGTGCTAAATACTGCGTAATATGTTGTTCAGTAGTTATCTGTATTTCGAAACAGTGTTGTACTGGAACTCGGTCAACTCGAGTGTTTCAGCTTTATTTCGGCAAACTAGTTATTCAGCAGAAGTGCATCAAAGAACACTACAGGGGCTCCTTTATACCAACAGCCAATGTATATATGTGTCCCAGCCAAGTCAGAACGTTCTTCTTTCTTTTGAATTTTCTTGCTTTATAGTCATTCCAGAGTGTGTTCGGCCCAAAGACTGTGTGTATGTTTATTTACTTACTTATCTATTTATTTATTTAAAGAACTCCTGTAAAGCCCCAAATTTCCCTCTGTGGACTAATAAAATTCGATCTACTCCCAGCTCTGTCATTCTGGTAAATGAAATGCAGCATCAGTCCAACCTGCATGTCTTTGGGAGGTGTGAGGAAAAGCAGAATACCCAGTGATGCAGCGGCTGGACCTGGAGTTGAAGCCTGCTGAAGCTACGAGGCCTTCTGATTTATTTGACCCAAACTGGTCAACATACAGTGTATTATAACAAGCTCTGCCAATGTTGCCCCTATTTATCCAAAAGGCAGATACACATATCTGCACATTTCAGTGAAGTTGTTTTATGGTGGTGTGGGCCATACGTGTACCTGCTCCTTTAGAATGGGCTTAGGAGATGCAACACTCTTTATCTGTGGACATTAGCTGATGTCTGCCTTGCAGTTCATTAAAAAAATGAAATACAATGGAAAGTGCAGAGTTGAAAGAAGCTGTGGAACTATGATTGTTCCTTGTGCATTATGTTGTTTAGTTCAAGTTGAAAAGATGCGTGTTAAACCTTCACGTGGGATGAAGAAAAATATGACAACCAAAACTATTCATATTTATTATTTGAAATGCCTGTTATCATTTACACTTTGCAGGTTACTTTCTAGCGCACATTGTAACAGCTGTTTTCACACTAGCACAATAAGGTCTGCCTTCCTTCCTGCCCTTTGGCAATCTGCAGAAACAGTTGCTGTGTGACGCCCAGCTTCCGCTGCCAGCGCTGGAACAGAAAGCATGCAGTATGAAGAGTTGTATGTCACCTTTTCTGTACTTCTCTTGCATTCATTTTTAAGTTCTTTATACATTTAATCATTATGGTCCTGTACTCCATATGATATGGCAGGAAAATATTCTGCAATGAAAGTAACCTGTGTGTTGGAGGAGCAGACAGGGACTTACAACAAGAGTGCTAGGTTGTCAGAAGATGGCTTCCTTTTAGGAGCTCTTCAAGCTGATAAGTTCATATGCGTAACGTATAAAGCATCAAACCAATAACTACAGTGCACTCAGAAAGTATTTGGACTCCTCAATATTCTGCACAATTTATTGTGTCGTAGATTTAATTTTAAATAACCATCAATCTACAATCAATAACCCATAATGAAAAAGTGAAAACATGTTCTCAGAAAGCATTCGGTATTCTGAATTCATTTAAAATACATTTTTCACTTTGTCATTACATGTTTTCTGAAAGATCTGCAAATTTATTAAAAATCAAAAACAAATCTCTCATTCATGTAAATATTCAGACCCTTAATGCAGTACTTTGTAGAAGCCCCTTTGTCAGCAATTACAGTTTTGAATCTTCATGGGTAAGCTTTGTACACCTGGATTTTGGAAGTGGATTCCATTCTTCCTGGCAGATCCTCTTAAGCTCCATTAAATTGGAAGAGAAGCTTCTGTGAACTGCCATCTTCAGGTCTCTCCACTGATCGTCTGTGGGTTTTAAGTCTGGCCACTTAGAGAGTTTCTTTAAAGCCACACCAGGGTTTTTGTGGTGAACCGCTGGCCCAGTCTGAGGTCATATGCACTCTGGAGCAGGTTTTTGTCAAGGACCTCATGGTATTTGGCTGCATTCATCCTCCCCACAATTCTGACCAGTCTACCTGTCCCTGCCACTGAGAAGCACCCCTATAGGATGATGCTGCCGACACCATGCTTTACCGTAGGGAAGATATTTGGCAGGTAATAAGCAGTACCTGAGGTCTTCACAGGACATAGTGTTTGAAGTTCTATCCAAAGAGTTGTCTCTTCAGACCTTACAATCTTTTTCCTCAGGCCCTCAGAGTCCTTTAACTCCCCCAATCTGGCTGTCATATGCTTTTTACAGAAGAGTGGCCTCTGTCTAGCCACTATAGCTTGACTGCCTGATTGATGGAGTGCTTCTGAGGTGATCGGCCATCCAACAGGTTCTCCTATCTCAGCAGAGGACTTTTGAAGTCATGTTACAACGAGCATTTGGTTCAAGTGAATTAATTGTAATTGACTTGCTGTTGAAGACTCAGACCCCTCAATTGTTTCTTTTCCCTTAATTAGCAGCCAAACAATAATGAGATACAAAATGAGCCAAAACAACTGGTGTCCAAAGTACAATATCTAAAAATAAAGAAAGATGAAGGTCTCAGAAATGTCAATCCGCTCAGGTCCACAAAACATTTTAACAGTGTGCTCTTAGAAAAGAGAAAATCAACAGTTTCGGAAATGTCTGCTAATGCACCACGAGAGCAGCAACAAAGCCACAAAATTAAAGAACGGGTTTAATTAACAACAAGAATCAGAACCTGATTAAGTAACTGGTTGGAGTGAAATTGGTTGGAGTTTGAGGCCCTGACGTATTTGGTCTTCTGTTGGCTCACTCACTTCACGTTTCATTTCTATTTTGGTGCCATTTAAGGAAAGAAATGAAGAAATTAGGAGGAACGATGAAGAAATTCAGGAGAACAAATCTTAAAAGAGAAGTCAATTAAAATGAATTCCCAAGAAGTTAATTAGCAGCACAAACAGGACACTCATTAAAAAAAGGATTGGAATGAAAACCTGCAGTCATAGTGGTCCTCCAGGACCGGAGTTGGCAACCCTTGGTTTAGAAAGTGGACAGATAGATATATGATCCACGGCCATATTTTTAGAATTAACCACCTTCCTGGTGTAATGGCCACAGTGAAACTAGCCATGGTGCTGTTTCTGAAGTCATGCTCACTCTTCCAGTATCCAAATCATCTCTGAATGAATGTGGCGTGCCTTGCCTCCCTGTGATCCCCCACCTTATCTTCTGTTCCTCCGTCTATTTATCTAATGCCCCAGACGTCTTCACCTGCCTGCTTGAACTTTCTAGGGCTCACAATGTGAATGTCCCAGGCTTTCGTGGAATGTTAAGGTGTCTGTCACCCACCCAGTCCCACCTCTGTTCAGGTTTAACAAGCCAGCTACTACAGTACACGTGCATCCATGAGCCCCAGGGTGCTGATACTGTGGTATTACTTGTGGTTAACGTGTGCATGCTCATCCTCACTTTTTATGGGCACACTGATTTGTATGAATACAGTTTGCTTTCACATTACCTCACATGGAGTAAAGGAGAAATATATCAATCTGTGTATTACCTCACGTGTTTTAGGACATTTCAGGTTTGATGCAAATTTTAAGAAATGCTTGATATTGCAATTGTAAAGCTCATTTTGCATGTGTGGCCACCAGCAGGCATCCCAGATCCCCAAACACCTCCACACAACTGAGACGAACACAATTTCAGATGAAATAAAATATTTACTGCATTTATGCAACAACAAGACTCCCTCACAAGGCTAAATGAGCTCAGCACTATAATAAAATGCACAGTTAGTCACCGTCTGCCTCTTTCCATCTCTCCTCTTCTCTGCAGGGGTCATCCTCCTCCTCCCAGCACTGACTCCCCTGCCAACGAAGAGGCTTCATTTTACGGTGGACCAGTAGAATCTCCGGTGTCAAGACAGAAGCCCTTCCGAGTCATATGACAGTTCCCCAAAGTAGAGCGGTCCATTCCTTACAGTGCACCCCCCTCTTGTAGCACCCAAGGACTCAGAGAGGGTCACTCTTCCATACCAGTGCACAACTCCCAGGCAACCTTGCAGGAGTCCAAACTGGGCTTCAGCCAGGGGAGCACTGCTGGGCGATGAATTGTTCATGCAATTCCTTTGTACTTCCATTATTTGGTCTTTCCGACTGGAATATAAATCGAAGACCACCCCGTTCAGGTAGGCATCTATCCCTGCGACAGTCAGGATGCCACCCCTACACTTGCACGTGTAACAATTTCAGCCGACCACACGTAGCTTCTGCACAGATGGAGCGATCACGAAACACAGAAGACTGTCAGATTCATCATTGTCCAGCATTTTCAAAACATTCTGCCCTTCCCGGAATTGCATGCCATCTTGTGGCAGCAACTAGGGAGTTAGGATAGCTCAGGAACTCTTGTAACTCCCGGTGAAGTTAGAAGTTGTTATCAAAATTAGGAGAATTGATCACATGTTTTTACTGCTACTTCTAAGAGGAGGCCCAAATGTCTGCTGATTTTTGAGCCAGTTAAGACTTTTTTCCTTCTCTGACAAATATGGGCACTGGTCACTCTTGACATTGAGTTTACATGTTCACCCTGAGTGTTTCTCCCACCATCCAAAGGTGGTGCTGGGTAGGTACAGTAAACTGGAAAATCTGGATTGGCCAGTATGACCAAATGTGGCTTTCTGTGTGAATGTCCTTTGTGGTGGCCTCGCATCCCATACTGCCAGCACTGGACCTGGCCCCATCTGGTGACCATGAAGTAGACAAAGGGGGCAAAGATCATAGACGGGCATTTATGATGAACACACAGGTACAGAGGGCGCCAGGTAAACTGCTTCACTCTTGTTCCTTTTATTTGCTTCATGTTGTTAATTGATACTGTAGATGCTTAAAAAAGGAGAAACTGAAACCCATGAAGGCAGCAATTAAGGCTTTTTAAACTTTAATAAGCAAGCAGCGAGCAAACAGGGATATGCAGTGTTCTTCAGCTAGAGTGAGTAT
Source organism: Erpetoichthys calabaricus (assembly GCF_900747795.2). NCBI lineage: Eukaryota > Metazoa > Chordata > Cladistia > Polypteriformes > Polypteridae > Erpetoichthys > Erpetoichthys calabaricus. The sequence continues at coordinate 47,200,086 of NC_041396.2, forward strand.
GTAACCAGCTCTACTGCATCTTGATCTTATGGCGTGCCAACCAAATACAAAAGAAAGTGTTATCTTGGGTCGGCTATAAACCTTGGAGCCATTGCGTGATAAAATGCTGGCTGCTTGCGTGGGGTTTAATTGTACTTCTTTAAAATGCAATCAACTTGAATGCACAACATCAATTTTCTTTCTACTGCATGTCACTATATTCCTAATCTTGCATGTTTAATTTCCTTGTGGCTTATTTGAGTTTTAGGATTTCAGATTGATGCAAAGGCCAAAATACTATGGACGGCTGCAATAGAAATTAAATTCACAATTGTAGGTTAGCCTGTCAAACCTCTGTTAAGCTATACAAATAAAATGTACTATTATTATTATTAAGAATGCATCATTTTTATTTATGTAGGGTTGTGGTGGTAGTTTTCATAACTCTTAACCACTGAAAACCAAGAAGGTGCAGTAGGGTACTCCATGTCCATGTTTACATCTTTACTGTAATTTTACAAGAAGAATGTTTGGCGTGAAATGTAACATTTGGGGAATATGGAGAAGACAATGCCACATCATAACACCCCATTCCCACAGAAACTCAAACCAATTAAAGGTCACAAGGGGGCACAGTTGATCCTGGTAGCCGTGGACAGGGCACTACTCAATTGCCCACTCGCCTGCATACCAACACTTTTAGAATCTTTACTTAACCTAGTGAGACCCTCTTTGAGGATATGGGGAGACATGGGGAGAACATGCAAACAGCCTACAGAGGACGACTGGGTTTCAAAAGTAGGATGCCTTATTTGTGGGGCTTGACCCGCTGCCTACCATGCTGTCCATCCCAAATAAAAGGAATAAGTGTTTTTATTTAAAAAGAGTGGCACTAAAGTAAGGGAATTACCTTTTCACATTTGTCATCCCCTTAGCCACTTGAAATCATTACAGCTTAACACAGCCATAAATGTCTAAAAAACATTTCACAGTGCTGATGAAAAAAAAAATCTGGGGGGTGCAGTTTTTCGGTGGACAAACTGAAGCAGCAGTTATGTGTTATATAGTGCCTTTCATATCTATCTGGTCATTCCACATGCTCTTGTGCTCCTCATCATAATGTTAATGCACATCTTGGCCTGTCCAGTACCAGCCCCATAGGACAAATCCAGGCTTAAATGTATTATACTCTTTTCACCATGCTGCCCAATCTGATGCCAGCTTTCCCATTTCTACTGTGTTCCAAAATTTCAGCCCAAGACATCTACAGTCCCCTTATTCATCCCACAACTTTCCATATACATATGGAAGGGAACAAGTGCACAAATTTTATACTATACTTATTTCTGAATTGCCCAATCCTCTGCCAAGTTGCCCAGTTCCCCATAATGTCTGCACCCCCACCTCTGTAATCTTGCAATAATGTGGTCTTCCATCTGCCAAATTACACATCCATAACTTAAGTCCAACCCCAATCTTATTCTGCCTCTGTTAATAGGGTGCCCAGTTCTTGACCACTTCCACTGTATTCCATAAATCTACATCACACAATCACTAGTCCTCTGATTTTTCTCATGTCTTGCATCCCAGTTTATGACTTTGCACCCCCACAGAGCCATTCCCACTTTAATTCTATTCTATACTTGCAGCCAGTCTGCCCAGTCCTATGCATGTTTGCCAGACTTACCTCACCTGGGAACAAATTCACATTATAAGATTCACAGACCCCCACATTCTTAAAACATAACTCGCCCCCCAACCTGCCTTGTACTACACCTACAGAACATCCAACCTAAATCTTATTCTGCTTTTATAATTAAGATACCTAGATTTCCTTGAACATAAATTTTGCCATCTTTTCCTTCAGGCCTGAAAATGTCTCATTTTACTAAGCCTGCCCCATACTATTGTCCAGATCAGTGTTTCTCAACCTTTTTTTCCTTTAGCAGCACACTTTTTGCAACCAAAATCATCCCAAGGCACACCATTATCTTACTAACTACAAACACATATCCATACAGTGTAACTCAAACACGTGCTCAGCTGCTCGAAGGGGTAGCACATTGGAGAAGCCAGTGTGGCAGGTGGCCGGGTGTGGTCATCAGCCGCCTGCCTATTTAAGGGGCCGCCGCCCTGCAATCAAGGCTGGAGTCGGGTGAGGAGGTGGATGAGGTCGGAGAGGAGGCGGCGAGGAGAGGCCTGACGTGTGTGTGAAAGAGAGAAGAAAGAGAAAGAGAGGTGGCCTACTGAAGCCTGGACTTTAGAACATTAGAACACTCTAGACGAGAACAGGCCATTCAGCCCAACAAAGCTCGCCAGTACTATCCACTTATTTCTTCCAAGAAAACATCAAGTCGAGTTTTGAAAGACCCTAACGTCTTACTGTCTACCACACTACTTGGTAGCTTATTCCAAGTTTCTATCGTTCTTTGTGTAAAGAAAAACTTCCTAATGTTTGTGCGAAATTTACACTGTGTCCCCGTGTTCTTGATGAACTCATTTTAAAATAACAGTCTCAATCCATTGCACTAATTTCCTTCATAATTTTCATCCGCTATTTCACTGTCTGTATCTTTTAATTCCCCTTTACTATTCCTGATGCACTTCACCTCCTCCTTGACTGTTCTTTTACTACTAAAATGCTGAAAGAATCTCTTAGCGTCTTCTTTCACCTTATCTGCTATATTTCTCTCCAAATGTCTTTTAGCCTTCCTGATATTCTTCTTAATGGTTGCCCTCATGTTCTCATACGCTCTACAATTCACTTTGCAGTCATTAGTCTTACATGCCTTATAAAGCAGTTTTTTCCTTTGCAACTTCTTTTTTAAATCTTTATTAATCCACCGTGGAGTTTTTTTTCGTTTCCTATTAATTCCAAATTTAGGTATGTATCTGTCCTGCATTACATGTAAAACATTTTAAACCTGTTCCACTGCTCCTCGACTGTCCCCACACTTAAAAGCTTATCCCAGTGTATCCTACTTAGACTTTGTCGCATCTGCTCAAAATTAGCCCTACCAAAGTTCAACTTAACAATTTTAGTCTTTGCATCTGCACTCTTACAAAATACTGAGATCTGTATTACATTATGGTCACTTGACCCTAGTGGTTCAGTCACCTCTACACCCTCAATTCTATCCTGATTATTACAAAATACTAAATCCAGACAGGCTTCACCCTGTGTTGGTGCTTTAACATGCTGTGTTAAAAAACAGTCATTGATTACTTCTAAAAACTCCTGCTCTTGTACTCCGCCATCTATAAGGTTATCCCAGTTAATATTTGGATAATTAAAGTCCCCCATGACTATAATATCTCCCTGTAAACTTGCCTTTTTGATATTACTAAAAAGATGTGTGTTGAAATTACTGTCTGAATTGGGTGATCTATAACACACTCCTAAAATAAGACCTCTTTCCCTAATATTTTCCAGGCGAAGCCACATGTCCTAACTACGATGGGGCTCATCATCCAACTGAAGAAGACTTTCATTTAAATCCTGCTTGGCATAAATAGCAACCCCACCTCCTTTTCTGTTCTGTCTATCCTTCCTAAAAAATGTGTATCCCTCTATGTTACACTCATCCCCATCTTTGTTATTTAGCCAGGTTTCCGTTATTGCTATAATATCATAATTATGCTCTGCTACATACAACTCCAACTCACTTAACTTATTTTTGATACTTCTAGCATTAAGACAAGCTATTTTTAATGTATTACTCCTTCTACATTTAAATGTTTGCTTAGAATTTACATTACTATGCATTCTTGTTTCTACACCATTGTTTGTTCTTCCATGTATAGATCTAAACCTGGCCTGTCCTAAACTCCCTGCCCCCCCATTCCCTAGTTTAAACAATCCTCGACTAGCCTACACATACGCCTCCCCAATACATTGGTGCCCCTCCAGTTCAGATGTAACCCGTCACGGTGGAACAGGTCCCATCTGTTCCAAAAGGAGTCCCAATGCCCCATAAACCTATACCCTTCTACCCTGCACCAAGATTTGAGTCACGCGTTAAGCCTTCTAATCTCCTCAGTCTTACCTGGACTGGCGCGTGGCACAGGCAGAACTTCGGAGTAGACTACTTTTGTCAGTTCTGCTCCTCAGCTTAGCACCTAACTCTTTGAATTTGGATCACAGAACTGACAGACTACCCTTATGTATGTCATTTGTTCCAACATGGACAATGATAACTGGATCCACCCCCGCTCTGGCAATGAGCCTATCCACCCTTCCAGGGAGGTCCCCCACCTGTGCTCCCGGAAGGCAGCACACTGTGTGAGACTCTCTCTCTCTGGAGCACACCTGTGCTTCAATCCCCCTAATGATTGAGTCCCAAACTATCACTACCTCTCTCTTTTTGGGAACTGGTTTTGAGGTGGCCCGTTGGGGCTCCTCATCCCTGCCTACCACCTCAGAATTATCAGAGACACCGTCCAGCTCCGCAAGGACATGATAACGGTTTGCCACTTCTAATTCTGGGGTTGATGCCCCTGGACAGTGTGCACCCTTTGCCTTACGCCTTGTGACCGTGACCCACCTGTTTCTACATGTCTGGTCTGGAATCTCCTCCTGCGCCACCTTGGGGGTGCACACTATCTCTCTAAAGGAAACCTGGTCCAAGTCCGCCAATTCTCTATTACAACGCAGGTCAGCCAAATCCTCCTCCAGTTCAGCGACCCTGAACTCGAGGTGCTGGATCAGCTGACATCTCTTGCAGATGTAGCCCTAATAGACAACTGGCTCTTCCAAACCATCATCTAAAAAGTCCAACATCCAACAGGACTTGCATTGCACGGGCCTCATTATTAAAATTTGATTTGGGATTAGTAAACTGCCTTAAGTTTTTTTTAAATTAAATTTCTCCTTCTTTCGGCTGCTCCTTAACTTAAATGGTAACACTAAGATGTGCTACAGATATTTTACACCTTTTCCCCTTAAGCTCCTGTACTGTTCTCCCTCTCAGCTGCCTGCTGTTTGTCTTTCTATGAGGTTAACTTTACTTTTCTCTGTCTCTTCTCCTACCTTTGCGCTCCTCTTTCTTATAAGCTCTCCACTCGCACTGTTTGTAGTCCCCCTTGTATTAATGAACCTTTACGCTGTTGACCACTTACTGTTCTACCTCTGGACCGCTAAGGACTGTTTAATCTAAAATAAACAAAATAAATAAAACTTTACTACCTTGTTTGCTCCTACAGCCACTTGTGCCTGCTCGGCGCCTTAACGCTGGCCGCTTACCTGCGGCTTTGGGGAGACTGTGGGGGTTTGTTGGTGGCGGTGCACATAAGACGTTGTATTATATTAGTGTAAATAAACGTGTGGTGATGGCTGAAAACGTGTCTGCCTGTGTGTGTCCGGGCCGTACTATTTCACACCAGTCAATAAAATCGGGACTGCGCTCCCCTCGACTCTCTCGTATACTGAAATGGAGGAAAAGGAAATCAGAACCACTTGTAGTTGTGCAATATTTCTCAAATATCATATGCCATTGTTTCTCCTCATAACTAATTGATAATATCGATGCACAATCATGTATCTCTATTTGTAATCAAACTTTATATTAAAATGATATTTTTGCACTTAGGGAGGTCGAAAACAGCAGTAGAATTTTTTCATGATTACATATGCATTACTTAGATTAGGTGCAAAGTAAAAAGAGTTATAGTCCCCTAAAAATATAGAAAAAGTATTATATAATAGTATTACATAATATTTGTTACTATAAATTGCTATAGGTAAAACTGCATTTCACTACATTTAATTATAATAATGATGCGGAAATAAATATAAAAATCATAAAGTTAAATGTATTACCGGAAACACGATGGGGAAGAAGCAGCTTATTGTTCCCATTACATCGGTATATTGACATGGCATGTTCAACGTTTACACGTTATTGTTAAACTGATGATGTATAAATTAAAATGAAATTAATAGTAGTTATTGAAAGAATATGCGCTATATTGAATACAGTTTTTAATATTGTGTACACATTTATATTTCCATTATACAAAAAATTTGGATGGTTGTTTAAATAAAATACTCTACTGGTTGAGCAATTTTTCTCAAATTTCATATCAGTTTGATTTTTATACGCAGGGAGGACCCTTGAAGCGAACCCAGGTCACCTTACAGCGATGCAGCAGCGCTATCACTGCGCCACCATGCCACCCTCATTATAAATATCTATACAAAATTTGAATCATCTATCCATATAACCATTTTACGTCATGAAAGTATTCATATTCGGTTGCTGGAAGTGGACTAAAAGCTGATAGGATTCCTCATTTTCGATATAAAGCAGGTGTACAAAATCTCACTGACCGAGGTCAAAGTGTTCGAGTTTGAGTTATCGTGTTTACACAGACAGACATCATTCTAAAAATGGTAGTTTCAGACTCAGGAAGGTCTAAAACGTCGAGATTCATCAAAATGTCGAGGTCGAATTTGTTCATGATTCCTACACTTCCTCTATACTATGTATATGAGAAAATAAAAAGCAGGTCTGAGATCAGTGTTCACAGACATGGCACTTAGTGAGCACTTTGGTGGCATCTTCAGGCTGCTTTGCCCACCCCCCTCTGTCTCAGTATGCCCACGATCTACTGGTGCTGACAGACTTGCTGGTGACCACACACTCAAGGCAGATGAACTCCAGCAGCCAGGAGACATGTCCAAAGTGCTCTAGCCTGGCAATCATGGAGCTGCTTTTATGCCAGCTTCGCCAGGCAGTCCTGTCCTCCTCAGACAGATCTCGACTATTTGTGGTGCTTGTCCCTCTCAGGGTCAGACCCAAGTGAGCTACACTCTTATTTCCATTGCACTCACTGATTGAAAACACTGTTCTAGATTGACTGCAGATATTTTCATGCCACTTGCATTTTTCAGAAAGATGTTTTAGATCTCGTACCCCTGTCGTTGTTCACAATTCTTTGGCACCAACACTTTGAAACAGCAAATAGGGAAAGCAAAAAGGGCATTACTTACACCACACTGGGTTAGCCAACTTCGTTTGTCATAACAAGAACGAGAAAAAGTCCATGTGATCAAATTCTGAAGTCAGGTTGGTCCAAGTGTCTTTAGTGAATGATTTATGAAGGTTTGTTTCATTAAAGAAATAACTGAATTTTCTTTGATTTATGAAGTTCCACTTGAAGTTGCCACCTCCTTTACGTTGCACTCGCTCACCTGTAGTTTTGTTAATGGCGGGCATGAACTGTGAACCACGGACGTAAACATGAACTAGTGCATCGACGATTGTCCAGTCACATCAGATTAAAAAAGCCTCAAATGGTTCTAATTCACTGCCAATAAATAGGACACAGAGAGCTGAGTGACTGGCAAAATCTCAAAGTAACCAATTAAAGAGCAGCCTCAGGTCACCTGCTTGCTAAAAGATCAAGGACTTAACGTCGACTTGTCCTTCACTCAGGTGTGCACAGAATTTAAACAATAAAAGTCTGAACCGCTTTTTAATGGAAGTTGACATGTGCTGACACCAGGCACGTTGTGCAAATGCATTGATTTTCGTGATTATTTCGAATTACCCAATTAAGTAGAGTTTTATAAATATTTGGGGGGGCAGCAGCCCCCCGCATTACAAACCGTCACTTGTCTTGCATCTGATGAGCCTGAAGAACACAGGAAAGTCTCTTTTACTGTTTCCTTTAAGCAGTAGACAGTTTGGTCTTGTGCTAGTCATTTTTATTGTCTGCAGATGGTTTGTTAGAAAGTTAAACAAATCAAATGAGGAGCTATAGAAAAATATCAAGGGGTGATTCTGACATTGTCTGCTAAATGAGAGAGCGAAAAAGAAAACTGATTTGTGCTCACATAAAAATGGATACCTCATACACACTGTTCACGTCATATCATGGTGACTAACAGCACAAAGTGCTGGGGAGGTCTGCTATGTCTCCAGACTGATGGGTACTGGGGGTCTGAACGTAACGGGGATGTGAATCTGGTGGGTGTGTGTGTGTGTTCAAAGTTCTATATGTGGCTTCCAGTTAATCCAAACTGCTGCTTCAAGAATTATTACAAGAACAAGAAAATACGAACACATAACTGCAGTTCTTAAATCCTTACACTGGCTCCCGGTTAAGTTTAGGGCAGATTTCAAAATCCTTCTTTTAACATATAAAGCATTAAATGGCCAAGTTCCGGCTTACTTGTCTGAACTTATGATGACTTACAAACCTGAGCGCACATTAAGATCTCAAGATGCCGGTCTGCTTATGATTCCAAGAATTAATAAAATAACAGTGGGAGGTCGAGCTTTTAGTTACAGGGCCCCTAAACTGTGGAATGGTCTGCCTGTTACTATAAGAGATGCCCCTTCGGTCTCAGCTTTTAAATCCCAGCTGAAGACTCACTACTTCAGTTTAGCATATCCTGACTAGAGCTGCTGATTAACTGTACAGACTGCATCTCTGTTGTTAGTCATTAGCACTTAAACATAAGTAACATGATAGTTAGAATTGGATACTAACCCTCACTTATTCTGTTTCTCTTCTCGGTACTCAAACATGGCACTTGGTGCCACGGCCCACCTGCCAAGTTGTTTTGCCTGCCTAAGGTAAAGTCATCCCTGATGGAGGATCGCAGGAATCGTGGGAGAGAGGGGTCCTTTCATCGGATAGGCTGGCCCAGCGCTGTTTTTGGAATGGCCAAATGGGGGAGGCAGCTTGATGGCTGAGGTCTCCAGGACTCTAAATATATCCAAATCATATTATGTGATATCATCTACTGCTCTGTACTTGTAATATTTTTATTTTACCATTATATTGTATTGAGGGTTACTTGTGTTCTGTTCTGTGTATTGTATTGACGCCTTTTTTTTTTGACACCCACTGCACGCCCAACCTACCTGCCTGCCTGCCTTTGAACTGCCTTTCTCAAGGTATCTTCCATTTTTTCCCTACTAGTTTTTTTTTGGGTGTTTTTCCTCGTCTTCTTAGAGAGTCAAGGCTGGGGGGCTGTCAAGAGGCAGGGCCTGTTAAAGCCCATTGTGGCACTTCCTGTGTGATTTTGGGCTATACAAAAATTGTGTATTGTATATGGACATTGCCACGAGTAAACCGCTGGTTTATGTCCAACATGCACCATTATACTACAATCTCTTTATGTTCTCATTTTTCTGACCAGATAATTTCCAAATTTTAGGCCCAAGAAAATTCACCAAACTGTGGTCTTTATCATCTGGAGGTAAAGGCTCTTTTCTACATGCTGCACTGCACAGGCTCATGGTGTTGTATCCCGGTCTCTCTAATGGAGAACTCTGGGAAGCACAGTGGACAGCCACCCACTGGATTGTGCAACACAACTCATGTGTTAAGGATCACTTGATAAATCACAAGGCAACATCTCAAGCACTACTACTGATTGCTTGACATCAGCATCAGCCTTCACATTTGTAATGTGTCATCTGTGGTGCTTCTTTGTTATGGACACATAAAGATACAATTGAAACAAAATTCTTGAATGGCAAACCACCTAAATAGTGGATTTTATGGGGTGAGAAATCATCAAGCACAGTATGTCAAAGTGACCCTATCACCCACTGTATGACCTTTTATTGATGGCCGGTCTGACACGATTTTTCAACATCTCGGTTCTTGACCATACTAACATATCCTGGGAAGGATTCATTTAAATCTGCACCTTTTCCTGATATGTCAGCCATATCATCAGACTGGCCTCAGTCAGGATCACTAAGATTCCTCACACCTACAGGAAAACGAGGGGAGATACAAAATAACAGGATTGGTAAAAAAAATATATTTATTGATGAATTACACCTCCTATACACCCCCCTCCCAATCTCTACATCGCTCCATTCGTATCTTCCATTGACTGAAGCAGTGCTGGAAGTCTTCGTTCTTGAGGCTCTTCAACAAGCTTAACGTTTCTGTCTTCACTTCATCCATTGAAGTAAAATGTTTTCCCTTCAGGTCACTTTTGATTTTCAGGTACAAGTAAAAATCACAGGGTGCTAAATCGGGCGAATAGGGAGGATGATTGAGGACAGGAATGTTTTTGTCAGGCGAAAAACTGCTTTACGGAAAAAGAGAAAATTCGCGAGAAACGTGATGTTGATTAGCTGTTTGATTTTTTTCACCTGACATTATCGCGGCAACTCGTGTAGCGATTGTTGTGCAAACACTGAGTGGGCTGTTCACAGGATACTGTGCTAATGTGTCTCTGCGGGGTTATCAGAGACGCATTTGTTAGGAAAAAAGGACCAAAACTATAAAGAATACAAGCTTGCCTTTTTCCCATTTACAAAGCGCAGAGGCACGTCTTCGCTGACGATATGTGCGCCTTCTGGGGAGCGTCGCGGCGGCTCTCGTGACATTAACGGGCCGGGATGTCATTGTCTGTCTTCCTCTCGTGTGCGCGTGCCACCCGCGATCTCATAACGCTAGAAGTGTGAGAGAAAGTGCGAGGCACCTTCGTGTATGTTTGCCGTGGCTTATAAAAGGGATCCCGTATCGGCAATAGCTCGGGCAAGGGAAGATAAAAAAAAAAGTGCTTACTTTCAGTTTTATGAGAGAAGCGCAATTCTCGTTTCAAAGGCCGCCACAGCTATGCGCATGCGCGCCGACTGAGCTGCCACTCTACGCAGTCACGTTCACGTCATCGCGTGCCCGTGGAATGATGACGTTTAGCAGCTTAATTGGTTGGCGAGGGGGCGCCGAATACAAAAGACGGTCTTCTGGCTGTAGCGCGCAGAGGGAGCGGTCCTGTACTTGGTAGAAGACTGGCTTGAGTTTACCGAGCAGTGCGGCTTCTGCCATCATTACTTTAAAGATTTGTTTTCCTTGTATAAATATCTCTGGCTTAGCGTATTTATTGGGTTGTGGTTAATGGTGCACTGTTTATTTTTGTATATACACCTTTTTCTGTATTTTGAATATTCTTGTTTTTGGTAATCCCGGTATTACACACTCTTTAGAGGAGCAGCTGCCTGACTGAGATTACTGTGGAGGAAGGAAGGCAGATTTATTTTTGCTTTTTTTTTGTATGTATGGGTTTTCATTAATTGGTGAGCATTTTTCTTTTTCTTTAAGAGCACCTGTAAATACAACCTCACTTTATTTTTTGCAAAAACCCAACTCTTTTGTGTCCGTGTCTCCCTGTCTTACACCATCATCCTGGTCACGCTCAGGTGACCCCAGTTCTCACCCCACGGGGTGTCCCAAATAACCGTGCCAGTCGGCGGTTTGAGAAGGTGTGTAGGACGGGATATCCTTCTAGGATTCACATGCAGCGGACCGCCAGACGGTTTTCCAGGAAAGCCCCAAGCCCAGTCCGGTTATTTTTGTGGCTCATCTCATGCGACTTAATCTGCTGGCAGCGATGCAACTACACAGACAGCTACCGTATAGACTCGCGTATAAGTCGGGTCTTGAAACCCAAACAATCGATCATAAAATCAGACCCTGACTTGTACGCCTGACTCTTACATTTTTTCCTTTTCATCTTCTTGCCTCCTCCAATTTCGCATTTTGTTGCAGCAGCACAGTTACCAATTTCTTTCGCCACTTCAACAACTTTTAATTTAAAACCAGCTTCATATTTTCTTCTGATTGAACACTTCATCGTAGATAAGGGATGCTCTTACAATAAAGGTGGATGAGGGTGTGAGATACAAAAAACACAACAACAGTGTAATCATCGCTTCACAATTAATCAGGTATTACCGTCTGGTCACGTAGGCACAACAGAGCGAGAGGTTAGGAGTGCACACTGAAACGGCGCATTGCCGTACCCACATAGAAAAAAGGCCGTGTGCTCCGTGGTTACTCTCAGGTGGGCATTAGCATATCATAATCTCTTGGACCAATAGCGTGAGTTTTCCACATTCGACTTATACGACCGACATTATAAAATAATGGAAATTATACGGTAAAATCAAGTCTCGCCTTATCCGCGAGTATATACGGTATTTACACATCCAACTGTGCAGACACACACAACACCCACATGTAGAACATTCTGAAAGAATGCTAGGCTACAACACTTCCCTATGCAGCTGGATCCTGGACTTCCTGACAGAATCACAAGCCATTCAGAACACCATCTCCAGTTCCATCACGCCGAGCACTGGGGTCTCCCAGGGCTGTTCACTCCGCTGACTGGTGATTGTATGGCTGCATTCAGCTCTAGCACCATCATTAAGTTTGTAGATGCCATAATGGTCATACAGTTACATTCAGACGTATTTGGACAGTGACATCATTTCCATAACTTTGGCTCTGCACGCCACCACAGTGCATTTGAAATGAAGAAATAATTACATGATTGCGGTGTAGGCTTTCAGCATTAATTCAAAGGGTTTGACGGAAATATGGTATGAGCCATTTAGGAATGACAGTTATTTTCATACATGGTCACCCCCATTTCCAGGGGTTCTAACGTATTTGGACAATTGCCTGACAAGCTGTTCCATAGCCAGCTGGGAGCAGGGCCCTCATTATCTCATTAACGATTAAGCAGGTAGACGGGCTGAAGTTGATTCCAAGTGTAGAATTTGCATTCGGAAGCCGTCACTGTGAACTCTCAATATGAGGTCCAAAGAGCTGCCCATGTAAAGCAAAAACAGGCCATCATTAGGCAAAGAAAATGAAACAAACCCTTTAGAGAGAAAGCAGAAACACGAGGAGTGGTCATATCAACCATTTGGTACATTCTTAAAAAAGGAACACACTGGTGAACTCAGCAACATCAGAGGGTCTTAAAAACCACAGAAGACAACCGAGTGTAATGATAGCAGAATTCTGTCCTTGGTGATGAAGAACCCCTTCACAACATTTAGCCAAACCAAGAACACTCTCCGGCAGGTAGACCTATCATTACCAAAGTCTAACATCAAGAGAAGACTTCACGAAAGTAAAGACCGAGGGTTTACCACCGAGTGCAAACCACTGTCAGATTTTTTTAAAAAAAGTCCAGTTTTAGAACAGTTTTCTTTGGACAAATGAACTTAAGATCAATATGTACCAGAATGATGGCTAGAGATGGAACAGCTCACGATCAGATGAATATCACATCACCTGTGAAACAAGGTGCAGGCAATTTTATTACATGATCATGCATGGCTGTCAGTCACTGGTGTTAATTGATGATATGACTGCCGGCAGAAGTAGCAGGATGAACTCTGAAGTGCACAGGGCTACACTGTCTACTGACATTCGGCCAAATGCTGCAAAACGTACAGGACAACACTTCACAGTACAGAGGAACAACGAGACAAACCATATTGAGAAAGCAAACCAAAGTAGTGGAATAATCTTCAAAGGCCAAGTCACTCAACCGTCAGTCAGTGATTGTCCAACTTGCCATATCCTAAAACAGGGTCATGAGGGTCTGCTGGAAGCAATCCCAGCCAGCTCAGGCCGCAAGGCAGGAACAAATCCCAGGCAGGGCGCCAGCCCACCGCAGAAGACAATCAAGTGACCTCAACCCAATTGGACAAGCATTTCTCTTGCTGAAGACAAAACTGACAGCAGAAACTCCGACGAACAAGCCACACCTGAAGACAGCTGCAGTAAAGACCTGGTAAAGCATCACTAGGGTGGAAACCCAGCACTTGGAGAAGGCCATGGCTTCCAGACTTCAGGCAGTTACTGACTGTAAAAGATTTCCAACCAGGTATTGAAAAGGATCGTTCTATTTATGATTATGTTAGTTTGTCCAAATACTTTTGAGCCCCTGAAAATGGGAGGACCAGGTATAAAAATGTCTCTTTTCCAAATGGCTCATATAATGTTTTTGTTAAACACCTTAAATTAAAACTGCAAGTCTACACTTCAGTAGCATCTTGATTGCTTCATTTCCGTTGCCCGTTTTGGTGGAGCACAGATACAAAATTAGGGTTAGGGTCAGTCCAAAACTTAAGGCCTCATCAGCAATGGAGAGGAGTCAGCTTACAGAATAGACACACAGCAATCTCTCAATGTGGACAAGACAAAAGCGGTGGCTGACTTCAGGAAGGCCCATGTGGTCCACATCCTACTGCACATGGAGGACCCAGAAGTGGACCTGGTTGAGAGAGCTGAAGTCCTTGGTAGAGCAGGCACATCATCTCTACTTCTTTCATCAGCTGAAGGAAAGTCTACCTCTCTCTCCACACTCTACTGGGGCACCGTCAAGTGTGTTGTAACCAGCACCATCTGTCTGGTTTGGGAACTGCAGTGTGTCTGACCGTGAGGTCCTACAATGCATAGTGCACACTGCAGAAAAGATCATTAGGTCTTCTGTGGTCTCCATGGATGACATCTTTGTAAAGCGTTGTGAAGGTCTGCTCCACACTCCTCCCCAGGTCTCTTTGTCTCACTTCCATCTGGCAGAAGGTCCTGTAACATCTCAACCAGTTCTGCCAGCCACTACAACAGCTTCTGCTCCGTGACTGCGTAGATTTGAACTCCGATCTGCTCCTAGTAATGAAATTATATGCAGTGCATTTGTTACACTTGTCACTACTGACGTTTATTATGTTTTACTATTTATTAATTACAACCTGCTCTAATTCAAATTACTGCCATCTATCTAGTTCCAGATTACCTAGATTGGTCTGTTAGTGTCTAGGTCCTGTGTTTATTATGTACAGTATATTCTGTATTGCACAGAGACCGTTATGTTGGGCCCTTTAAGCTGCAATACTGGGTATGGATGGCAGGACCATAGAGCCACTTGACTGAATTGTTCTTTTGCATTGCTTTTCAATCAGGACACTTTCTGCATACTACTTTTAGGTAAATTGGAAACAATGATTTTTTAATAAACTGAAAATGAAAATATGGAGAAATGTAAAACAAAAAAAAAAGACCAATTATGACTCCATTTAGTGGCGTACATTTTTTTTTTTTGTCTCTACCTTGGATAACCAATCTGCACTTAACTTTGTACTTTTATTCCTGTTTAAGTTAACTTCTTCTACCCGTCACCTCGTGTTAGAATAAGGACACGTGTCATGAAAGGTAACTGAAGGAGATTGGTGTTAAAAAGGTCAACCAGCTGGAAGAATGGACATTCCATTTGTGTTGGGGCAACTCGCTAACCTGGGGAAATTTACACAAATAGTGTACATATACACACAGTACAGTGCATCTGGAAAATATTCACAGCGCATCACTTTTTCCACATTTTGTTATGTTACAGCCTTATTCCAAAACGGATTAAATTCATTTTTTCCTCAGAATTCTACACACAACACCCCATAATGACAATGTGAAAAAAGTTTACTTGAGGTTTTTGCAAATTTATTAAAAATAAAAAAATTGAGAAAGCACATGTACATAAGTATTCACAGCCTTTGCCATGAAGCTCAAAATTGAGCTCAGGTGCATCCTGTTTCCTCTGATCATCCTTGAGATGTTTCTGCAGCTTAATTGGAGTCCACCTGTGGTAAATTCAGTTGGTTGGACATGATTTGGAAAGGCACACACCTGTCTATATAAAGTCCCACTGTTGACAGTTCATGTCAGAGCACAAACCAAGCATGAAGTCAAAGGAATTGTCTGTAGACCTCCGAGACAGGATTGTCTCGAGGCACAAATCTGGGGAAGGTTACAGAAAAATTTCTGCTGCTTTAAAGGTCCCAATGAGCACAGTGGCCTCCATCATCCGTAAGTGAAAGAAGTTCGAAACCACCAGGACTCTTCCTAGAGCTGGCCGGCCGTCTAAACTGAGCGATCGGGGGAGAAGGGCCTTAGTCAGGGAGGTGACCAAGAACCTGATGGTCACTCTATCAGAGCTCCAGAGGTCCTCTGTGGAGAGAGGAGAAACTTCCAGAACAACAATCATCCCTGCAGCAATCCACCAATCAGGCCTGTACGGTAGAGTGGCGAGACGGAAGCCACTCCTTAGTAAAAGGCACATGGCAGCCCACCTGGAGTTTGCCAAAAGGCACCTGAAGGACTCTCAGACCATGAGAAAGAAAATTCTCTGGTCTAATGAGACAAAGATTGAACTCTTTGGTGTGAATGCCAGGCGTCACGTTTGGAGGAAACCTGGCACCATCCCTACAGTGAAGCATGGTGGTGGCAGCATCATGCTGTTGGGATGTTTTTCAGCGGCAGGAACTGGGAGACTATTCAGGATAAAGGGAAAGATGACTGCAGCAATGTACAGACACATCCTGGATGAAAACCTGCTCCAGAGCGCTCTTGACCTCAGACTGGGGCGACGGTTCATCTTTCAGCAGGACAACGACCCTAAGCACACAGCCAAGATATCAAAGGAGTGGCTTCAGGACAACTCTGTGAATGTCCTTGAGTGGCCCAGCCAGAGCCCAGACTTGAATCCGATTGAACATCTCTGGAGAGATCTTAAAATGGCTGTGCACCGACGCTTCCCATCCAACCTGATGGAGCTTGAGAGGTGCTGCAAAGAGGAATGGGTGAAACTGGCCAAGGATAAGTGTGCCAAGCTTGTGGCATCATATTCAAAAAGACTTGAGGCTGTAATTGCTGCCAAAGGTGCATCGACAAAGTATTGAGCAAAGGCTGTGAATACTTATGTACATGTGATTTCTCAGTTTTTTTATTTTTAATAAATTTGCAAAAACCTCAAGTAAACTTTTTTCACGTTGTTATTATGGGGTGTTGTGTGCAGAATTCTGAGGAAAAAAATGAATTTAATCCATTTTGGAATAAGACTGTAACATAACAAAATGTGGAAAAAGTCATGCGCTGTGAATGCTTTCCGGATGCCCTGTATATTGTGGTGGTACACAGACGGGAAGGATGCCAGCCTGGTGATTCCTATTTAATAAGCAAAAAATAACTTGGCAAGATAAAAACTGTGTCTTCTCTGCCAAGTGCTGCTCTTTTCAAGCATCTTAAATTCCTTGGAGTTCTGTCACGTTGGAAATCTCGGAGCCAAATGACCGTTTTCTTCTAGCTGCTGGTCTGACCTCCACAACTGGGCTAGGGCTGCCCATCAGGACGGGCTTATGCATCATCTGCCATGCAAGCCTTGGAGGACTGGGCCCATGACAGGTAACAGAATTCATTTTAAACTATTTGATATCACTTGGCCTGCATGTACTTCAGCGCCTCTCTTGACCGGCACTCCTGTAAAGCTGGCTTCTCAATTCGAGGCACTCTGCACACTTTCTGCTCACTTTGAATCATGGAAGCAGATGTGCCTTCTACACCTTTTCTCTGACTTTCTGTCCTACTTGCACTTTCTTTTTTGAACGTTACACTCAAGTCGACCTGAACAATAACACTAAAGCCAAACCGATCAATCAGACTGCTCACGGGGCTGGACACACACACACACACACAAAGTAAGTACACACACGTGTGTTTTTATATATGTGTGCGCACACACACTACAGATTTTACTTTTGAATTTCTCATTGATGATGAAAAACTGAAAAAAGCAGTTTGAAACACCCCTGGTACAACATAATTTAACAGCACAACTCATGAAATGTCGAGCAAATCTACTCCTGGACAAAGCAGCAGTGCTATACAAATGAAATGCATTTTGTGCTTTACAAATCGGACTGGTAGACATGAGAGCCAAAATATAAAAATACTGATTCATTATCTTTAAAAATGATAAAGTCTGGCTTAAAAAAAATGAACAAGAACTGGTAAGACGTAAAGAGTTGTGTTGTTTAGAAACGCGTTTTTGACTTTCCGTTTGCCTTCGTCAGTCTCATTGAAATGTCTTAAACTCCCAGTACATAAGTATCACTTCACTCCTCCAGACGGACCCAAGGCTCACTATCGTCCCTGGCCTAATTATTTAATTCACGTTCATCTTTTATAAATGGTCCATATCCTACGCGAGTTCCATTTTTGATATTAACTCACCCAACCGAATTCAGGCTGCCATGTTAGCAGCAGCCAGTCCTCTGTAGTCATCATCATTTATTTCTCATCATCACCATTCAATGCAAGTCCAATGGAAAACATTTACTTTAAATAAATTTATTTTTCATATTACATATTTTAATTGCATTATTACATAAATATACATGTCATTTTTTATTGCATTAAAACATTTTATACTGAGAAGGTGGGTTTCTGTTGGGGGGGGTTCACCTTAACAGAAAAACGACAATTGCTACGGTTCATTATTAGCTAATCTTCATAAAGTGCCAAGAACACGTTTAGGAAAATGTTTTTCTCTTTTACATTTTTTCCATTTGTTTATTTGATTCTAACATATTCAGATAGTAAATTGCAGGTTAAAAATCAACCAGATTAAAATATAAAAAATGCAAATATCACTCAGTCCTGTGTCATACATTTGTTGCTTCATGTATTTTCAATCTTAAATATTTGAGTGTATTTAGGTCATTGAACATTCTGCAGTATATATGTGTATTAATTTTGTAACGGAGTACCAGAAAGAAAATTTTGATGATAAGATCACTCATGAAACCCACCATTGTAACTTTAGCTGCCATTTAAAACTAGCAGCCCCCTCATTGGTAAGATAATGCACACAGTACTTCCATTTGTTATGTGGGAGTCTTCAGGCATCCAAGGGCAGCCACTCTCGTCATCACCCCAGCAGGCACTTCACTGAGCAGGTACAGATCTAAGGCGAGGAGCACGAATTTCCAATGATGTGCTGTCAAGGGCCTGGCCGAGGTACAAGCCCCTGCCCAGTCACCATCTTTGGTGAGTTGGCTCATCTCCTCAGTGTCTGGTTTTATTCCACTTCCTAAAGACATGAAGGTTTGGTAAACTACCATCTCCTAAATCGGCCCAGTATGAGGCGGAGAGTGCAAGTGTGTGTGCGTACGCACTTGTGTATCGTGCTGGACTGCCATCCAAGTCCAACATTATTCTAAGTGCAAAGGAGTTCTGGCCTGGCTGCCTCCCCATAACCGGACAGTAAAGTAGGCGAGTTAAGAAAACGGGTGGATGTTGAAATAGATGGGACAAAAAAATAACAGCTGCCGCTCTGTTCATGTCATCTAAGAGATGGAAAAGTTGGGCCTGAAACAATGTAGCTGGGACCCTGTACTAAAATACTAAACTATGCTTCATACTAAGTTTAAAGGTTGGGTGGTTAGGATAAACTACAGCTAAAATGAACAGGAAACTTAAAAACACGGCAGCCCACCTCAATGATATTATTAACAGCAGTCCACATGCAGTGGAGGCAGCACTCAGCAAACTAATTCATTGAAAAGAAATGTTAGTAGTAAGCTAATTTCTAAATCCACATCATTTACAGTAAAGACAGTTTTTCTAGCAACATTTCAGTCCAGGAAAAAAAAAATGAAACAAGAGTAATGTATTGCAAGTTTATTTCATTCGCTCAAACAAAAAACAAAATGTTAGCTTGTATGAAATTTAAAAGAAACAGAAATAAACATTGTGGTACAAAGTGAATGGAAAAGAACCCAGAGTAGAAGAAGAAGAAGAAAAAACAAAAAAAAAAAAAGAAACAAAAATGCTTAAAACATTTCAAAACATTCAATATGTGTGACTTGGGCTGCCATTCCCATAATTATCAGAATAATTAGTAAATAAAAGGGCTTCAGCACCAGCATATTGATTTGGACATTCAATTAATAAGATTGCAATGAATACAAGAGATTTTTACACGAGATTTGGATTTCCCACAGCCCACATTTCACCCTTTGTGAGATTTTAACAAAATTACTATCTGATCATTTATCATCATCATCATCACCACCTTCTACTCACAGACAGCAGCATTTGTGAAGTGTTCACACGTTATGAAATGGTTATCCAAATCCCCACGTTCAGAATTACAAGAAGACAAGCAGAAACAAGGAACAAGTGAACCCGTGTCATCGCAGACTCGTTTCAGAACAAGGCACAGTCCTAATTAGATTACTAAGAAATCAAATTTGCCTACAATCTTAATTTAGATCAATGGAGAAAGTTGCCACATAAACAGAATCAAATGAAGTTAAAAGATTCACAAGAAAACATGTAAAAGAAAACGTGAGGAAGAGCTCTATTAGTAAATTATCCAATGTTTATATTGAAAAATAAACCACCTATACCCAGGAGGACAAAAAAAAACTTGAGTATAACCACAAGATGACTTGAAATGGGTTCTAAAGTGCAGTCATGCTGTACATTCACAAAACTACAGCAGTTCAGTGTTTTGGTTCTTCAAAACAAGTGGAAACAAAATATGCTAACACGAGAAGTCATCAAATGAATCCCACAAAACACAGCAGCTGGCACCATTTTAAATCCGCTTTGCTCGCTCTACGACGTTGTACTTAACTTAGTCACACTTGCACCTACGCGATCGAGCACATCATACCAAGTGTGCCGTAGGAAATCTACTCACCCTGCAGTAATGGGCTCCACTTCTTTATAGGAATTCCGCCTCTTTAGTGGTTCACTTGGATTAATCTGGCAAAACGCAGCTAGGACTGAATTGTGAGGAGTCACTCAAAAAATAACTGAAAACACTAATGTCCTGGAAGAATGACACGCTGTGGCTGCAAGGTTGGTTTTTTTTTTTTTTTTTCCATTTTAATAACTAAATAATAAAAAGTACACTAAGAGGGATTAACATGTTAGTGCGAAACCTTTTTTGTTTGTTTGTTTTTACCCTTTTTGTGTAACTCTCTGTTGCTATCTTGACAGTGTTGTGGAGAAACTGATTTGAGAGGCTGAGAGGCACTAATACCAAAGAGCAATGGTAATCACAGCCAGTTTGGAACATTCTGGTGTCTAAATGAAATACAAACAGCAATTAAATAAGAACTTAAATCAGGTCAGTGTAAACAAACCAGGACTATCAGTTCACAGCTCTCTCCCCCATCAATATGCATGCATTTAGCTCCTAGTACAATACAGCTGTGGAAATCATAACATGTAATTTTAATGAGTAACTATAAAAGAAATACGGAAACAACAAACTAACTAAAGGAGAAATGAAATGCCTAACAGAACCAAAAGCTTGGAGAAGTGTAAAAGGCAACTTAATGGTCATGTTACATTTATTGCTTACAAAAAAAAAAAAAATGATGGCATGGCTGTGTGATTTTATAAAACTGAACATGCAATAAAGTTTAAGTAAATGAAATGAAAAACGAAAAAAAAAAAAAATTCCGTTGACAGATGCGGTCTTTATTTGATTCACTTTTGATACCTACTGTATTTGTATGGCGGAGTCTCAGATTTGGTAAAGCGGTAAACTGATGTAGGAAGGCATCTACTTCTGTGATCACTTGACTCCTCATACTTTAAAAGGAAAAATAGTCCAAATGTAGGCTAACTATAGTTAGGCTTTCCAGCATTTATTATTTCAGAATATTAAGCCAAAAATCCTACAAATAGGCCATCCAATTAACATATCATAAAGCTACCTGATATGGCCATGATTTTAACATTAGAACAGACGTGAACAAACATCTCCAGATATTTAATGTACATATTTCAGGTATAAGAGTATTTCAGGAAGACAAGCTTTATGGAGCCCTGCAGCAGAAGACTACAACCTGTTATAAAGTCCTTCTTTCCCAAAAAAGAAAGCCTTCCTCTGTAGCCAGCACATGGCTGCAAGATGGAAACCTGCCCCTGCCCAGTGTGCCTTTGCAGTTCAGGTCTACAGAATGTGCAAATGGTCTGTCAGCATGAAGTACTTTCCTGCACTAATACTGTTTATTTACTACAAGATCTCTCTCTCTTTGCAAATTATCAGAGGAACTTTTAAGACTTTTTTTCACCCTCTGGCAAGGTGGTCATGACAAAGCAGCAAGCTCCAAGGAAAGAAGAAAGCTCTTCACTGCCGCTATAACAAGGCTCGGCTCTCCATGTTCCAAAATGTAGTACAGTGGGTCCTTCTTGCAAAACACTCTTCAGATTTTCTTTTAGTTTTGTTAAAAAAAAGTTTTATTCCCCCCCACCCTCCCGAAAGCTCTAGTGCCAGGTCAAATGTAGAAATCTGCAGTGGAACTCCTGTTCTTCTATGCACTATTTGACTTGCTCAGTTCCTGCCTGATTGCTGAAAAGAAACAGAAAGATTTTTTTTTTTTTCCAAAACCATGCAAGGGAATGTCTTCATAATCATAAACAAGAAATGCAACTTACATTTTCTATCTATAAACCATCCACTGGAAACTCTGTGTGTGCAGTCAACTCTAATTCATTTAGATATTTTAACTTTACTGCCTTATCCAAGTACAAATGTTTAAGTGCATTTAACTTGATATTTGTTTTAATAGCAATGCCAGAGTAATGGTGATTGAGTACTAACCATCAATAAGTTCTTCTTTCAGTTTTGTCAGTTCCTTCCTCATTTCATCTAAAATATCCTGTAGGACAGAGAGATGTTACATTAATCAAAAAAGTTTTCAATAATTTAGTACAGCTCACCTAATGAAATTGTGGTTTCAAATCCTTTAAAGACACTGGAAAGGTCACTAAGCCACATAAAAATACAGAAGCCAGTATGTATGTATATTCCATCTGGTTACAGGATGTCACAGTGCTGGAACAGAGTCACTGTCTGGATAAAAGACTGAGACAACGACAATAGGGGATTAGCAGATTGATACCAGGTAAAGTACAACACATGCGATTTTTAGCTTGACACAGATTCTGGAAAAATACTGAAAGACGCAGAAAGGACTGCACATGGTATTTATAGATTTACAGAAGGCATACTGTACGATAGAGATCCCTGGTAAGAGGTGTGGAGATGCACGAGAGAGATCAGAGTATCAGAGAAGTATGAGGGAACCTACACGCAAGTCAGAAGCAGTGTAGAAAGAACAGATAGGTTATATCACGGATCATCATTATGCCGATATATTTTTACACTAGTTATGAATGCTATTGCTAGGGGAACTGGAAGATGACATGATGGAATGTGACACCACTAAGAATATTGTGGAAAGGAAACTAGGAGTAGAGAAGAGCTGTAGAGGATGGTTTTAAGATTCATAGAAAAAACACAGAATATCCAAGATTTTAGAGACAAGAAAGACTTAAAAAGGGTAAATAAAAGTTCAAATATCTCAGGTCAACAATAATAGGGAATAGAAGGCTAGATCTAGAAACAAACCATAGAATACAATCAGGTTGGAAAATCCAGAAACAAGTATCGGGAGTTTTATGTGACCGAAGGATAAGAGCAAGAGCAAGGGTAAAGGGTATAAAACTGTGTCCAGACCAGCACTGCTGTACGGACCAGAAACAAGGCAGTTAAGAAGGTATGTGAAAAGAAGCTAGAAGCTACAGAAATGAGGATGCTCAGATGGATGTGGGGGGGTAACAAACCTTGTGGATATTAGACATGAAAGAATCAGAGGTACATTAAAGTTGTGGAAATCTCAAAGTAAATACAGGAAATGAGTTAAAGTGGTACTGGCATGTCATGAGGAGAGGGGTAAACAATGTGGGAAGAAGAATCATGGATATGGAGGCATTGGGACAGAGGAGAAGACGACCAAAAACAAGGTGGATGGACTGTGTAAAGGGAGATCTAAGGGAGAAAGTCAAGCTAGGAAGTGAGAGTGGAGGAGGTTGGCCAATATAGTAACTCCACATGAAAGTGGTAGTCACGGTCTGTAAGTGGTCTTCATGCTTTCCTTATGGTTACATGGGATTTGCTCCAGTTTTCTTCCCAAAACCCTAAGGCAGCTAATTGGTAATTCTAAACTGATCCCATGTGGATATGTGCTCTGATGGGCCCTGTGATGGACTCAATCCATATCAGGGATTTGATCCAGTCTTGCATGCCATGATTCAAGGATAGGCTTTGGCTCTTTGTGATGCTAAATTGGAACAAGAAGGTTTGAAGATATTATGTTAGCCGCTATCATGTACAGTAATCCCTCACTATATCATGCTTCGACTTTCGCGGCTTCACTCTATTGCGGATTTTATATGTAAGCATATCTAAATATATAACACGGATTTTTAGCTGCCTAGCGGGTTTCTGCGGACAATGGGTCTTTTTACTTCTGGTATTTGCTTCCTCAGTTGGTTTGCCCAGTTGATTTCATACAAGAGATGCTATTGGCGGATGGCTGAGAAGCTACCCAATCAGAGCACACAGTTAAGTTCCTGTGTGCTGCTGATTGGCTCAGCGACGGAGTGCTGCATTAACCAGGAAGTCTCATCTCACTCATTCAGCATTAACATGCTACTGCTTCAGGGGCCATGTCCAAGCACCAACAGAAGATGCAAATGGTTGCAGAAAAGGTAAAAGTTTTGGATATGTTGAAGGAAGGGAACAGCTACACCGCTGCAGGACACCATTACGGCATCAATGAGTCCACGATTCTTTTTATTTAAAAAGGAGGAAAAGCATATAAGATCTACGGCCGCAGTGTCCTTTAACCAGGGTGCAAAACGAGTTGCAAGTGGACGTGATAAGGCAGTAGTCTGGATGGAATCTGTTTTAGGGATTTGGATTGAAGAGTGCTGGAAGAACAACAACGGCAGTGCTACACAGTTGCCTGAAGAGGCTCCTTTAGAAGAGCTGTAACGCTATCCTTTGTTGTGCAGTAAAATTAAACTCGTCGTTATCAGACAAGTCGTCGTGTCATTGTTGGTGAGTAACCATAATTAAATATCTACATACAGTACTTATTACATGTACATAGTTTAGTGTCACTGTACACACATTTTACTGTATACAATTTTTCTTGCATTGTACGTATTTATTGCTGGTGGCCTGTCTGTCGTCATGGCTGTAACATATGTGATATCGGAGATGCTCGATATCTTTAAAATAATATTTAGGTTTTACTGTATATAAACTGTGTTTACATACATAATTTCAACGAATCTTACCTAATATCTAAGAGAATACAAAGGGCTTATGCTGTATAATTGTGCAGGAAATGTTTATAATAGTGTGGGAGAGTTTATAAGGGCTTACAATATATAAAAATAACCATATGAACATATGATTTCTACTTCGCGGATTTTCACCTTTCGCGGGGGGGGGTTCTGGAACGCAACCCCCGCGATGGAGGAGGGATTACTGTAAACTAGTTCACCATTAAAATCTATCCAATATTCTTGCAGTAGAACTTTTTAGTAGACTGAAATTTAAATTTTGCTTCCTATCTACAAGTGTGTATGTGTACACATGGAAAGTAAGGTATACAATTACATACAGACATCATCATCTAAATATGTAAAAATACTGGACAAATATCATTTAAAAATATTGTGACAAGTTACTTCTTTATGGAAAATATTAAATCTTAGCAGGCCCAACATGTAAGAAATGCTGCACTGTTGTTCTGCTTTACAGATAAGACACAGAAGTGTTTAATATCTGTTAACTGTATAGTCAAAAGACTCTGCAATTTCCTTAAAAGTTAATGTTTACTCCTGTTTCCTGAACAGCAGTTTGTTTGTTGGGTATCACAGAAAAACAAATGAGCAAATTAACTCCATCTCAAACATTTAATTAATATTATTTTAATTACCTCTGAAAGCTTCCTACAGAACAGCTGACAAATATCCTTACTGCCATCTTAAAAATGTAGTAATTGTGGGTGTCTTGTTTGTTGTAGGATACATGACTTATCTGTTTGTGTGCTTTAGGAAAAATATGATAACTCAGGTTCCTGCATTTTTCTACTCTGTGCTGGGATTTTTTTCTGACTTCTTACCTGATTAAAAAAATCACAAAATTGTGCAGTGAATTTCTGTGGTGTGAAGTACATGTGGTTACAAGGTAACTCATTTGTGACAAAACATCTGCTCAGATGTCTGCATTTTCAGAGTGAATGGCACCTTGCTGGTGTACAAATGTGTGTTGCAGCCCAATGGTTGAGAAATGCTGCTCTGTTACATCTACTCCAAAACACTTAAAAGCTATAGCTGGTAATTATTCAGTGTAGTATTTGGTTAAACAACTCAACTCAAGTTCTGGTTGTGAAAATGAAAGCAAAAAAATGTCTGGTCAGCTACAAAATGTAATAAATTTGCAACATATGACAAGGCAAAGTAATAAAGAATTAAATTGTGTTTTCTGACCATAAAAATTCACTTGAACACAAGTAGATTAAACTCTAATGTTCTAACATAATTGCTGCATACACATGACTTCCATAACAGTAAAGTGGTGATAAAAGTATTCACAGCAAAGTTGTCAAGTTTATGACTCTGAAAATGGTACAAAGATCTCTCTTTAGCTTAGGGTTCTGGATGAATGAGGACAAAATGTTACTGGGCAGCAATCCACAGTCAACTGAAAAGTACAATCATCTTCAAAGTCAGAACAATATTACATTTTAGTTTTACTGTATTCACTTTAAATTTACTGTGTTACCTTTATGTATTCCATACTACTCACAGGACTATTCCAAGAAAAAAATATTGAAAAATGAGTAGTTAATTTGTTTCTTCGAACTGATTAATACAATACTTTACTCAAAGATTGCTCAAATCATTCTTCACCCAGCCTGCAATTAATTTAACATAGTACCACAACCATCACAAGTCAAACAAGCCATTCCACCATAAAACTCAAGGTCTTAAGTTTCCATACTGGATGCCAGTTAAATAAGAGTCAATTTCAAAATTTTACCACATACTGTGGAACCTATTGATGAATGTGTAGAGTACATCCCTTTACATTACATAAGTTTTAAACATCTACTGTATTTTCCAGCAGTATAACCTTTATATAAATAATGCTCAAACACTTAACAATATAACCTGCTAGCTTTATGGATACCACAACAATCTGAAACCCAAGTCTGAATACTAAAGTACAGACTAGTCTTATGAAAGCCACTGACATGGCTGTTGCAAAGTCCTTTAGTGTCTGTCAGCTATGCGCCTGAACTAAAATTGTGGCAATCATCAATAACCACCTATTACTTACTATGCTACCCGGTCTTTAATTTTTGTCACATCCAGTTTGTTGACTAAACATCTTCTCTCGACATACAGAATGATGCATTAAGGGTGGCTGACATTGTACTATTATATCACAATTCTATCATAACAAGGGGGCTCCGCCCCCTGCTCGCTTTGCTCGCCTACCCCCGGGGTTGGGTAACCCGAAATACATTGATGAATGTATGAGATATATCGAATTGTAAAGGTGTAGATGACGAACAAAGGAAATAAAAAACCCATAGCATGGCACATTAGAAGGATCTATTGGAATACTTCTTTATACACAACATTTGTAGTAAAATCGTTGATAAGAGTGCATCATCTGGATCTAACACGTAGATCTGTGCATATTTGCATTCGTGATTTGGCTCAGGGTGCACTGTTCCAATCCGATGTAATATTTGTCCACAAACGCAAAAGCAGTATGGGCCATTGCCAGCTGGTGGCCTGATATTTACCCCGGTAGATGCAAAAGCAAATGAACTATTGTAGGATCTAATGCAGTCCATAATGTTTTTACTTTCGGGTACATTGTTAGTTAGAAACATCCGTAGATATTCAGGATATTCATCCAAAGGAGGCAGTCTAACCTGACCCCTTTGACAACAACGTGTAAACTCATTAGTTGTATTGCCAGTTGTTTCTTCAGGGAAGGTAAGTGAATGACAATGACAGCAAATGATATTCATTAATCCTAATGAATGTTCATTAATAGTGGACACACTTAAAACCAAAAAGCCCTCAACCTGGGTGGGATGCTACAATACTTTCGAATTTTACTGCTTTCATATTGTATACCTTTGTCTGCATGTGTATCGCGCCATCGTTTGTTTGAGCCTTTTGAATTCCACTGCCTTCATAATCTCTTATCTGCCTTTTTTTCTCTCCAATGCCTTTGGGTCTCTATTCTCCGTATTGTCCTTATACGCTTTCTATGCGCCGAGAGCACATGATTTGTGTGTACCATATGCTTTTAATTTACACGATTGATTTTTTTTTGGATCGGTGTGCTCTTATATATGCCGTACTCTCTTTGTGGACCTTTGCGGACCCCGTAGTGTCTTAACCCGTGCCTGCTTTGCTTCCGCAGTTTCTGACGCTTGTTGTAGGCGCCTGCGTTCATTGATCTTATCCAGGTGGGCTCGTGTGTGTATCGTTGAGCTGTATTTTGTTCGAATTTGATGTAAAGTATTCAGCGGTTTGTACAATCCCAAGCAGCACATTATTCCTAACTTCACTCCGCAGTAGTGCCACTCACAATATGGCGGTTGTTTTATTTGCTATTTCCGTTAGTTGAGCTGTACACGCCTGCGCAGTACGTCTCATGGTCCCATCGCCGTGTACCTGCGTCCATGCCATCCGGTTTACCATTCTCGGTTAGTAATATGGATATCTGCCACTTGCGTGCAACACATTACAGGGTATAAAGTCTGCCATTTGCAATAAGGCTGAAACTTTCAGTGTGTGTGTCTGAGTTTTCATTTTGTATTTTGCTGCTTTTCACAGACCATAATTTTTATTACTTTTTAAAAATTTTCCTTAATCATCTACTTTTGAACACAAATACAAGGAATACATTTATTACAATGCATTTTATTAGCTATACTGTATACCATAGATATATAAAAATGTGCGCAATTACTATAAACTCTTATTTTTCTGTCATATTTATAAATCTATGCATAATCAAAGTCTGTCTTTTGAAAAAAGGCTACATAAAAATATACTGAATTAACCTGTCACCTTGGAAATGTACAATATCAGAACACTACATTAATTTCTATCCATCCATTTTCTAATCCTGCTTAATCCAAGTTTATGACTGCAGCATTGGGTTTAAGGAAGGAGCCAACCAGACAATTTAGTCCATCACAGGGAATACTCATGCAAACAGTCACACTGGGCATATTTAGAGTGAACAAAAAACCAAACTTCATGTTTTTGTGATGTTGAAGTAAAACCAAAGTACAATACAAAAATCCAGTGTAGACAACATGTTCAGCAGGATCACTGATCAACACCAAACCCCAAAGCAGCCACCAAAGTTGTGGAAATGGAATAAAACTTGGGAGTAGACACACTGGAAGAAATTGGTCTATTAAGTAAATCTACAATCATCCTGGACCAACAGCTACTGTAGGTCCTCCTAACAATCTGAATTTATTGGCTCATGTAATCAGCAAGGTTTTAAAAGGGCAGCACTTAGATTTTTCTTAAGACTTCCGTGTTCTTCCATCAAGGAGCAGGATTCTACAAAAAAATCCTATATGTAGAATGGTAGTTGCTGCCATGAGTAGATGCAACAGATCAATAACAATATTCAGATACCATGAAGATATTAAAATATTGCTCAATTCAAACATTGTCTCAAGAGACCCAGTGTGCACCATGAAAACATCCGACACCACCAGCTTAGAGCAACACCACGCTGAATGAATCCAGGGACCCAAAGGAATTCTGATATTTTCTGATCGTGCCACAGAATGAATAGGCATAAAGCAGGGTTCATCAAACCAGGCAACGTTTTCCCAGTGCTCCAGTGTTCGGTAATTGTATTCTTGAGCCTTCATAACTTTGGCAACTATCCTCCATTGATAACCAATTCCATATCATTAAAATACTTAACTCTGGTGTACCATCATGAACTGATCATACACACAACACAATCTAATGGCACCTGCATACCTGATAAATAGCAATGTCTGTTTGTACATATAATGCTCTTACTGACAGAGAAGTCTATGATATGGGACAGGCGTCAAATAAAATGGCCATTATTGTTTTGTAATCCCTTTACAATAACATCAACTGTGTAATGGTAAGTTCTTATTTTGATAAAAAATATTTAATTCAACCAGTTAAGTAGAAAACATGACACATGAAGTAGTAAATGCACAGAATATTTTTTTCTCTGTAGAAGAGGCTTAGCAACAGAAAAAAAAAAATTCAGGTTTTCAGACTTTGCTTTGCAAACTGAATGCTTTAATAGAAGTATCTAGTAGATCCCCATAAAATGTGCCTGCTCACAGTGGGCTAAGGTTGCCCATTAGGAGAGTTTAACACATTTCTGGCAGCTTGTGATTTCACTTCTGTGATCTTCACTTCTGTTAAGTAAGGCCGAGAGACCCCATGCTGTTCAAACTAGTTACACACCGCAATGGTCACTTCTCAAAGTCTATTTGGGTCCTCAAACTACTGACCTACAAGCAGATCATAAGCGAATAGGCACACCTCGACTGTACTCTTAACCAAAGCCTAATATTGATGTGTCTAGAAGTCCACCTTTACATTTTCTGTACTTACTTTTTTTCTGGTCAGACACATTGGAAGGCAGAACTTTACCACAACTAACAAACTATAAAATATGGCAGAACACTTACCCATATCCTCTTATGGGCCGATTTAGACATAAATAAACTAAATACAAAGCACTTCTGTTAACCATGGAAGGAAACTCAAAAAAAACAAAAAAAAAAAAAAACAAAAACAGCATCATTCCATGAGGGAAATGAACAGGAGTTCAATTACACTGAAAGTAGACAAATATACAACATAAACATCCACTCTCCATAATTTACATAAATTAAAATGGTATTAAAAAAACCTTTAAAATAATCAGTGTAATATTTGTTAAACAACACAAAGTGTCCATGGTAAATAAAAATAAGTTATGAAAGTTTAACAGAGTACATTGGCATTGGCTGTGCTGTGTCTTTAGATAGGAAAGCTATAAAATGTTCCAGCCGAGACAAGCTCCTTATCTAATGTAGTACAGGAACATAGGGACGCCTAAACTTATAGCAAACAATCCAGAAACAGCAAACGGCACACCCATACTGCATATCTCAATGCATACAAACTGCACTATAAAAAATTGATCACTATAATATAGTAACATATTCAGATGAGGAGAATGTTAAATAATGCATTACTTTTTTATTTAAAAAACAAAATGATAAAAAGATAAAATTCTTTAAGTTTCTTGAAGGATTAAATTGAAGCATACTAATAAATGCTGCAGTTTTGAACACACATTTTGTAAAGCCATTACTGATTTTTAACTGTTTTAAATTTTACTTACGTTTGTTTTGACTGATGATATGATTAAAATGTGAGTGAAAATGAAATATAATTTAGTTTAGACAAGAGAACACTAAAGTTAAAACACTTTATGTAAGGGATTTTCTTTCAAATTTCTAAAAAAAAAAACCAAAAAAAAAAAACCTGAGGTGTGGCAAATGCAAATGACTAAAAACTTGGAACACTTTTGAAATGACTGTGTAACATGAATATCTTCATATCTTATATCATTAAGGCACCCAAAGAGAACAGTCACATGAAGGACCTTTATAAACTGCTGTGCAAATAAGGATACAACACACAGACATGGATAGACAGAAAATCACAAGAAATGTTTTTTATGATTTCAGAGAGTTGAGTTATAAGAGAATGACCAAAATGCTGCAGGAACGTCATGGAGGGCAGCTTACCTGTTTTAATCTGTCATAGTCTAATCCTTCTCCTGACACCCCATTGGCACTTAGGGACCCAGTTGGCGTTGGTGTGGACTTCGGTCTATTTATAAGACAAAACAAATTACTAATGTATTGTTTTGCTAATTTAGCTACCTACAAAATAAAAATACATTGAAGTCTCCTACTTATACTTAAGTTTCCCTCTGTTGATATAACCAGAACTTACACTATGATAAATTTAATAACCTGTACCATTACTATTGAGTAGAAACTAGAAAAATATACAAATATGTACCACATAATACAAGATGCATGCAAGAATATAAGCAAATAGTTTTATGTATTTCTTATCTCATTTATATCTCAGGATTCACATTAAATAGATGTACAATCCTACCAAATTTCAGCTTTTTAAACACAGCAAGTTCAATAAATACCACTGTCCACATTGTGATACACCTAAACAGTACATGTTTATGGGAGGTGCACCAGAAATATAATGTACTAATGTACTTCATCTTGTGATGCTCACCAAGCTATGATGCAAAATTTATATATGGATTATTATCAATTATGCACTACAGGTCCACAAAACATTTTATATTTTAATTTTGAAAATATGAATATTACAATGGCATTGTACTTAATAAAATAATAAAACAAATACAAGCATTTACTTCAAAATCAATACAGAGAGAACAAAGGAAAAATAGAAATACACAGGAGAAAAAAAGCAAAACAAGATTCCTCTTGAACAGCTCGGAAAACTGAAAATTTTGTTGATGCAAAACACTACACAAGTGGCAGTATCTGTGATTAAATGGCAATGACTCTTGATGGTGTAAGAATGCATTTGGTGGCATGCATTTTGAGGATTTGTGTGCACGAGCATGATTAAGGATTAATTTAGTAAAATAATAGACTGAATAGGTCATGATGAAACTTGAGGAATGAAGTTTGATCAATTTTAGAACTCCACAGAGATGCCAATCACACTTGGTATCATGTGCATAAATGGCAGGATTTGGTTCATGATACGCTAGAACAACAGGGGAAAAGTGTGCCAATCAATTGCAGGTTATATCTTATAAAAAGAATGTCGTTCCGTATAATTACACATTTATTGGTACTGTACATGCTTTCCTTGGAAAAACAGCACAGTCATATTCACCTTTCATTTCAAAAGGGCAGGAGTCCAATGAAAGGCCAAAGCATTTGATAATAAGAATTTGTGAAATACAGTCATCCCTCACCTATCGCGGGGGTTACGTTCCAGAGCCCCCCACGATAGGTGAAAATCCGCGAAGTAGCGACCTATATTTATTTTATTATTGATACATATTTTAAGGCTTTATAAACCCTTCCCACACTCTTATAAACACTTCCTACATTCTTAAACACCACAGACCAACACTGCACACAGCGATCAGACGTCGATGTGTCTGCACTCGCTTTGTGAAGGGGGGCAGCTGAACTCACGCTGAGCAGAAATGGATTTTGTGCTGCTTCTGCCAAAAAGCCTGCTTGTCGCTCTGCGCTTTCGGAAGGAGGAGGAGGAGTGGGGGTGTGTGAGGGCTGAACGTACGTTCGCTCAAACCCCCCTCCCCGGAGGCGCAGTAGCTCCTGCCACTTCGCATTGTCAAGGGGGTGTGGAGCTGAATGAACGCTAAGGAGAAGTGGACTTTGTGCTGGCTTTGTGCTGCTTGTCGCTCTGCGTGTCAATAATTTAAAAGCCTGTACAGCACCTATTTTCCTGTCTCACTGTCTTATCTTGCGTGAAGTTAAAATGTTTTATAATAGTGAGATGTTACTCATATCCTTAGCCCGACATCCACATATCATATGTGTTAACAAAGTGTGTTTTATAAGTTTACATGTGTTTAAAGCATGTGGGATGGGTATTTTACGGCTTAAACTATAAAAATGTTTATTTATATGGTCTTTCTATATCGCGGATTTTCTCCTGTTGCTGATGGGTCTAGAACATAACATCCGCGATAGGCGGGCAATCACTTGTATTTAAAAACCCGCGAAGTCGTGAATCCGTGAAAAGTGAACCGTGAAGTAGCGAGGGATTACTGTACATTTACTTGAAATGACCATGCCTAACATCTAAATGTTTCACAAGTTGCAGACCTATTTTTGATATAGCCCATCATGGTGTGGGCATCCCTGTTCCTTATGTACCCGAGTTAACCATAACTGTGAGAAACCTTCAGAATTTCCTTAGGGTGGTATGAAAATCAATGACCGCAACCATGCAAAAACCTACTTTTGCAAGGTTAAGGAATGTAAAAAATTCAGAATTCTGAAGCACATCTGGCTGCAAAATTTGATATTAGGAATTGGAATCCTGTACAACATTGCTAGTGATGAATTAAAAACATCCTCGGATGAAGCCTTAGATTAGACACTGCCTCCAACATTCTAAAGACAAATATTTCAAAAATGAAGAAACATAAAAAAAATATATAATATTTTGAAATTAGGTGTGGTTTTATTTAAAATGTATTACAATCCATTTAAAGTGATT
The DNA here is from genome assembly GCF_900747795.2 of Erpetoichthys calabaricus. NCBI lineage: Eukaryota > Metazoa > Chordata > Cladistia > Polypteriformes > Polypteridae > Erpetoichthys > Erpetoichthys calabaricus. The sequence continues at coordinate 47,233,920 of NC_041396.2, forward strand.
TCTTAACAGTGCGATTTATAAAACCTCCATTACAATTTTGTGACAACATATTCAAAATTGAGCTACAAATACTTTTTAATAATAGTTACTTTTACCAATTCATTCATTATTATACCCTAAAAACTGAATAAACAAAAACCATCATCTAACTGTGTTGAGACGCAACTTGAAGTTTTGTATTACATTTTTAAAACACATTAGTGTAATTTATTTTCCTAGCATTAATGTTTTTGTGTCTGCCAAAACATAACTATGAAATACAGATGCAGTACATCATAATTAATGTATCAAATACAAAATATTTTAAAACTAGTATTAAAAAAAAAAAAAAAAAAAAAAAAATTTTTTGATGTTGGTGTTAAAGCACAAATAATCTGCAAACGTAACTTTTGACTTTTCAGATGTGCCTATGTAAAATAACAGCTTCACTAAAAGAGTAGTCTTGAGTTTGATTAAAAGCTAACCAATTCCTATTTTTCTGACATGCTGAAAATCCCACCCTTATAAATTCTTTACATGGGTCAAGTCTGGAGGGAAGGAAAGTGGCCATAAGCCAGAATTTCCTGTTGTTGCTTCCTTTCTGAAACATGTGCAGGTATGGCCCGCTATGAACTGGAGAGCAGCAGGCTGCATTTCCATGAATCTTTAACATGGATCAAAGAATATACTTCATTGTCAAATAAAATGAGCAACTCATCACATCCCTGAAGGCAATTTAGCAAAGCACATTCAGAGTAGGAAAAACTAGGGTTGTTTGAAATAGGATGGGTCTAGTTTCAATCACTACTATATCTGTTTATGGGTAATTTGTAAGCACTTCCCATATTATTATCACAGATTGGAAAATCTAAGCAGATTAATAGGAATAATAGAAATTAAACACTTCGATTCCATATGTGTGGGAATGTTCTCTCTTTATAGTCTATTTTTTTTTTACATTAAATTTAATATGCAGCCAAATTAATTTTCTATTTACAGGTAAAAGTTGACCTTAAACTTGATTAAAACCTAAATTTATTCCTATCTTAAATGGAGGCCATATGTTTGCAGGATATTATGCAATGTCCTTAAATCTGGAAGAATGTGGATAGAATGCAATGGACTGACATCATAGTTTTAATCCTTCTAAAAATTGAAACACTAGAGTGGCTAGAAGGAAGACATGTTTAATTTAAAGGCATATGACAGCCTGCTTGGACTTTCAAAGGAGGAGGACGTTGGGAGCATGCATTGGACTTTCAAAGCATGAAAAAAAAAAAAAAAAAAAAAAGATTTTCTTGTCTGATTAAACAAAAATTGAACACTCTGGGCAGAACTCAAGGCACTTTGTTTGATGAAGACCAGGCTCTGCTCATCATCTGCATAATACATTCCGTACCGTGAAGCATGAAGGTAGCAGCATTGTACACAGACAATCTTTTGAATGCAGCCAAAAACAGACAGGTCCCTGATGAAACCCTGCTCCAGAGCGCACACAACCTCAAGCAATGGTTCAATTTTTAGCACAATGATGACCTAACATATACAGCCAAGACAACACCTGAGTGACTCCTCGAGTGGCCCAGGCAAAGCCCCCACTTAAACTCCTGAAGATGGCAGTTTACTGGCACTTCCCATCCATTCTATCTAATCACTGAAAACCTGAGAGAATGTGCCAGGAAGAATGGAATAAACTGTCCAAATTCAGGTATGCAAAGCTAGTAGAAACGTACCCGAGAAGAATCCAAGCTGTAATTGCTGCGAAATATCTATATGAACATTTACGTAAATGAGACATTTCACTATTTGATTTTTAAAAATTAGTATACCTTTCTAAAACATGTTTTTACTTTGTATTATGAGTTATTAAGTGTAGGCAAAAATGGCAAATGTATCCATTAAAATTAAAACTACAGCACAAGGTTTGCAGAAAGTGAATGGGTCCAAATAAACTATGAATTCTAGTGTTAATGGCAACCACCTCACATTAAGTAGAATATCATTCTGATGATTTCATCATGTTTTACACATTCACTTTTGAAATGATGAAAGCCTCAAAACATAAGTACTGTGTACATTGTCTTACTAGTGCGCTTTTTTCCCCCCCATGGTTATTCTTAATACACGCTATATATTATATACATATACATATATACACACACACACAGTAGACCCCCGTGAAGTCGCGGTTCAGGGTTCGTGGATTTTTCCTTAGAACCTAACTATTTATTGTTAGTGGAAAGTGCAAATATCCTCTGCAATTTTTTACGGCTTTTTTCGTGGCAATACTGTGCTGTAGAGAGAACAGGAAGCAACCGCTGAGGGAAACGTGGTTTGAGATGGTGAAAGTAGCCAATCCGAGAGCGTTATTCATTTCTCCTTGCTGCTGATTGACTGCTGCCCTGTGACATGTCTCCAGCTGAGTGTCCTCGTGTTTTCCATTTTGTTATTGTATTCATTTTGTTATTCTTAAACGCACAAGATGTCACTGAAATGCCCTGCACCTTCTAAGGCTTCTGGCACTGAGCCTAAGCGCCAGAAGAAGTTTAAAACACTCCAGGAGAAGGTTGAACTACTGGATTTACTCCGGGAACTAAAAAGTTATGCTGTAGTAGCGCGCCACTATGGCATTAACGAAAGCACTGCACACTACATAAAGAAGAACGAAGCAGCGATCTGGAGTACCGTATCTGTTAAGTTTCTGTGTTAGTGCCAAAAAGGTAACGACTGTAAGGAATAAAAATATCGTCAGGATGAAATCTGCCTTGGCATTGTGGATCACCGACTGCAGGAAGAAGATCATCACCTTGGATGGTAACATAATCCGTGAGAAAGCACGGAAATTGTACCAGCAGTTTGCTACAGGAGATAATGTAGCAACTTCCCATCACAATATTCCTGAAACCTATAAAGAAAAGCCAACACAAAACACCACCAGAAGAAGACCCGTCCAAAGATACGACTCCTCCTGAAGAAGAGGCGCCACCCGAGGAATTTTAAATCCTCTGCATTGTACTGCACAGCTACTTTGTCATCATCATCAATATCATTCATCATTGGTGAGTACCCGTACATTTTACTGTATTTTAATTAAATGAAATTATTATGTATTTACTCTACTTATACCAAAGAAAACGCGCTTGCGGTTTTTCACAATTTGCGGGTGCTCTAGGAAGGTAACCCCCTGCGATTTTTGGGGGTGTACTATATATTTTATTGGCTGTTATAGTACAGCAAAAATAAGGAAAGTCTTTTGAGGTTGACTTTATCAATACTCTTCTCTAGCTGCCTTTTAGCAATTCTGATATCTCTTTCATCGGTCTCATGTTTTAACGCTATATGGTTTAAGCTATTATTTATTCAATATTTTATTCAATAGGTTTTAGTCTATTTTTCTTAATCACTATAAAGATCTATTTCTTATCCTACAGTTTATAATTTTTATTAAAAAACTCTGTTATGAAGATAAATAAAACCTTTAATGAAGGTTATCCCAAGGTACACAAGGAGCAGGATTTGTTAAATAAGTAAAACTGGACAGGCCAGGTTTGTCCACCTGAAGATGTTAGACCAGATTTATTTCTTTAGGGCTTTTGCACATCAGTTCAAGATTTGCTCAGTTAAAATGACATTATTTTAGTTTTCACCTAATTTGCATTGTCAGAAGATTGATAAACATATTATATTGTGATCATTTTTAACAGTTCAACAACTGCCACATTCTGAATTGTGGGTTTAAAAAATAGTAATTAAAAATAAAAGAAACTATTTGCAAAGAATGTTTAGAATTATTTTCAAGCACTAATAAAATAAACATTACTAATTAAAAAATGCTTTAAAAAACAAAGCAGATAAAACTTTCACAGGATATACTGGCATGTAAGTGAAAAAACAACAAGTAAAATATATTTTAATAAATTAGTATATTAACATATTTATTAGTCAGTCATTATCCAACCTGCTATATCCTAACAATCACAAAATATCTACTGTACATACCTAGGTTCAAAATTCTTAAAGAATACAGGTTAGCAGTTAAGACACACATTTACAACTTTTTAAGTGTTATGCAAATGTTACTTTCCCAAAATCAACTCCATTAAACATACACCAAAGGAAATTAAACATACTAGTGTATGTCAACTTCCAAATGCTTCTTAGGACACTACTTTCTCAAAAAATAGACTAACTTTGCCCCCTACTGGTCACTTTGTACACAGCGTTAAAGATTCATTTTCATAAGTTATATCACACTTTACAGGTTTCTATACCTGCTTAGGGAATCACAGTAGTTGTCAGAAACCATCTGATTTCTCCATGGTGAATCCCGTCTGTGAGGGTAAAAAAGACTAACTTAACAGGCTAATTCTAACATCTAAGGATGAATAAGAAATAAGAGAGCATAATTTAAAAAGTAACCTTAAGGTGTGCACGCTGCCTAACTTAACACAGTTAATGTAACTTACATAGCTTATTACAGCTTTTACTTAAATAACGTATACAGAAGCATACATATTGTAAGTATGCATTTATATTGGTATTGAAAAGTACACAAAATAAATGAAAATGCAAATCCTCCTAATTAAAAAACTGTATGCTACATTTTGGATTATTTCATAAAAATCCCTTTGCACTGAATTTACATGAGATTGACCTAGCTCTGTCCGCATCATTTCATTTTCAGAATGAAACACTTCATGACAGGCCAAAGAAAAGATAAAAGAAAAATAATTTGCAATTCCAACTATCTAAATTTACTTTTACAAAAAGAAAATGCTTTAATATTTTTTATACACTAAACTTAAATGATATACTACTTCGGCTATGGTGAGAAAAGTAGTATTACCTTGATATAACTGGAGATTTGCTACCATTCATAGTGTTTGTTCTTTCCCAGGGCTTTCTAGCCATATCTAAACAAAAATAAATTAAAAAAAAGAAAAATCACCCACATGCCAGCATTACTCCAAGTTTCTTTAATATATTCAAATTTTCAGTGAATTCAGATTTTAAGTAAAGGGCTTTTAGACATTTTGTTACTTTACATTAAACATAATTTGCTCTCACTGTTGATAGTTGGGTGCTTTGAAGCAGTCAGTCTTGCATAAAACATGAACAAGACTAGTTGACTACTATACTGTACAATACTTTTTTTTTTTTTTAAAGTTTTAACCACAAGAAAACAATGTTTACCTGGAGTACTTGCTGCTGGTATCTTAGGACATGTGGGTTCTGCATCCTCCTGTAGGGAAAAATATAACTAGGACCATTACAAATTTTATCAAGAGAAAACTGACTGGCACACACACACTGATGGAACGCATCAATGGGCAGACACTGCCCTCCCATTCTCGGGAGGACAATATAATGTAAGGACGGTGGGAGACTGCCTCCTGGGGTGACGTGTTTCACCCAGTACAATGGGGTGGCAGCATCCCAATACAGTCATATGAAAAAGTTTGGGAACCCCTCTTAATTCTTTGGATTTTTGTTTATCATTGGCTGAGCTTTCAAAGAAGCAACTTCCTTTTAATATATGACATGCCTTATGGAAACAGTAGTATTACAGCAGTGACATTAAGTTTATTGGATTAACAGAAAATATGCAATATGCGTCGTAACAAAATTAGACAGGTGCATAAATTTCGGCACCCCGACAGAGATATTACATCAATACTTAGTTGAGCCTCCTTTTGCCTCTAGATGCCTCCTATAGCCTTTGATGAGTGTCTGGATTCTGGATGGAGGTATTTTTGACCATTCTTCCATACAAAATCTCTCCAGTTCAGTTAAATGTGATGGCTGCCGGGCATAGACAGCCTGCTTCAAATCAGCCCATAGATTTTCGATGATATTCAAGTCAGGGGACTGTGATGGCCATTCCAGAACATTGTGCTTCTCCCTCTGCATGAATGCCTTTGTAGATTTTGAACTATTTTTTGGCTTAACGAGCTGATCCAACCAATTTGGTGTTGCAAGTAATCAGTATTGAGCAGTTACATGCATTCAAATCAACAAAATTACAAGGGGACCCAAATTTTTGCACAACCAATTTTTCACATTTAATTTCGTACAACTAAATACTGCTTCACTAAAAATCTTTGTTCTGAAAACACCCCAGTACTCAGATGTTCCTAGGAAATGAAAGACATACCACTGTTATCTTTTTTGTTGAAAGTAAATTATTACGCAGGCTGAGAGGGGTTCCTAAACATTTTCATATGACTGTAAGTAAGGATCCCATATGAATACCAGCAGGTCTGCATTGGTGGTGTAGTTCCAATAAGCAGCTTTGTTGGGGTCCATGGTTGCCACTAGAGGAAGCTGTCAGAAGGAGGCTCCTCTATCAAACACTGTATGGTTAAAATTATGTGGTCACCACTCCTGATTAAGTTCAGGTTTTTCAGACATGGTCACTGTTAGCAGGTGCGTAAAATCAGCATACAGCCATGAAATCACCATTCACAAACACTGTCAGTAGAAAGGGTTGTACTGAAGAGCTCGGCAACTTGCCACTGTCATAGGATGCCAAGTTCACCACTAATCAATACATGAAACTTCTGCTCTGTTAGACCTGCCCAAGTTAACTGTAAAAGTTATTCATGTGAAGTGGAAGTGACTAAGAGCAACAGTGGGTTAGTCATAAAGTGGTAGACCACACAAATTCAAGAGTAGTGCTACCAAGTGCAGAAGCACACAGCACGTAAAAATCGATCATCTTTGGCTGCATCAGTCACAACAGAGTTCCAAACTGCCTCTGGAAGCAACATAACCACAAGAACTGTGCATTATCAGCTTTATGAAATGAGTATCCATGGCAGAGCAGCTACACAGATCACTATACACAAAGCTAAGGATCAGCTGGAGTGGTGTAAAGCATGCCACTATTGTACTCTGGAGCATTGGAAACATGTTCTCTGGAGTGATGAATCACATTTCATTTTCTGGCAGTCTGATGGATGAATCGGGGTTTAGTGGACTGCATAGTGCCTACTGTAAAATTTGATAAGAGGAGGGGGTAATCATTTTTGAGGGTTTGTGCACACATCCAAGTCCATAAAGATAATGTTTGAGGGGTCTGTGGAGCGAACTCAAGTGTACTAATACACAGCCCTTGACCCCAGAGTTGGATCTAAAAAAGAAGTCCTCCGCCTCAACTAGGTGATATGAATTTTATAGTGGAGGAAGACAAACTTTGTCTGTAGAGGAGAAAGAGGGAGGGACAAAGAATGAATAGGAGTAAGAGTAGCATATCACTGGTCTTGTGCGCTATGATAGCAGCATCTTTCCCTACATGCCAGAAAGTAGGGAGATGCTGCAGGCTGGTTACATATGCCAGAAAGAATTTCACAGTACTCTGTACACGTGACAATATTGCTACAGATGCAACCACCCATACACACACATATGCATGCATACAGAAATGCATGTAAATTCACATGCATACTGTGAATTATTAATAAGTCTACTCACTTGTTTTTCTTTTGTTTCTGGTTCAGGTGTTGATCCCTTTTCAGCAATTCTTCTCCTAGACAGAAAATTGCAACTTTAATTATCTAGGCTTTGCACAGGGAAAACACTAGCAGTTAACACTATTTTGTTATTTAAAGTCTGAACATACTGTTATGATCAAATACGTGTAATACATGTTTTAGAAATGTCTACGGTTTACAAGTGATTATATAAAATGGGGAGATCAACTACCAATATTAAAAGCAGATTTTACTTAGTTAAACATGAAGATATCATTCTCAAACTCATTAATGAAATTAATGGTAATGGGGGCTAGAGCCAATTCTGTCAGCATTTGCTAAAAGGCAGGAAACGGCCCTGGAAAGGGTATCTGTACATCACAAAACATGATAAATAATTAACTTCTGATTATTTGTCAATCCAAACATCAAAGTTTAAAAACATTTCTGATTTTACATGTCTGAAAGTATTTTTAAACAGATGGCATTATATCAAAAATATATATTACTAGCAGTGCCCTGCGGCTCCGCCCGCGTATTAGTGAAAAAGGACAGTGAGGAAGGCCCTGCCCGGCTCCCCACTTCTGACGTCACGCTTCCTCTTCCCCTCAGCCTGCAGCCTCTGTCTCAAATTAGCACAAATATATCGCTCTGGCAAGCAAACTATGCTTACTGCAATGAGAGAAGTTGCAAAATCAACCGGAATGTTCAAGCAAATTATGGAAAAAAAACAAATCTAAATCTGTTAAGTAGTTCTCTCATGAAAATCAGACAGACATATAGACAGACAGATGCTCGAATGAATATATATATGACACTGTCGTATTTTAAAGTTTTTGGCATATCTTGCAATAAACCCCGAAGTCAATTAAAAGCAATGATGGTATTTTTATATACCTATATGTATCATTTTTTTTTACTCTCAAATTAATCTTGTCTTTCCATGCTGTCTGGTCTCTTTCAACAGAAAGATATGTAATTTGCATAGGTACAGTATATGCCCAGATGAGCAGTGCATCACAGCTGAGTGAATCTGCTTTTATCAAAGATGTACGTTCAGCCACATACAGTGAAGGGCTCAATACCATTGAAAAGCTAAGGCTAAGAGTATTCCAGTGATGTTGCACATGATTGGTCATTCATATTACGTCACAGCTGTGTGTAAAAAGGAGGACATAAAATCGCGTGTGAAACAGCTCGATAGATAGATAGATAGATAGATAGATAGATAGATAGATAGATAGATAGATAGATAGATAGATAGATAGATAGATAGATAGATAGATAGATAGATACTTTATTAACACACAGTTACACACTTCTGTCATAGTACACAGGGATTGTTTGATTGACATGCATTAAGGCGTGAAGTTTGCACTAGAGAGGTGTTATCTTCTTCTTCTTCAAAAAAAAAAACATTCGGTTGAGGAAGTCTTAAAGTACCAGAATGCTGGTGACACGGAAAAAGACTATTGAGAACAACATGTTTGCTAAAGGACTCAATGCTATGCTTGATTTTTAAGTACTGCTCATAGTTTAACTCTGAAGCATTGCGGCATGCAGTTTTACAGTTCAACTGTCATGAGTTCAATTACCATATACAGGAGAATGCTTGCTAAACATTCTGCCTGTTAGTTTTCTGAGCACTGCTCTTCCAGTTTCAACTTAAAGTATCTGCAATGTACTTGCTTGCAGCTTCATGTGCTGACCCCCTCTCTCTATCCCCTCTCAATCAAATGCCACTGAATCACATCACACAAATTTTTACATGGGACTGTTTTAAATCACATTTAATTCACATGGGAATCCCTCTCACTGTCCCAATCGATCAAAAGACATTATTCCTTTCCATTGTTTTGAGTAATCCAGTTTTCAACTTGCATGCCAAAAATGTGCACTTTAGGTCGATTCGACATTCTATAGTGGCCCCTTTGTGAATGGTTTAGGTGTATGATTGTGTAACTAGCTCTGGATCCAGGACAGGCTCTGCCATGGGCCCAGGGTTGCCAGAAAAGGCACTGCTTCCACCTTGAGACCCAAAAAGGGAACAAGTTGGTATGAAAATGAATGTATGTACTTAATTTACTCCAGATGTAAATTAAATAAGTAGGTAACAACAAACAAACCAATAAAAAAACTCTTAACCTTTCGGGGGGCAACTAAGGCAAGAGAAGACGTGTAAATTAAAGGGGAAAAAATGACCAATCTATTGTTCAAAATGAAAGGTTTCTCTGTGTCTGGTGGTAAACAGAAAATGCTTCAAAGTCTGGCATGAAAAATAATTCTGAAAGTAAAGGTTTGAATGAGTACATAAGTACATAGTTAAAAATTGTTTACTCGTTGCTTCAGTGAATAATGTGTATATTTTTTTTGCTAAAAAATACAAATCTAACTGCAATACTTGTTTAGAAAAAACTGTTGAAGTGTTAGACACAAAATGTTTCCAAAATGGGATATCTTATGCTAAACAATAGAACTTTGCAATACTGTGGGATATGACATCTTGGGGCACAAAAGGAAAAAAAATGTACGATGCAAGGTTATGCATCATAAAATGTCTTAGTTATGTACTGTATAATCCAGATGTTTGGAGAGAAATTCCTAAAATAATTAATTTTCTGTGTTTTACTTAGTTGATACTGGTGTGAAACAAATGTTGTTATTCATATAAAGACTCTTCTAAAAAAAATTGAAGTGTTATACTCAGTACTCTTTAGCCATGTGCCGGTTCTTTATTACATAAGTAGAATAGCAGCCATTTATTTTTGGGTATGTAATTTAGATGCAATTATACCAAAAACCCCTTACAGCATAAAAGGTTAAACAAGATCATTTCTAGTAGAGGGTGTCAAATGACAATCTACAAGTGTCACAGCAGACTGCTTCCTTGCGCATGCTAGGGATGTCTTTGTCTAGTTACACTGATTTAAATACTCTAGTGCAGGGGTCTGCAACCTTCACTATGAAAAGAGCCATTTTGCCCCCTCTTCCTCCAAAGAAAAATAGTCTGGAGCCGCAAAACATAACACAGCTGATAAACTTTTAAAAGTTTTAATCTTTTTTAAGATTTTACATGTTACAACCACGGAATACAACAAACAGAAGTGCAGTGTGCATGTGTAGGGCTACTTTGAAATAAATTAAACTGAACTATGCAGGCCTATTTGGGTCCTTCCTATACCTGTGTAAAATTAAAATAAAAACTAGCCCACTTTAATATAAATAAAACATTTAGCTGTAGCTTAGCAGCTTTAAAAAAGTAAACATAAAATTCCATTTCAGTGTGCTGAATCAACTGAAGCACCTGAACATACAAAAAAACCTACATCAGCTCCGGGTCCGAAATGAATGTGTTTTGTTTTTCTGAAAAATAATAGCTTATTAAATGCTATTGTTGTCACCTGTTTAAAGTGACTTCTGTTTCTGAAGTTCGCTGCTGATCATCTCTATGTCAGGGCTGTACAATGTGACTTTGACCTTCACACAGGACTGCAGGCTTTCATGTGTGAGGCGGGAGCGATATTTGGACTTTATGAAGTTCATGCTTGAGAAAACTTGCTCACTTAAGTATGTTGAGCCAAAGATGGACAGGACTCCAAATGCATATTTTTTCATGTTCATATACGTTTCAGGAATGGCACTCCATGTGTCGAAAACAAATTTGTCGGGTTTGGGGAGGTTTTAAATATCACTCCATTTGTGCTCTTTAGCGAGAGTAGCCTTCTGACGGGTGACTTCTTCAAGATCCGCTGTCAGGCATTTGAACTTGGACACCCATTAATCTTTATCTGCTATGTCGTCCAGTTAAATTTCTAGATCGGGTTTACTCCTGTGAATGCGGATGTGTTCAGAAGGGATGGGTCGATGTCCAGGGGTGTGACAGGGAAGGAGAGAGTGTGTGTTTTTCCTTTCTGAACTCACTGAATCTTTCTCTAAATGCAGCTTGCATTTTCTGAGCAATTTCCCGTTTGTTTTTAAAGTCGGAGAATAGATGCTCTGATATTTTTATGAACGATTCTTTCATGTATTCTCCGTCTGTGAACGGCTTACCCCTCCTTACGATCTCTTGAGCTGCCACAAAACTAGCGGCTGTAGTTGACTGTGTAGAAGTGATCCACTTTTTGAAAGTATGTTTGCTCTGTTCAGCTTTCCGTTGCAGTTCCGAAATTGCTCTCTTTCGCTTATTTTCAGTGAATGCTGAGAGCTTGTTTTGAAAATGTCTTTCAATGTTACATTTTTTGTTGTTCGATAATTTATCGCCACATATTAAGCACACCGGTAAGCCAGCGTCGTTGGCGGTGAAGGCAAATGCTTCTGTCCACGCAGAATTAAACTCTCTAAATTAGATGTTAAAATGTATAACAGTAGTAGTAGTAGTAAATAAACATATATATATATATATATATATATATATATATATATATATATATATATAAATACAAGTTAAATTAAGAAATTTCCATCATTCATTTTCATGGTTTTTATTTTTTTGTCAAGGCCAAAGGGAGCCACTACAAGGAGGCTGAAGAGCCGCATGTGGCTCCAGAGCCGCGGGTTGCCGACCCCTGCTCTAGTGTTTGAGCCTCTCAGTTTTTATTTTTTGCTTTCACACTTTTAATTTTCAAACCAAACTTTTGCTGATGCAAATGTAACCCTCATTTAAAAAGGTTACATATCCTTCCAGTGACAGGCTGTAACTTGCAGTTAAGTAAATGTGATTTTAAGAAGTAACACACCCTGCATTGTTGAAAATATTGATCTGTGTGATGAGTAAAATTTGCCCCAGATCAGATCATATGGAAAATAAAAAGACATGTATTAGCATAAATAGACATAAAAGTAATTAAGAGCTTCTATAAGCATTAAACTTAGTTTGAATTACACATGTCAAGCAAATAGTTAAATAAAGGCATTTGCCATATTTCATTTAGGCTCAGAGCAAAATCACCAATATTGAGTAACTCGGAAAGACATAGCAGGAAGAGAATGACATACAGAAACTGAGGACAGAGAAGGGGGAACACCTGTTGTTTGCAGTTCAGCTAAGAAATAAGGGAAGCTGAAAATGGTATTAACAGGGATTGTTTGATTGACATGCATTAAGGCGTGAAGTTTGCACTAGGGAGGTGTTATCTTCTTCTTCAAAAATAAAAAAACATTCGGATGAGGAAGTCTTAAAGTACCAGAATGCTGGTGACACGGAAAAAGACTATTGAGAACAACATGTTTGCTAAAGGACTCAATGCTATGCTTGATTTTTAAGTACTGCTCATAGTTTAACTCTGAAGCATTGCGGTATGCAGTTTAACAGTTCAATATTGGGTAACTAGGAAAGACAGAGCAGGAAGAGAATGACATACAGAAACTGTCTGAGGACAGAGAAGGGGGAACAGGGGGAACACCTGTTGTTTGAAGGTCAGCTAAGAAATAAGGGAAGCTGAAAATGGTATTGAATGACGAGATGCACAAAATATTGGTGGCCAAGAAAGGCATGTGAGAAGCCAGCTGGAGTAGTGAGTCGGAATAGAGAGCAAAGGCATTGTTTCAAACGAGGTCAATATGATAAGAAGTGATTATATAAACTGTGATTTTTGGCCTATTCAGGGCTCAGACCAGTTTGGCCTAATTGGGTTGAGTCCACGTTATTGTTTATTGCAATAAAACTAATTATTCTGTTTGCCTATCCTTCAACTCCTAGAGCCTTCTTTAAAGTTGAGAATCTTCGGCGTATTTTACACTTCTGCAATCACAGTTCCAGTTATATCTTCTTTTACATCTTATTCATATGCTACAATTATCAAGTTATTTTTACTGTAAATATACTCAGATTAGATTATTGTTGCTGTTCCATTTAAGACAACACTCTTATGTGTGCAAAAGTGCAAGTTATTGTGTGGAATGGTGTATGTTTTTGATTGGTTCTTATATCTGCATTATTAAGGGTAAAATTAGCATTCACAATAAAGCAAAAAATTTACAGTTTACAGTAAACACCATCACAAACATTGCATCAACAACTCCCTGTAGATATTTCACTTCTACCACTTCAACTGGTAAGGCTGGTCTACTATTTCAAATGCTTGTTCCATTTTTGTTCACAAAAGCATATTCTGGCTGTCGCTTATTTAACAGCATTTTACCTATATATATATATAAATAAATAAACCACACACATGTTTGGGACAACTTCGTAAGTGGATTACGGGTTTACGCAACAAGAGTAATGTAAGATTTTCATGGACGTGTTCATATTGTTTTCTGTTATCCAGTGTTGGTCAGCATAAATGCCTATGGTATTGCTGTCTCCACTCTGCATGAAAACATGAGATTAAACATCACTTGGGGTGAGGAACATATAAAAAATATTTTTTAGAATATTCCTTTAAGGAGTATTATTGTACTCTGTACAATGATAATATTTACCCAAGAAACTCTTAGTTAGATGATTTCATCATTTGGACCCCACCCTCACATTCAAACTTGCCTACCTTCAGAAAATGATTCAGATAGATAAAAATTAGTAAAATCTTTATTGGACATCTTTGGTCTCATTCCTAACACCAACCTGTAGAGACTATACATTAATTCCAAACTACTGAAGAACTATACTAAAAAAATACTGAAAGGAATACTACCAACATTTTTATTTGGTACTAAAATATGTCCCAATGAAATTCTCAACAATCCCACACACCCACTACATAGTAAACTTCCATTTTCTGGCATTAAACAGATTCTTATACATCGAATAAACACTTTACTGACATTATAGATCATTTGTACCTTCAGCAATTGGGGCATGTAGTGAGAACAGGTTACTGGAATACACGTCCATCACTTACATGGCAGATACATATCAGCCATTATACAGATGGGTGTAACATTTTTTAGTATACAGTTAGGTCCATAAATATTTGGACAGAGACAACTTTTTTCTAATTTTGGTTCTGTACATTACCACAATGAATTTTAAATGAAACAACTCAGATGCAGTTGAAGTGCAGGCTTTCAGCTTTAATTCAGTGGTGTGAACAAAACGATTGCATAAAAATATGAGGCAACTAAAGTATTTTTTTTAACACAATCCCTTCATTTCAGGGGCTCAAAAGTAATTGGACAATTGACTCAAAGGCTATTTCACGGGCAGGTGTGGGCAAGTCCGTAGTTATGTCATTATCAATTAAGCAGATAAAAGGCCTGGAGTTGATTTGAGGTGTGGTGCTTGCATGTGGAAGGTTTTGCTGTGAACAGACAACATGCGGTCAAAGGAGCTCTCCATGCAGGTGAAAGAAGCCATCCTTAAGCTGCGAAAACAGAAAAAACCCATCCGAGAAACTACAATATTACGAACGTCAAAATCTACAGTTTGGTACATCCTGAGAAAGCAAGCAAGCACTGGTGAACTCAGCAATGCAAAAAGACCTGGACGTTCACGGAAGACAACAGTGGTGGATGATCGCAGAATCATTTCCATGGTGAAGAGAAACCCCTTCACAACAGCCAACCAAGTGAACAACACTCTCCAGGGGGTAGGCGTATCGATATCCAAGTCTACCATAAAGAGAAGACTGCATGAAAGTAAATACAGAGGGTGCACTGCAAGGTGTAAGCCACTCATAAGCCTCAAGAATAGAAAGGCTAGATTGGACTTTGCTAAAGAACATCTAAAAAAGCCAGCACAGTTCTGGAAAAACATTCTTTGGACAGATGAAACCAAGGTCAACCTCTACCAGAATGAGGGCAAGAAAAAAGTATGGAGTAGGTGTGGAACAGCTCATTATCCAAAGCATACCACATCATCTGTAAAACACGGTGGAGGCAGTGTGATGGCTTGGGCGTGCATGGCTGCCAGTGGCACTGGGACACTAGTGTTTATTGATGATGTGACACAGGACAGAAGCAGCCAATTGAATTCTGAGGTGTTCAGAATCATACTGTCTGCTCAAATCCAGCTAAATGCAGTCAAACTGATTGGGCGGTGTTTCATGATACAGATGGACAATGACCCAAAACATACAGCCAAAGCAACCCAGGAGTTTATTAAAGCAAAGAAGTGGAAAATTCTTGAATGGCCAAGTCAGTCACCTGATCTTAACCCAATTGAGCATGCGTTTCACTTGTTGAAGACTAAACTTCAGACAGAAAGGCCCACAAACAAACAGCAACTGAAAGCCGCTGCAGTAAAGGCCTGGCAGAGCATTAAAAAGGAGGAAACCCAGCATCTGGTGATGTCCATGAGTTCAAGACTTCAGGCTGTCATTGCCAGCAAAGGGTTTTCAACCAAGTATTAGAAATGAACATTTTATTTCCAGTTATTTAATTTGTCCAATTACTTTTGAGCCCCTGAAATGAAGGGATTGTTTTAAAAAAAAAATGCTTTAGTTGCCTCACATTTTTCTGCAATCGTTTTGTTCACCCCACTGAATTAAAGCTGAAAGCCTGCACTTCAACTGCATCTGAGTCGTTTCATTTAAAATTCATTGTGGTAATGTACAGAACCAAAATTAGAAACAAGTTGTCTCTGTCCAAATATTTATGGACCTAACTATGTATTTGCATATGTATGCATGTCGGTGTTCAGATGTATGTGGATTTCTACATTGTATTTTTTTGTCTTTTTTTTTTTTTATATTAAAACATATTTCTATGTTAAGTTTATTGTTGATGCATAAACCAAATGAATTTCCCCATATGGGATAATAAAGTAAAAGTTTCTTGCTGACAAAGCATAACATTCTCAGTTCAACTAAATCCAATATAGGGTGGCAGAGGCCAGAGCCTAACCTGGCAAATATCATCCATGGACAAGGTAAAAGTCTATCATGGGATCTACACATGCTCACTCTGAAACTATCACAAGGGCATACTAGAATTGCCCATGATGAAATATTGTAGCAAGAAATGAATTTTCTTTAATATTTTCAACATTTTAATTAAGCCTGATAACACAAAAAGAGGTAAATAGAAATGTATAGGCAAATCTGATTTGACTAGGCTGCATATAATGGATGGGAAAAAATAGTGACTAATCTACAAGGATCTCTTAAATTATGAAGAAGCACTTATAACTGTTGTACCAGATTAATGAAATCAATGTACATAAATGTAACACAAAAAATAAAAATCTACCTCCTGGCCAGCAGGGCACTCATTTCTTCCATGAGACCACCTCCACCCACAGACAGTGGTCCATTTCCACGACTAGACTCTATTTTTGTCAGTGTAGAGCCAGCTGCAACGCTTGTAGAATCTTCACTCTACTCAAAAAATGATCAATTGTCTTAAATTAGACAAACATGAAAAACTAAACTTCACATGAAGTAAAGACAAGGTTTATTATATTTTAGTAACCAAATGATTGGTTGAAATGTTGCTTGAAAGTGATTTACAAACTGATTATCAAAAATATTACCAAAACAACATATTTGTTCAGAATGCTCATACAACATAAGCAGTACATCTATACATGTTGCAACTCCAACAGCCTCTTTTAGAACTTTTCTATTTTGAAAGGAATGGCATGACATAATCATCTTAACATCGTCATCTCAACAATCTTCAGCACAAATTTGATGAATATGGTTTTTACTCATTTGTTTTTGAAGGATCATTACAGCTTTAACAATATTGCACTTAAAACGTTTGTCAGAATATCACCCACTTCTAACTTAATACAAGTGGCGTTGCAGGGCATTGTTTTCACTTACCCTTGGCACTTTTCTCAGTTTGGCTCCAGCCAAAGCTGCCGCTAATCCAGCCAGCGGACGGTTTTCATCTGACACAGGAGAGAAACCTGCTGTGGGTAGAGGAGGGGCTGGGGGTGGGGGAGGTGGTGGTACCTGGCCTGGAAGTGGTGGAGGAGGTCCAGGAGGTGGTGGAGGTCCAGAGGAAGAAGGTAAAGGTGGGGGTGGAGGCGGGCATGGAGGAGGTGGAGGACCTGTCACTAGCGGTAGTGAAGCTCCTGGAGGAAGTGGAGGGGGTGGAGGAGGAGCTGGTGGGCCTGGACTATTTTCTGTTGAGAAAATAAAAAAATAAAAAATGAGGAAATATAAAACATAAGATAGATTGATTTTCCATTCTGGAATAAAATAATGAGTGACAAAGAGTAAACAAAACTTAGAAATAACATTATGTAAATAAACACAATATAGTTTTACTGAACTGTCTATATAAGAAGAATACAGCATGAGCTGAAAGACTCAAATGGCCTTTTCCACTGATTGCTGCCCAAAACAAACCATTCAACAGCAGCAAAACTCTTAGGTTTAATCAACACTAACACAAATAAATTTGAAAACACTTGGCATTTTGTGACTGTTTTCATAACATGTAAGCCTATCCTTCTGTGATTCAAGAGAGATCCATGTTTATGGAGTAAACGTAAAATAAATCAAAATGATGAAAAGCGAGAAAATGAAATAGAATGAACACCAGACAGGCAACAACCGCTTTTAAAATTTACAAATGAGTATAAGGTAGTAAAATCAATGGATAATACAGACTGGCAGTCCTGAGAAAGAAATATGGTAAAATACTTCAAGTGTCACACAGAGAATTTAAGAAAAGACTGCCTCTACTGTAAAAATGAAATCACAATTGAAATTCTGGCAACAAATCTCTAGTCAAGAGGCCGAGCACATGACAATCATACATCAGCATTTTAAAAAGCTTAGTTTCCACATTCTCACTGCTGGTATTTTCAAATTTATACACTTTGGAGAGCGTTCTCAATAAAGACGCATTCTTCAGTGGCGAAAAATACTATCTTAGTATGGATGGAAGGATAACATTAATAAAAAAAATGGATGCCTTGGTATCAGCACACTGTGCAGTTTGTTTCATAGAACTGGGCTCGCCTCTTTCTAGTTTCTCAGAGAACTTACAATCCCCTTTCTTTTTTTAATTTTCTATTTACAGATTAGATCTGTTCTCAGGTCATGAGGAATAGGTTTTTCTGCCCCTGTTCCCAACCATCCATTATATGACTAAACACATTTCTTTTTGTACGCTTGTGATGAGTCCATTATTACATCTATCCTAGTCACTCAGAGATGAATCACTAATCTATCCCTGCCAAGCCCATTGTGTTGGAACACAGTTTTCAAAAACATCAAAAATTCTCCCAGAAATTTGAATTATCAACACACCCAACATAAAGCTAGTCATATATTCTATCACTAGAAAGGGTTTCCCGATGGGTTTAGCTGCTGACCCAATCTGTCACCAGTGTTCCCTTAATGTACTTTTCTCCACGTTCTGGGAATGTCCCACTATTGCAGTTCTGAGCCCCAACTGCTCTTGCTCTTTCCTCCATTTTCTGTCTTTTTTCCTTGCTTTTTGTATCATTCGACACCTTTCAGATTTCTCTACTCTCTCTCACTCTTTTATAAACAGCATATTACTTCAATAGTTACAGCATTAGCCAAAGTTTTTATCGTTTCCCAATGGAAGAACCCTAACCTTGTTACTCTCACTGTTTGGAGGTCGTCTTTTTTTATAACCTTGCTCTGTTAGAACTGTCAGCTGCACAGATGGATAGTGTAGCGGCTCAAACAAGTAGGAAGGCACTATTTCCACGATAAAGTCATGGATGACATCGAGCCCATTACTGAACTTAATTTGTAAATTTTAGTTTTCCCTCACTCAGCAGGACATGTGGGCCTCTGAGCTTTGTCAGTGACCTGTAGGTTTTATTGATTTATTTTTTACTCTGTTTCTTTGTATAGCAATAGGGGTTAGGGTGAGGGAAAGGGTGGTTCAAATATATATGAGAATTGATTTTTTTATTTTTAAACTAGGGGGCTCTCCCCCTGCTCACTTTGCTCGCCCACCACAGGGTCTGGTTTACTGGATATACAATTTAAAGAGATTGTTATTTTCATGGGAATTGTTACATATGCATTATATTCACTTTTACTTTAAAACTTGCATAAAAATAATACTGTACTTGTCCTTTATTTCCGGTCCCGGGCGTGGTTAAATCTCTTTCTCGCAGGATGTATAACGCTGCTTGCGTTGTGAAGGGGGGGGGGGGTTTGGGGGCAGCTGAACACACACTAAGGATAAGCGGTCGGATCATCTGCTGGCTTGCTGTGTATTCTGCTTGTCGTACTACGGATTGATCATTTAAAAGCCTTTACAGCAGCTGTCCTTTTGCCACTTCGCATCTCTGCCACTCGTGTTGTGAAGGGGGGTGGTGGTGGTGAGGGGGGGGGTTTGGCTGAACGCATGCCAAGGAGAAGTAGTCGGATCATCTGCTGGCTTGCTGCCGCTGACGAGCTGCGTGTTCTGCTTGTCATTGTTTTAAGAGCTGGGAGCACATGAAGTGTGTCTGCCAAAACCATTCCAACAACTGCTAGGTTAGACGCCCGTGAACATGTTTTAAATATTGTCTCACTACCTTGTCTCGCGTGACGTTAAAGTGTCTCTCACTGGACATCAAATTGTCTTCTGAGAAGATCACATCTCGTCTCCCTAGTCTTCCTTCCGATATTTTTTTTTTTTTTTATAATAGAGAGATATAGAAAGAGGGCAGAAAAGGAAAAGATCTAAAAAAAAAGAAATAATAAAGCTGTGTTTTCAAATGTAACTGTTAGTGTGGACAAGGTCTAATTCACAATCCATTAGTTTGTTCTGGTCTCACTTTCTCTCTAAAAACAGTCTCCAAGTGCTTCTGTGGAATTCCTGCACAATCTTAGGCAATGAATGTGAGACATAATGCAGTGGATTCAGAAAGTAACTCATTTGGTTTTTTTTTTTTTTGTTTTTTTTAAAACTTAAATCAAGCAACACCGAATACCCCAGAAAAAAGAGAAAACAGGACTTTAGAATTTTTTGCAAATGTATTAAAAATAACCTGAAATATCCTGTCCCTGGGACTGTGCCTAGTATATCAATATGAGATGCTGAATGTGTATTTCCATTACATTACCCACAATACAAGAGGTTTTCTTTCTTACACAGTGGAGGTTAAGAATTTTTTTTCCTTAATGTAATAACAATCTCCCACTTACATCTGGTGTAAAGTGAAGATGCTGTGAAAAGAGTGAGCTGTTTTAAATTTTTTTGGAGTAACTATCACCTTTGACCTAATCGTTCTAGTCATGCTGGCTTTCCTAGGCCTGTACTTCCTGCGAACTCTCCATCTATGCTCACCACTTTCAATAAGCGTACAGGTGACTCCATCCGATCTGGCAGAACAACATTATGAAATGACACTTGCTGAACTCAAGACTGTACAGCATTACAAGTAGTGATAAATGTGGCACAGAATATTATTTGAATGTAGTTTTGGTCAGTGTAGGACACAGGTATGACATGCTGGTTTAGAAAGGCAAAGACTATTATGAAAAACCTCAGCCATCCAGCAGTTACCATTTCCCCTTCCTCCAGGGAAATGACAAAAAAACCCACTACTAAAGTGATACACGCTTTTTTATTTTTTTTAAACTACTGAACATATTGACAACTGCATGAGAGAACCTGCCGTGTGTTAGGGTGCTTTTGTATATGATGTTTCATTTTATGTTTAATGTTGAATTCACTAACTTCAGTTAGTATTGTACTACAGTCACTAGTCTGGGGGAAACAATCAAGTAACAATCTCTTCTTTATCCAATCTGAGCACATGACCATTAGTAAGGATAAAGAAACTGTATGGAGTGACTCACAATATGGCACTCACAATAATCTCTATACTTAAAAAACACTGGGATCTTGTTTGCATCATGTAGGCAGCATACAAGGTCACATGTGGAACAGTGGACCGCATATAGGTCATTTTACAGTACTACCACAAAGGTTTAAATACATTTACTATAACTTCCCTACTATAGTTCTGGAAATAATGCACTGATGAAAAAAAAATAAAAACCATAAAAATACAACCACTACCATAAAGAAAAGCCATCTCTTAAAATGCTTGAAATGGAAAAGAAATGAGGCAGTTGACATGTTGTTGAACGGTATATTTCAAAGTCCATTGAGAACAACACCATTAGCAGAAAATTGCAGGGCATTATGACAAGCACAGACTTTTTATTAATAAAAAAAGTAGTAGAACACAAAGAATATAAAAACTGAAGTCTACCCAATGAGTGGAAAAAAAATAGCTGGTTGGATTTCCAAGGACACAGACCCTTTCAGAGAAATTAAAATAACACTTGTACATGTTTCAAACTTCTTAAAATACTTAGCTCATTACATAAAGATGAAGATTTTTTAAAATAAAGTTAATTTGGAAATTTGCTTTAAAATAAAAAACACTTTACAATTAACCATGTGTTAATTTAATTTCACAGAAGACTGAAGAAAATATGACTAGATTTAGTTTTAATACTGAAAACATTCTGAATGAAGTAAGCTTCTGATCTCCTGTTTCATTTATTATCCAAAACACTGCATTTAGCTATGAATTGATTCCAGAGTTTCTAACAGGCCTGCTATGCAAAACCATCATGACGGGTTAAGTGAATTTAAATTTGGTCAAGCTAGGTAGAATAACACTCAGGTTTTGTACTAATCTGGTACTTGTTAAGTGCAATAATACATTTTTAAGCAAAACAAAAAAAGATTAAAATAAATTAAATTGACCATTCTAAAAAAGTAACTAACTAGTAATATAGCTTTAGTGAAAACTACAGTGCATGACCACTGCAAACTGCTTAATATTAAACACTTTAAGCTTCTTCCCAACAGTATATACTGCAAAAAATATTTTCCACCTATTATTTTAAAAATTCCACATTCTTGGGTCTAGGGAGAGACTACAAATCAATTAGAAAAATCTAGTGTTATTAACAAGTAATTGAAAAGGTGCGTTTACTGCAAGAACAGATTTTCAGGCAAAGCTGGTTGTTAGTACATACCGATGTTCATCTCAGCAGAACGGTACAAGCGGGTTCTCTTCCCCATGGATTACTTCTTCCTGTAAATATTTTTTTTTTGGCGTCTGAGGTTGCCATTAATTATTTGCAATACCACTCACCACAAACCCATTCCATCATGAAGAGTTGGTTTCTCCTACAATATTTTTGTCTGATCACGTATCAGGCCGGCCTTTACACTGGTACGGTTAGTGCTGTGCAGAGTGAAGGCAGAACCTCTGTTTTTCCAGTTTTCCACTTTGATTCTGTGGTTCATCAGTAGTGTGTTCTTGCTCCTAGTTTGTTCAATGCTTGCATGGACTGAGTGTTGGGCAAGGTCGTGGGGTCCAGTGGCTGTAGGGCATCAATGGGTGAAGAAAGATTCACTGATCTTGACTTTGTTGATGATGCTGTGATCTTAGCGGAGCCAATGGAGGCTCTGATCTGGGCTCTCGAGAGACTGAGCAAGCAGTCTGAGTGTCTGGGCTTGCGAGTGTCCTGAATAACAATCAAGATCCAGGTCTTTAATGACCTCTTGGGCACAGCCATCAGCAGTGTGTGTCGGCAGAGAGAATATTGACCACATCGTCAGGTTTACTTACCTGTTTACATGGCAGCGACATTCATGTCTCTAGTGACTCTTCCTATGAAATCAGTACACAGTATGTTAAGAGCATCAGGGGGTTTGGATTGGGGGGTGGTATGAGATCACTGGAGAAGAGTGTGTGGTGCTCCCAATTTCTCCGCAAAGGAGAAATCTTTAGAGTCCGGGTGCTTCCTGTTATGCTATATGGTTGTGAGACATGATTGCTATCCAGCGAACTAAGTCAAAGACTGGCCTGCTTCAGTACTGTGTCCGTTCTGAGAATCCTGGATTACTGCTAGTTTGATTTTGCATTGAATAAGCAGTTGCTCATGTGCCTGCCGAATGAGGCACATTACCTGCATTGTGAAGGAGCGTCGCTTATGACACTGCAGGCATGTGGCGTGATTCCCAGATGGTGGTCCGGCTCACAGGATCCTCATTATTGAAGACCCAAGTGGCTAGACCAGGCCAAGGGAACGCTTAAGTATCACTTGGCTGCAGCAGATTGATGGTTATTTCCAAAGGGTGGGACTGGACCTCAGTTCTGCCTGCCTGGGGGACTGCCAACCAGGATTCAGACAGCAACACACCGTAGTGCATGCTCCCCAACCTACGTGTGTGTTTATTTATTTACATTATAATTATATATATTATATATTTCTTGGGAGAGTGATAAATCCGATTACACACACTGTTGTGGAGGGGAGTGCAGCACATCAGTAGACCAGTTACAACAGGTCTGGATTGGTTTTGGCGTGTAGTACTGTTTTAATTACTGTTTGAGTTAGACGTGTGCAAAGTCATTCGGCACAATGTCGCAGTTCGAACAACATGCTAACATCAAGTTTGTGTAAAAATTGGGCAAATCAGCTTCAGATACGTTAGCGACACTCACTCTCCCGCTATATCACAATTCTGGGAACTTTCTGACAGCCCCTCACATATACACACACACACATGTCAGTTGTTACATTTTTGTTTATTAAATTTTTATTTTTTAGCAGTTAACCACATTTAAAAGTAACAGTCATAATAGAATGCAATAACATGCATTAATAGATGCTTTTTAACAGCACCTTATAATATGTCATTTAAAATGGTTTGTGGTAGCTCAATAGCTTTCATAGACAGCACTATCCAAATCAAGCTACAGTATATTCAAATGTTATAGAATGAAGTGTTTAGTATAGATGGATGGATGGAAGGAGAGAACTCTTCTTATATTTGGGTTCCTGCTTTGCACAAATTCTGGCACAGGATTTGCTGGATGTGAAGGATTAAAAAACTTAATGAATAGACTGAATGAACTGGATGGCTACAGAGACATTTGTGTTTTTGCTGACCTTATGAAGCAGTCAGTAGTCTGGATTTCTTACAAAGTGCAAATGCAGGAATAGTACCACAACCCAATTTTGTACATTTAGTAATACAGTATGAAGCCCATCTCCTTATCACACTATCTAGCCGTGTTGCTTACAGAATGCTCTCTTGAGATGTTCTGCACACTACTTTGGCTTCCAAGAATAAAAAGAGCAAAGGTAATTATCCATTACATTTTTGCTGGTAACACAGAATGCCAATGCTTTTGATGCTTGCATTGTCGAAGTGTTCAAAATTAATGTTATTACATTTTTTAAATATAGTTGTACTAACTGCTTACAATAGCTGTAGTGAGTAACCATATAAAGCTGTCAAAGAAAATGTACAACTGGAATTCTTTACATTTGGAACTTACCAACAGGAATTATTTATGCCATTAAAATGAATGAAAGAAAAACAATAACTGAAACAAATACCTAATTGTCTTTTCCAAATGCTTATTAAACCAACATGTTTTTGGGTTCCCACACATTTTTTGCATCTTTTTAAAAATAACGAGTAGGTATTAAAATGAAGGTTTGCAGAACACAGAACATACTTTAAAAGTTTTTTTTTCTTGCCGTGACTAAGATTTGGTCCTCAGAGGATCAGGGTTGAGTATTCTTATTAGTGCTTCACAACGCTAAGCTGCAGGGCACATCAAATGAGAAGATCCTAGTTCTACATATGATGCATGCAGCTTATCCTTTCAATGCTGTTATTTTTTAAAGGAGCTAAAACAAATATAATGGTTGTATAAATGCACCAGCAAAATATGTTTAAGTAAAAAGGTCTAAATTTAGCACTAAACTTAGTGAAAATAATAGTGTTATACTCATTTTGGGCAACAGCAGAGATTTTATCTTTTTTCCTTTACCCAGTTCTTGCATGGACTGAACTAAATAAGGTCATTTAAATAACTCTCTTTTACAGCATTATCCTAAACTTGGGCACCACTGTATTGATCTATTATGATGTACTCTTACCACTATTTCTGTGTATTTCTAGCTCAGTCAGTTCAATTAAAGCATTAATTTCACTAACAACATGATCCATTCTAGCTGGAGGTTAGGTAATATATTAGCCACTCATTGAAGCCTCCCTGTCCCATAAGGGGACATGCTTTATCTCAGTCTTCTAAGATATGGGTTTTTACAGACATGTGTTATGTTTGCTTAATACAAAACTTAATACATCATCTTTATGTGTTGCTGTGGAATTAAACATTTCTCTGATAGTCACACTTGTTCAGAAATATCATATATGGAGTGACAGTACAGTACAAAAGACACAGGTCAGTACACACAGCAATGACAACAAAAAAGTGACAAAAATAATTTAAGAGTAATATTTTATATTAAATAAATATCAAATAATACAAATATTAGAAATAACATCACAATAATGTACATGAATGCATGGGCAGTAAAGGGAGTGCAGGAGAAGAAGTTAGATGTGGCAGAAATGAGAATGTTGAGATGGATGTGTGGAGTTAAAAAGACAGAATAAGAAATGAGACAATCAGAGGTACAACAAAAGTGGGAGAGATATCTAAGAAAGTACAGGAAAGTAGGCTGAAGTGGTATGGACACGTGATGAGGAGAGACAATTAATATATGGGCAAAAAGAGTGATGGGAATGGAAGTACAGGGGAAGAGAAAGCGAAGGAAGCCAAAGCAGAGATGGATGCATAAAGTAAAAGAAGATCTGAAAGAAAGGGGCTTGACTGGTGAGGAGGTACAGGATCAAGTTATTTGGAGAAGGAAGATCAAGCACATCAACCCAATATAGAAATGGGAAAAGATGAAGAGGAAGAAGACTGATAGAATGTGTAACATCTAGACAATAAAAGTGACTGAGCTGAAAAATGATCAGTATCGCTGAATTACTAGCATTGGTGCCTAGACTCATCCTATGTTAGTTATTGGTTGAGGAGATGCCCATTAACAGATTAATGACCAAAGGATAAAAACTGTTTGCTGATCTACTGCTATAGCACTGATGCAACAATAGCATCGGCAGAATGGCAAGGAAACAAACTATTTGAGGGATGTGTGAAGTCTCAGACAATTCTTATGAAAAATCTAATGTATAGATGAATAAAGGACTTTGTTAAATGGTGCGACTCAAACCACCTACAACTGAACACCAGCAAAACCAAGGAGCTGGTGATGGATTTCAGGAGGCCCAGGCCCATCATGGACCCCGTGATCATCAGAGGTGACTGTGTGCAGAGGGTGCAGACCTATAAATACCTGGGAGTGCAGCTGGATGATAAATTGGACTGGACTGCCAATACTGATGCTCTGTGTAAGAAAGGACAGAGCCGACTATACTTCCTTAGAAGGCTGGTGTCCTTCAACATCTGCAATAAGATGCTGCAGATGTTCTAACTGAAGGTTGTGGCGAGCGCCCTCTTCTACGCGGTGGTGTGCTGGGGAGGCAGCATAAAGAAGAGAGACGCCTCACGCCTGGACAAACCGGTGAGGAAGGCAGGCTCTATTGTAGGCATGGAGCTGGACAGTTTGACATCTGTGGCAGAGCGACGGGCACTGAGCAGGCTCCTGTCAATCATGGAGAATCCACTGCATCCACTAAACAGTATCATCTCCAGACAGAGGAGCAGCCTCAGCGACAGACTGCTGTCAATGCTCTGCTCCACTGAGACTGAGAAGATCGTTCCTCCCCCACACTATGAGACTCTTCAATTCCACCCGGGGGGGTAAACGTTAACATTATACAAAGTTACTGTCTGTATACCTGCATTGTTATCACTCTTTAATTTAATATTTTCTTTATCAGTATGCTGCTGCTGGAGTATGTGAATTTCCCCTTGGGATTAATAAAGTATCTATCTATAATGGCCCTAGTACCTCTGGGACCATGGTCTGCCATGGTGCAGTTGCAATAATGAACTGTAATGCAGCTAGTCAATATGCAGCCCACTGGGAATATGATATGAATATATATCATCAAGAGTGATAATGCAGCTGACAATTTTTAGTATGACACGGTGGTTTTGAAAGGCCTAAAGAACCGAACATGGCTAAATATATTTCCATAGCATCACATTTAATATCAATATACTTGTATGAACAACATCTTTAGTTCTCCCGAAGTAATCAATCAGCATCTTTGATTGGCTAATGTCAAAAGACAAATTGCACCACTCAGTAAAGAGCTTAGCCAGTTCCAACTTCTCCTTATCTTCCCTACAGATGTCTAGTCATTGGTGGCAGTGAGACCCACTATCATTTACATTGCCTGTCCTGCTTGGCAACACAATTGTGTGTAAACCGAGAAAACAGCAGTATTCTTACAGTCTTAGGTCTACATTCCATTACAGAGGCAGGTTCTTAACCAAATACCCTGAGCCTTTTTACTAGATTCTGTGAATGATACACTGTATGCCAAACTAAAGTTAAAAAAAAAAACAAAAAAAAAAACTCATATAAACTGGGTTACGCTCTTTGGAATAATGTGGAAATTGTTTCCTTGGATCTTTTTGCATGGGAAACAGTCTAATATGAATACAATGTGTCAGGAAACCCACATAACTTTTAATGTGCTGCAAAATTACGTTCATGTATGACGATATTCTTAAGCTGAAACTCACTTGCCAAAATACTTAAACAGTAAAATGAAAACACAAGTTAAGATTTGGACCTCCATTTACATTACTCCTTATAAGATGTTTGAGCTCAACCTGTATTTCACCAATTTCTTTATTTTAGAACATTTTAAAATTAATTTGGAAACATCTGTACATACACTTAACATTTCTTACTACTGACATAACCTGGAATTTCCAGTATTCTATATGCACACCCTCAACTTGTAATATTTAAAATAAACACATTGTAATTATAACCCTAAACTTGACTGAACCACCCCCCAACCGTCCCCCTTTAATTAGTTTACCATCACCAGAGGTTGAGATCTCAAGAGAAAAGCCTTACCCGGCAAAGTTTGAGGATCAGCCAGCTGAGAGGCCCCCAGTAAAGCCAGCTGCTCTGGAGCAGAGGAGTCTCCCAACACAGAGTTTAGTGAGTGTTCAGCGGAGGCAGGGGAAGCTGCAGAGGGAGAAGGGAGAACACGAGGATGGGATGAGGGAGTTGACACAACAGATGCATTTGGAGAAGCAGGACAGCCTGGAGAGGAGGACAGATTGAGAGGTGGAAGGGGTGGAGGTGGTGGAGGGAGAGGGGGAGCTGAGTTTATTGGTGACAATATTGTCTGAGGTGTGAGTGGGGACTCTGGAGGTCCATTACAAGATGCAGGGCAAGGAGGCACCTGGGCTAAAGGGCTAGGGACAGAAACTGGAAGTACAGGTCGGGGGGCCAGCTGCTTTACCAGGAGGGCTACTGATCATAACTGGTGGAGAAGGAGGGAGTGGACTAAAATTGGAAGCAGACCATACTATGGATTTTGTGGATGGTGGAGTGGGAGGGGAGGATTTTACTGGAGAGGGAGGAGCAGTTGTTTTGAGAGGGCGTGGTATGGTAGCATAATGAGGCAGCACAGGATGAAAGGCAGAACCAAGAGATGTGGCAAAACGGGAAGCAGAATGCCGCAAAGGAGGAGTGGGGGGTGTGTTGCTGGCTGGAGTGGTTGTTGATGTGCAGTCAGGTACAGAATCCCCCGCTAAGGATGGGACGGGTGCAGCAACTACTTTGGCGTATGACGGTGGTGGTGCAGAGGAAGGCTGGCAGCTGGAGTACTCAGGAGGAGGACTGCTGTACAGCGAGCTGTCTAGAGACGGAGCTGGGCATCAGTTGAAAAGACAGGAGTAGGAGGAGGAAGCAGCAACAGCAGCAGCAGCAGCCATGCAGAACAGAGGAAACAGGAAAGGAAAAAGAGAAAAAAGGGGGCACATCAAGCAAGAGAACTAGCACACTCAACTTTTTTTTCCTCCCTTTTTTTAAAAAAGAAATGAAAACTAGCATTAGCAGAGAAAGGCAAGCCTGAACATCATACATTCTGGAAGAATAGCCAGTTTTTTTGTTGGCAATAATACTTTACACAAAGGTTAGGATACCCTGGTCCTAGAAAGTGACAATTACTGCACATTTTCATTCCAACCAATTTCTTATTTTTTAAAAATCACCTGCTCTTAATTTAGTGTCTTGAATTAAAAGGCTGGACAGTGTATTGAGAATCCCAGCTGGGTACTGCCTATGTAGAGTTTACACAGTTGTCCTCCCGTATCTAAAAGGATCGCAGGTTAGGTTAACTGGTATCTCATAAATGCTGTCATGTGTGTGGATCTTTGAGATTGGGCCCTGGAACAGACTAACATGCCACCGTGTTGGAAACTGATTTATGTCTTCAAAGACTAAACTTATGATGGGATGATTTGCCTCAGCTCTCTGTCTGTAGTTCCAAATAACTTCAATTTTATTTCTCTTCTTTGCACAAGATTTTTTATATACATTTTGCTACATCTGACTTCACCAGTTTTTAAACATTCTTAAACAGCAGATAGCCAACTTAAAATCACAGGTATCAGTAAGTACTCCTCTTACAGAAACCATTTTCATCAAGTATTTAAAAACAAACAAGTGGAATAAATAAGGTCTGAGGGCTTGTAATCCACTCAGTTTCATAAAAAAAAAAAAAAAAATCACAAAAGTAAAATATTTATTAAACAAGTGGCACAATGAAAACAGCAAGAAATGGTCTGTGGTTAATAAAGTAGCTGGAATGAAAACCTGCAGCCATTGTGGCTCTTCAGGACCTTTTGTGTCTGACTTTTTTTTTTTTTCTTTTTTTTTTTTTTTAAACAAAGGAAGTACTCTTCAGATTTTAGTTACAACAGCTTCAAACTTTTCTAACAAAAATGATCAATTAAACTGATGTTATGATTTACAAGATGTGTCATCGAATACTTGAACAAAGAGAGGGCCTACAATTCGGTAAAATAAATCTGCCAAAATTAAAAGATTCAGAAATTCTGGAAAAGCTTTAAAAAGAAATACACTCCCAAGCCAATTAACAGGTCTGCTGAAAACTTGCTAATACTCCTCCAAAAACATACCAGAGATGCATTTTTAAGGAGGTTTAATACCTTACAGCATATTTCAAGAATAAATACATGTAGACCCACACACTATATGCTGCCATCAGAAGTATTTCTTTATATTCTACTTCAGCGGAAGACCTTGAACAATGAAGCAGCAACTTGTAATTACCCTTGGTGCCAGTCTGCTATTTATTTGAGGGGATGATTACACAGATTCACTTAAAATAATGGATTCACTGCTGCAAGAGTCAGGGCTGAATTCTTCACTTTTTCTTCATTTAGCCTCACCACTGGAACATGGCACTGATACATCATTAATGTTAGCAAATCAGATTAATATCAAAAAAATGATGTCTATTAATGTCATAATGAAGTTTTCTTCTGTTACAAACACTGATGGTCTAGTTTTGTTACAAATAACCACTTAAACAGTAAAATACATTAGAAATTGTGATCTGAACAAATGAATTGTTCTTTCAGGCTTTTTACTAACTTTCACAAATGTCAAATATGCTTATTACTTGCATAAAGTCAATCAATATTAACTATATGACAAAAGGCTGTAAGTTCAATCCCACCAATGACCGTGTGTGACTCTGAAAAATCAATTTGACCTGCCAATGATTATATTGTGGCAACACATTAAACCAGCAGAATGATCTAGTGAAGCATAAAAGGTGTGGTTAAACAGGTACACATTTTCTATATGGTCCTCTGTATATACTGGATAATGTGCACTTAACTTTCATTATGGCATTTAATTGTAATTCTCAATTATTTTGAGCTGAGCAGAATTTTTTTTTCCATGCCCAAATTACTTGACTACTAAATGATGTGAAAATTGCAGAAATCATCCTGAGAAGAATTCAAACTCATCAACAGATCGAAGCTAGGCCAAGATGATACTGAACTGGTATACCATTTCTTTGCACTTTCTGTGTAATTTTGCACAGGAAACACTTCACTGAGATATTGCCTATATTTAGAAACTTACCTTAACAGTTATCAAAAACCATGTTATAAAAATGAACATCACTTACATCATAATTACGGTACTACAAAAAGCTGTCAGGTTTATTTATAGTAAAGTACGAGTACATACAAACCATGCTGAGCCGACCTACCATTACTAGACATCCTCCTCTCTCTGTCCCAATCCATTTGCTCTTTTTCAAGCTGTTCCTGGTGTTCCCTTTCCAGTTGTTCACGTTCTAGTCTCTCTCGTTCAAGCCTTTCACGCTCTTGTCTCTCACGCTCCAGGCGTTCAAGCCGCTCTCTCTCCAGCCTCTCGTGCTCCAGGCGTTCAAGCCGCTCTCTCTCCAGCCTCTCGTGCTCCAGGCGTTCAAGCCGCTCTCTCTCCAGCCTCTCGTGCTCCAGGCGTTCAAGCCGCTCTCTCTCTAGCCTCTCGCGATCCAGCTGCTCCTGCTCTAGTCGTTCTCTTTCCACTCTTTCCTTTTCGATGCGCTCTCTTTCAGTCCTCTCCCTCTCTAGTCTTTCTCTCTCTTGTTCCTTTTGTCGCTGCTGTTCCTGCAGCTGCCTATAAAAACAAAATATTAACAAAAAAAAATTTAATGTACAGGCTATTAAACGGTGTATGTATAAACATACATATTTACACAACACTAATCCTTCCTCTATGGTACATTATCACAATTATAATCACAAACCTAAATCATTACTAAATGATATCAATACAACTAAAATTAACATAAAATAAATGACTCATACTCTTACTAAATCAAGAAAACAAAAAGAATTTTTAAATAAAAGGTTTTGGAATTGTGTTACGAGTTAGTCTAACCACAAGAGGGCAGCAAATGTTTGAGGATTGGTAAATTTTGAGCCTCATTTGAAATTATTCAGTGTTTCAGTTCATGTATCTGCTTCGCCTACCTTCTTGTCCAGGTCAGGGGCAGTGAAAGAAGCAATATACAGAGAAACAATACGGAAATTAAAATTTACTGCAACAAAATGTCACATTCATATAATGCTCAATTTCAATAAACTTCTACATGTAGCAAGTATCAAAAATAGGGGACACCCTGTAATATTTTTTATATGTATGACTAGGGTGTTGTACCGTGTTAGCCATTATGAATGTAGAGAAAAGCCAAGCAAAATGACACTTTTTATTGGCTAACTAAAAAGATTACAATATGCAAGCTTTCGAGGCAACTCAGCATCTTGCCTGAAGAAGGGGCCTGAGTTGCCTCGAAAGCTTGCATATTGTAATCTTTTTAGTTAGCCAATAAAAGGTGTCATTTTGCTTGGCTTTTCTTTATATGTATGACAAAATCACTTGACAGATCTTTTTGGGAGAAGGCACAAACTTTCCTCTGTACTAAACAACAGCGCCAATGACCTGCTGGGCTAATGGATTGTTTCTTTAGCTCAGCTTGACTGTTCACTCGTTTTCTACTATGCAGGAAGAATGGGAATCACAGTCATGGATTCTAGTGAGAACCTTTTACAATTCATCTTTGATGTTTAAAAAAAGCAAACTGCAATTGTTCTATAAATGTTACTTATTTCTGGTCAGTTCTGAATTTAGCATAACTGACCAAACCACTGATGGATGCTCAGTGGCTTCAAGAAAGTTTTACACATATATAGAAATGTGTTACCCTTTAGATATTGATGGGATTCCCTCAAGATTCATAAAAGTAGTTTGCTGTATTTAATTTTCTCACTAATGCTGGGTGTCTCACAGATGTGGTGTGATGAATTCAAATTCCATGCTCAAATACTTTTAACACATCCCAACTCCCTTTTCCAAATTTTTTTTTTTTTTTTAAATCTAGATACTTCACACATACCCCAAGGCATGTATCAGATTAATTGAAGAGTTCAAATTGACCCTGCTTGAGTGGGCCCTATGATGCACTAGCTCTCCATCTAGTGTTGCTTTTCATTATGCTACCAGAATGTGCTTCACGGCAGATCTGAGAATATTGCATTAGAAATTTAAGATTGTTTTGCCTCATAAACCACTAAGAAGACAGCTTCCAACTCGCAATAACATTTTTATGGTGTTTACGCTAGGTATGAATGAGCATGTACCCTGTGACATATTAGTGCTCTCTCCAGTGTTGGTTCACACTTTATGTCCATGGATATAGGCAGCTGCCCCTTGTGACTTTGAACTGGATAGGCAAGTTAGTAATGGGTGAATTCAAATTTTTAAATGACAACTGAAGACCTATAACTTTGTAAAGAAGAGGAAAAGCGATTAAAAATACTAACAGAAAGAGGAGAAAAAAATCATTGACGACTTAGTGAATGCCTGAAAAGTAAAATATTTGCTCTTACAAAAGGCAGCACAGAAGATAGCTTTGATAAATGAGACCACACATGTAACACAAACTTTTTAAATACATTTTTGATGGTTGAATTAAAAATAAAGTTTCCTCCAAGAATGTTACAGGCCTAAAATGTCTTCTGACTTACATATATATATATATATATATATATATATATAGATATATATATATATATAGATATATATATATATATAGATATATATATATATATATATATATATATATGTATATATATATATAAAAATATAAATATATATATAAAAATATAAATATATATATATAAATATATGTATGATTTTATATCCATACTATTTTTTAAACACTCATTAGAAAGACTGACTCTGCAATGATATCATAAACTGCTCACTGGCATTGCTAATTACCACCATATGGTGGTGCAGTTTTTCCATCTCGGAGACCTGACCCTGTCATCAGAGGTCTCTACTGTGTGCTGTATTAACGCCAGCAGCCACCGGCAGTTATTTGAGACAGGCAGCTACAGTGGCCACCTGCCGATAATCCCTGCTATTACATTATGGAAATGATCTGCCATGTGCACTGTGTAAAGTAGCTAATGTGGATCATCTATTTAGAAAAGTAGGATAAGATTTGTGCAAATACAGATGTTAGTTCAGGCAGCAGAATAAAGCAGTAAAGGAGTTTAAAAAAAACGCTGAACTGATTTTTGTAAATGCTTAACAAGATAAAAAGTCAACATTCAACTTTACATTTTAAACACTAAGCACAAAGAAAGAAAACAACTTAAACTGCCTATTGTGGAGTCATGCCTAATTATTACATCTAGAAAAAAAAGTCTGGAGAATTATTACAAGCTTTTCGTTTACCAGAACCGGTCATCCAATTCCATTTCTTGTACATGTTTCACAAATATCTGATACATTTCTTTAACTAATAAATTATGACATGAAGGGATACTGAAAAATGATCTGGAGATTAGCAAGGTTGCCAAATTGTAAGAAGTTTTTATTTTTGCCAAAACACCGGTGTACCACTAAAGGCACACTGCTATAATCGGGAGTGTGGGTTTCCTTTTGTAGTGCAGTGGAAATCCCAACAACGTGATACCAGGCCCAAAAAAGGGAAATTCTGGCAACACACACATAATGAAGTCAGTTGCTGAGAGAGGCCCAGTTCAGGATGGCATGCATCGGGCCATGGAGACTAAATCACAAGCAGCTTGCCAGACTAGATGGCAGTGGAGGACAGGACAGTAGACTCATAATATGCTGTGTTCTGTAGATATTGGTATAAAAGAAATACAAAGTGGTGAAGGCTCCAGGACAGGGCATGCAGGAGGATTAATTACATCCTCAAGGGCAGCAAAGGACGCATAGTTAAGTAATAGAACACTCTGCTCTATTGGGGAAAGGTGAGGCCTAGAAATTTGTCCTAAGAGTACAATACAGAGGGGCCACTAGGCAGTGGGCTCTCGTACAGAAAATGTCTCATTAGCTAGTGAAATTTTGCCTGTGGTAGTGTCTTATCAAAACTGCTAACTTCATTTTATTCTACAGATAAGCAGCAATGACTAAACAAATTTTTGTTAAAAGTGAACAAGTTTTAAATGCATCTATGACCCTGCTGTGTAAAAAAACCTGGCATAGTCACTATCTCTCATATTCATTAAAGCATGTCCATCATTCAGTGCCATGTTGAGTTCAAAGCCTGTTCATCCTTGTAGCTGCACACAAACATGTACAGTCCTTTGGTGTCTGCTTGCTCTTAAAATAATTTTCTGTATACATGACACCATCACTAAGAGTTCTTTCTATGAAATGAGTAGATAGAGGAATAAGAAGAAATGAGTAGGAAAATGAGGGAGGAAGAAGGAAAGGAAGGAAGGAAAGAGATTTTAATTGTGTCTGGGTTTTTCAAAGGCTGATAGAAAAAATAAAATGTGATAAATTACTGTACAGCATAAGAAAAAGTAATCAATTAAATTTTAAACAAGTTACATGCATGCATTTAATAAATTAAATATAAGGATGTATATAAAACGTTAGTAATAAGAAAATACCGTAACATATCTTGACATGGAGTATAAGTGTAAAAAGGACTTAATTTCAATGCACACACTACATAATCTATTTGACTCTTGTTTCTCTTTTATCATCAATACATAAGTTATCACCTCCATGGATTAAAGGTTTATTTAAACTGAATTTAAGTAATCAGACTGAATGTGTTATATTTTAATACACAATTAGCCAGCAGAATTAATAATAGTAAAGTTAGTATTCTACCTACATTGGTGTTTTCCAATTTAGAATAACCAATCCTCCTTTGAAAAAAATACAGTTTGAAATGCCCCTGATTGGTCTTCTCCCAGTGGGGAGCATCTAGGAGGTATCTTACCAACATATTTAAACACTTTAAGTGGATCTTCTCAATCCAAAAAAGCAGCAGTGCTTAATGCAAGGTCCTCCCATACTGCCATACTCGTTACTGTTTCATGAAACTTTGTGCAGGAACTTCACTTTGGTCGCTTGTACAAGTACTTGCGATATCACTGCTTCAACCCAGAATGTGTGACCACCACAAAGGATGGGGATGTTGAGTGACTGATAAATCAACAATTTAAGCTGTAAACTCCGTTCTTGCTTCACCATCAAGGTCATGTACAACATTTGCAAAATTGCTGCAGCTGCACTGATTATTTGGCCAATATAAAGATCACCCCCATCACCACTTGTGAGTAAGACCCTGAGGTGTTGGGATGAATGACAAACTTTTGCAGGCGTGAATTCTTGTTCTAAATGCTTTAGACCAGGGGTGTGCAAAGTCATTCCTGGAGGGCCGCAGTGGCAGCAGGTTTTTGTTCCAACCCAATTGCTTAATAAGAAGCACTAATTGCTCTAGAAACACTTTTGCTTCATTTTAGTTATCTCCCTCGTTAAGATTTTGAACCCTTATTGCTTATTTAAGTCTTAAACAGCTGCATTCTTGGTTTGTAATTGCTCCTTATTAGCAATAAGATGCAAATGACAAAAGAAACCAGCAGTTCTCCATTTTGCTTGTTACCCTTTACGCCTGTATTTATCAGGCACTATTTGGTTTAATTAAATACTTGGAAGGAAAGAGAAGAGAAAAAAGTGAAGGATTGAGAATTACCCATCCGTTTTACACTTCAAAATATTTGGATGATATCTTTAGAATGGGAAAAAAAATCTAGGATTTGAGAATGACTTGACATAGCAGAGTTAAAGCACTAACAAGCCATGAAATGTAATTATTGGCAAGGATTGTTTTCTAATTAAACAACTGGGTTGGAACAAAAACCCGCGGCCACTGCGGCCCTCCAGGAATGACTTTGCACACCCCTGCTTTAGACTCACCTCAAAACATTCCAGTGTGCATCAAAGATCAGTGCAATGAAACCAAGAGGATATTATGATCCACAAACAGATGATCCTTCTCCAAACTCAAATCTTATCCTATCCTTTTCTTTCACATCCACTACTTTAAAAAGCTCAGTTTTCATCTTCTTTTCCTCATATATTTCTTTATACTCCCTCATTCCTCCATTCAGACACATAATCCCCCTCTCACTTTTAAAATACAAAGCATCATTCACAAATGGGTCTCTCTCTTGCCTTGTGGTAGTTTGTTTCATTTAGGCCACAAAAACAGAAGATACTACTGGATTTTTTTTTTTTTTTTTTTTAAACAAGACTCCAAAATACTCCTGACGAATTACATTATTGTATGTTTACAATGTTTATACATTATGAAAAACGGGCACACTAAGTCTACATCATAAATGGTAGTAAGCAAGGCAGTAAGTAATATTAAAATATCTGATACAAGTTAGTTACAAAAAAGTTAAAAAACATTTCAGAGGCTAAGTCATACTTCATTAGCTGTGAATGTTTTTCATGGCTATGGTAAAAATGACTTTTTCCCAAGCCACATACTCATACTACACATTATCTTCCACATCAATAATGACAACAAAGTTAATACTGACAACAAAATTAACAAAGCTGATTTTGCTGTCATGTTATTAGCTATTTACTTTCAATAGTATGATGCCTGGCATGTGTAAATATGTTTAAGTAAACTTAGAATGACACTACTTGCTTTAATTATTATTAACAGGCATGTTTCAAAGAAATACACTCTCCAGTAATTATGCATCACACCGTGCACATAGTTCATACATATAACAGGAAGAGCATGGAGATTATAGTCTTACTAGGTATGTTGCCTGTTGAACACAATCGAATAATTGTTAAAATATTTGATATTTCTTGCCTGAAGCGTAACCCTTGGTGTTCATCCAAAGCATTTCTTTGGAATCCTTGTGTTGTCCTGCACTTCCTTTCTTGAGTGCATTCCCGTAAGGCCTGTTTCTTAGATGCTATCATTTCAAAGCATATTGCTTGCCTCCAGTCCACTTTTTGACTACCACTAATGGTAGACAGTCCTCCATTACCCACTATGAAAACATCATTTGTATTCTTGCAAATACTTCCCATATTGAAGGCAACTCTTAGCATTCCTCCCAAGCCTTTACTACTTATGTGTGTCAACACTTCCTGTCTTGATCATGTTTGACTGGGCAACTACAGTGTAACTGACCAATAACTGACCAATAAAACCAATGCAAAACTGACTAACCAGACACACACACACTTTAGTGCTTTATTATGTAAATTTTAATAAGTTCAGTACAAAGCATAACTCCACTACAAGATCATAGAAAAAGAAATCCCCAACTTTAAACATTACTGTCTAAAATCTTGCATTCTCATGTCAGTTTAAATAGGACTTGGATTTTCTCCTCAAGAGCACAACAAGCTGAATAATGCAATTGTTCAAAGCATCTTTAAAATTTTTTGTTACATTACCAGTCACTGTGGGTGCTGTATCCTGGAGTAGAAGATGCTGCATCATCTTTAGCACTTTGCTTTCAATGCCTACTACAATTGCCAAACAATGTTTCTACTGAAGAAGAGAGGTGGCAAAAAAGTTTTGGTGCAAGAAGTTAATGGACATGATGAACTCATTACCAAAAAAAAAAAAAAAAAAAGGTTTTCTTTGTTTGGCCAACAAAACACAGAAGTCTCAAGATAAGCATATTAACCACTTTATATGGGTGCCTAAGATTTAATGCATTTGAAAGACATTTAAGATTTGAACGTGTGCAATTTTTCTATTTAGGCTTACTCATTTTTATTGAATTCAGCAGTCAATGTTAACCATCAAGCAATAAGACTAGAAATTCTGTAAGGAGCAAAACATTAAAATTATGGGAAAAGGTTAAACACTATAAAACAGCTGATTAACATGTACAGATTTAGACAAAATGTACCTTTTCATTATAATCAAAATGCAAAAACTTACAATAATGACAGAACTAAAGGATATGCAATTTATATTAGTTTAATAAACACTATATTCTACTTAACACCTTGAAGAAATTGTAAAGCAATTAACACAAAAAAAATTAAACAATATTTCACATAAATATCAGGAGATGCAATGCAATCACCAGCAGTAAGGAGGAAAAAAAGAGAAGAATTGGAGAAGAGCAAAGCATTACCATAAAAAACAAACAATGTGACTCTTAATAAATTAAAACAAAGGTGGGTCTTTAACACAGATTCCAAAGTTAGGATTCTAAAAGCTTAATTTATAAATGTTCTAAATTTATGTTTTACATTTACTTCTGAAATATGCAAGTCTTTAGCCAATAAAAGTTTTAAAAGTGAATTTATTAATGCAGAAGGGAACTTTGTCAAAAACCATAACAGTGAGCCCTCAGAAAACAGTTACACATTGAGCCTTTCAACTGAAGAAAAAAATAAAAATAACTGGTTTGTTACAAAAATGGCTGGAGATATGTGCTTTTTTCAGTTTGACTTGAAACTAGAGTGATTTTGGAATTTGGATTTAACAAGTCTGCTCAAGGCATATATTTTAAAAGATTGTAATAATACCAATGTATACGAATTTGAGGGCAATCTTAATGTTCATCATATGAATTTAATATACAATATTTAGCGGTTAAAGAATGGACAATTCAATAGTTGCGGAGGTAAAGATCAATCATTACTTATAGCTAACACTTTTGCTATATATTGTGTGGAAATATTTCTTTTTAAAATGTGCAACAAAATGACACCATACCCTCTGGTGATTCATTGGTTCAAATGGTGTATACAAGTTGCATCTATTCAAGTCTTTGTTAGCCACTAGGAAGGTAGAATACTGAAAGGTACTTGTCACATGTCACAGCGCCCGTCAATGTAAAATTTTGAGCAGGATATCAAAGATTGGAAATTCACAAATTTAGTGCAAACCAGTCAAAGTTGATTTATCCATTTACTGCTTATGCACAATAGCAGATCAAGTGCCAATGCAGAACTACTTTATATTTACCATCACCTCAATATATTTTAGCAGTTTTGTATCCAATTACATTATTTGTTCCACTTTATGTATACTCACTTAATCCAACTGATAGTTTTTGAAATTATGGAAACATTTTGACAGAAGCTTGAA
Organism: Erpetoichthys calabaricus; assembly: GCF_900747795.2. NCBI lineage: Eukaryota > Metazoa > Chordata > Cladistia > Polypteriformes > Polypteridae > Erpetoichthys > Erpetoichthys calabaricus. The sequence goes on from NC_041396.2 coordinate 47,274,050, forward strand.
TAATCTTGCATAGTATGCCTAATTAATTTTTAGATAGCATTACTTGCTAAAGATTTAAAGTAAAACAGTTAGCAAAGAACACACTCAAAATGCTTTTGTGCTCACTTGACATGATTCTCAACTCTGTAAATGTCATCGACTAGAGTAAATACCACTTTCAAAGTTAAGCCCAACTAGAGCTTTTCTGTTCTCACCCTAATTTCTAAATTGTTCTCAATCACAGCCCCATGTAACACAGCTGTAATCTCCAACTAGACACTGGGTTTTCAAACTTGAGCAAACTCAAGTGGCTCTATGGTGGTTGCTTTTTATTTTAAACATTTTATTGATGAGACTCTCTTCACAAGAGTTTGAGGTGTAAAAAAACTCTTCTTCAGTGTGCTCAAGAATGAAAAACAAATGGTTTAAATGTTTTGATGAATGTTAATACATACATATTAAATGACATCTTTCAATCTTGCTTTGTTTTAATTAACTTAATTTTTTCTTATTCAATTACTTACAAATAGCAATGAAACAATAAGCAAAGGATGAAGTAAAAATGAGCCTTGTAGATAGCTGCCACTTTACAATGTCTATGTCTTTACTGCACCTGTGTGCTTCATCAATATTTAGTTTTTTTTAATGTCATATTTTAGTTCATCATAACTCATAAATTACAATTACAATTACACAGCACATTTGTATGAACATGTGGAAAACTGGCAAATTATGTAGCATATTCAGGATCATATAGTGTAGCAAATGTTGAGAAGTGAGCCGAAAGAGTTTATACCACTGAAATATCTCTAAAGCAAGATTTTTAATGTCTTTTTTAATGAAGACCATAACTAGATTAATTACAGGTGAATCTTAGAAGAGACATCTGAGGAGAAATGCTCTTCTCTATACAACGCTACATTATGGCACACAAGATTCCTAAAAATATATTATATATCATTTCTGAATGCAGAAATCAGAGCAACAAGAAGTAATCTGACTAAGAAAATAGTTTGGCCTTCATCGGTGGGAGCAACAACAGTGGTGAAAAAGGTACTTGTAAACCCAGAAATAAAACTCCTAATCCACAGCACAGAATGAAGACAGTCAAAATGGACAACACATTGGGCTTCATCTCTAGTAGAGCAGAATGTAAAACCCCAAGGAGATTTATGGCATTTTTATGGACTGACCATGCATTACAGCAAGCAGTTCTTTACACTCAATCTGGAAGAGATCTAACACTGCAAGGTGAGTCTGAAGAAAATTAATTTTGCTAGGCTATAGATAAGATGAAAATTAACTTAATTCATTAGCATATGTATGCTATTCCCCTTCCCAATTTTTTCCCCCCAGTAAAGTGTCACATAAGCATATAATAACGATGGGCAGATTCATATAACATGGAAATGCATTAAAGGAACAATATGCAGTTCTTTTACATACCATTGTGTATTTTAATTTAATATCCACATTTCAAAGATTGCTATTGCCTTCTGGTAAGTCTTTCTTTTACTTATTTATTTTCTGGTGAATGAATACCTCAAATTCTTTTATTCTATTAGAAATACTTTTCATATCTCCACTTTTGAATTAACATTACATTGCATAGATTTCACATTTAGTGGGCACATACAGGGAGGATCCTGTTGGTCCATGTGGCTTTTAATCTTATTTACTGCTTTCTACTTTTTATTTCACACATTCTGGGCATTTTTTTCCCCTCTTGTGTTAATGTAACAAACTTTAATCTTGATTTGCAAGTGTCTTATCCATTACATCACTTAATATGATCTCTTCCACTATAGCAGGCAGAATAAACACAATAACCAAATGCTCCTGAATTGTTTAAAACCATTACAAATAAACTGATAAGAGAAAAAGAACATCAGAGAAACATGACTCAAGTTATTAAGTGTGTGGGAGCAGTAAAAACAAAACTATTTTAAAAAAGCTCAAGGTATAAAACAAAACAAAGTAAATTAGTTTTATATCTTGTTTCCTAGAGATATCATTTTTAAAAACTGCTTGAATATTTATTTATTTATCCAGGTTTTTATCCATACATTCCCATTTAAAATTCAGTTTACTGTTGTAGGGATTTGGAGCTTTTTATTTTAGCTTGGTAAGTGAACTCTAAAGCCTTTACATAATATTTATTAAACAGGCAGCATAGTGGCAGTGTCAATCTCTAAAGGGCTGTGTTGTCCACAAATACAAAATGCCATATCATCATTCAAATGCCATATCATCATTCCAACCAGTCAGGTTTTCAAATAGTCAGGTGTAAAATGTTAGTGTTTTTTTTTTTTTTTTTTTTGGATAAAATAAAAACACAAACTAGCTACCATGTACAATATTTTACTTTCTTATGCTTTTAATTTCTTTTCCATTTCTACAGTACAAAAAAGGAACACACAAAAAAATATATACTGTAGATCATTCATTTTGATGCCCCAAAATACATTAAAGTGGATGGTGGACATAAATCTTTTATAAAATTATAGTGTAATGTTACTTAAATGACACTTAATAACAGGCAGCAATATTAATTTTATATTTTGACTTTTTCCACTGACATATACTTATAAAAGGAACAGAGATAACTTAAGGTTATTTGTCAGGCTTATATCACTAAATTTGTAAGGTTTATAATTTTACACTTGTTAGACTTTTGATTTACATACTGTTTAGCTTTGACACACCTCTGACAATGATACGTCTATATCGGCTATCATTAAATCTGTTATTAAAAATACTAATAGTATTCAGTGCATTAAAGTAACAAGGTAGACACAATGTTTGTCCTGGGTATGATAAACTACATCCTCCAACTTGCAGGGAAAACATGGGGGTTGATGGAAGAATTGGCACTCCAGCCACCATAAAAAAAAACAACCTCACACAGGAGAAAGGACTCCTTTCTGCTCTATGCAGGAGTAGGTCTGCTGCAGCTACCCTAAGGAAGGCTGCTTGCATTATGGAGAAGTTGGGGGAAAGCCCTTAATAGCCTCATCCCCAGAAGAGTTGAAACTGTGACCAACGGCACTGAAAAGGCATTGTTGGACTTGGTACCCCAATACTGGTGGTGTGGTGAACGAGATCAATCACATCTTTGTGGGCAGACGATGCTCCTACTTAACTGTAGGGTCTACAGAAGTGCTCAGTTTATGAATTCTGACCAGAGACTTCTTGTTGCTACTCTGAAGATCCAGCTTAGGTCCAGTAGGCTTCCACCTACTAGAAGAATGAGGATGAACGTGGCCAGACTACAAGATCAGGCTTTCTAATAAGCTGGGCTGACTACTTTGAGCAGCTATTTAAAGCTGATCCTCTGGCTAGGTTGCTGGTCATCTCTGGATCCATGTTTCTTGAGTCTGATCCAATTTGCTGTAAACCACCCAGTCTCACTGAGATTGCACAGGTAGTGATGCAGCTGAGGGTAGGGAAGGCTGCAGGGATCTGTGGTAGCCGGGGTGAACTTCTTCTTGCTGGTGGTAAGGCTGTCCTCCTGGCATTGCAGGCAATCATTGTTTCCATTTGGGAGAAAGGCATCATCCCAACTGACTGGAAGGGGGACTTGTTATCCCTATCTGGAATGAGAAGGGGGATCCTCTGGATTGCAGCAACTACAGGGGGTAACACTGCTCTTGGTGCCGGGTAAGGTCCTTACTAGGGTCATCCTCAACACGATTCATGATCACTTGCTCTCCTACCACCCACCAGAGCAGTCTGGTTTTACACCTAAGATGTCTATCATTTACCACATCCTAGCATTTAGGATTCCCACTGAGTACAAAGCGAATATTGGCAGAGCTTCTTTGCAGCCTTTGTTGCTATTCGGAAAGTGTTCGACTCAGCTGATCAAATTACCATGTGGGACATCCTGAGACTTTGCGGGATCCCCCCAAAGTTGCTGGATATAATTGCCAGTCTCTATACTGGTACTGTGAGTGTTGTGCAAAGTGGAGGCAGGACCTCTGTGTTTTTCCCAGTTGATTCTGGGGTTTGTCAGGGGTTTAGTCTTGCTCCTACTCTCTCCAGTGCTTGCAGACTGGGTGCTGGGCAATGTTGCGGGGTCCAGCGGCTGTGGGGCAGCTGTTGGTGAAGAAAGATTCACTGATCTTGACTTTGCTGATTGTGCTGTGATCTTTGTGGAGTCAATAGAGGCTCTGATTGGAGCTCTCAGGAGACTGAGCGAGGAATCTGAGTGCCTGGGCCTGTGAGTGTCCTGGATAAAAATCAAGATCCAGGCTTTCAATAACTTCTTGGGCACTGCTGTCACAGAGTGTCAACCACATTGAGACATTTAATTACCTTGGCAGCGACATTCATATCTCGTGACTCTTCCTATGAAGTCAGTAGACAGATTGGGAGAGCGGTTGGGGTTTGGGGGAGAGGTCACGAGGTTGCTGGAAAGGGGTGTGCAAAAGGTCCAAGTCTTTAGAGTCCTGGTGCTTGCTGTTTTGCTATATGAGTGCGAGACATGGACACTATCCAGTGACCCGAGATGAGGACTGGACTCCTTCTGTACTGTATCTCTTCAGAGAATCTTTGAGTATCTCTGGTTTGACTTTGTATTGAATGAACGGTTGCTCACGGAGTCTGAAATTAGACACATTATCTGTACTGTGAGGAAGTGTCAGTTATGTCACTACGGCCATGTGGCAGTATTCCCTGAGAGTGATCTGGCTTGCAGAGTAGCTGGGCCAGGCCAAGGCGACACCCATGTAACAACTAGCTGTAGATGGTCATTTCCGGACAGTGGGACTGAATCGTGTCTGCCTTGGGGGTTATCAACCTGGCTCCTGAGCTCTTTTGTTGTGTGGTGCGTGTAGCAATGCGCTGTACACCAGTGCATGCTCCCCAGACTTGCACCATTTGAGCCATTGAAGGGTCTACTTGCACACACACTGTAAGAAATATATGGAAGTGTATAATTAAAAAAAAAATCTTAGCATGCATTAACTTTACCAATGCATCAAACACATTAAAATATCTAATTAAAACCAGCAGTATGTTCTTTAATTTGTAATTTTCCTTCATTTTGTTTAATGAGCATGGAAATAGGATTTTTTTAATGAAAACTATAAAATGATTTGAATTTGAGGAAAGTGAAAAGTTTCTTCTTAAATGTTCAGAGTAAATTCATAGTAACCTAATAAAAAGGATATTAAGAGCTTGTCTGAATGCATCTTTTTATCATTTATTTATTAATTTTATTAAGTTTTCTATAAGGTTAACATCTGATACCCCCTGCCAAAAACACCAAAAGAGGTGTCAGATAATAATTACTTGTTTACTTGCTAACACTAACAGCATGTTTTTTTGGTACATAATTATTACATATACATTATATTCTGAATGTTATCCCAAAGCACTATACTTGTGTGGCAGTATGACTGTGCAGTAGTTAGCCCTGCGGTCCAAAAGACTGGGCATGAATCCTGTCAGTGTACAGTTTGCACGTTCTCCCGGTCTTTTCAGGTTATTCTGACTGGTAATTCTAAATTCACACTAAAACGGACAGAGTTTAATCCTGGCATACGACCATTGCTAACTAGATAAGACTTTGTCTCCTTTGAATCATAAGGTTAGACTAAACAGGTTTTGAAAATAAGATGGATAAATGGTAATGGTGTGGAAAGCAACACATTGTCATAAAAACTACATAATCAAGAACTGCAACATACGTTATACATGGGGAAAAAAAAAGTTACAGTAGCACTACACACCAAAAGATAATCAAGATACCATAAAGCACTCTGGATTCAGCCACTTCCAACTTTTTTTCTGCAATTTAGTTTTATTTGATTTACTTCACTATTTTAAAAAATGTCTTTAATCTTAAAGTAAATGTCATTAAAATCACTTTCATCATGCTACTTCACTTGTGTTCTGACAAAAGGATGAGAGCTGAAATGTCCTACATCATCTATCTATCTATCTATCTATCTATCTATCTATCTATCTATCTATCTATCTATCTATCTATCTATCTATCTATCTATCTATCTATCTTCATCATTACCAGTCATGAAAGAATAAATTTTAAGAGACCTTAAGGCTAAAGGTATGGAAAATGGTTAAGGTCTTTTCAGTTTTATTTTATTATATATTTTTACAGAAACAAAAAAAGAATTTGACATGTTACAAACAGCCGGACTTATTACCTTATTTACAGTATCTACCACATACATGTCTTTTTTAAGCAAACAGTACTGCAGTTCGTTTCCTTATTTTTTTTAGAGCTCTTTGGTATAAAATTAAGGAACTCGCTCCGGAGGCAACTCTTTTCCCCACCATCTGTCTTTTTGGCTTCTTGTTGCCAAGGAAACAGTTGCTAAGAGATTCAGGAAGGCAGAGTTCTAGGACATGATTAAGTTCTTATATATTGTTCTTCGTTTATTCAACGTTACACGTAAAATGGTCAAGAAACATGTTAGTTTCAATCTGCTTTAAAAAGTTTAGATTTTTTTACTCCAAAAAGACAAATTAATATTATCTGTGATTCTTCACAAAACCTGCTTTTACAAATTACATAGTAAGTTTTTTTTTTTGTTCATTGCTGCTGTTGAATACTGTTTAAAAATGCACAGCTTGGGTTCAATGGTTTCAATTGTAAGATTCAGAAAGTTGTAAAATTTAGTGCATGCTACATTTAATGAGTGAATATTTTTGTGCAAAAAAGTAGTCCTAACCTATACACAACATTCTATATTATGTTTAGTATTAGAGGAGTATACAATACTTTTATACCATGGTTTTTATGAGTAGCAAAAACTATATTTTTGACACATTTCCTTTAGCTCTAATATTTATGTTATTCTTAGAAATGTAAAAAAAAGTTGCTACTATTCAGACACATCCTGGCTACATATAGTAGAATTAGCAGTAAACACCTACAGTATGTGATATGGATAAAGTTGGGACTGAAGATAGTGGAGTCAAAAATTCAGAGACAGACCAGAATTTTTCACTATAATGAAAAAGTACACTCAGGTAAAAAAAAAAAAAAACTTTTAAAAACTTTTTTTAAGAAAGGATTTCCTAATTACTTAAGGAAAGCACATTATGACCTTCAATATCCAAAAACCTTACAGGGTTACTGTTAGCGCAGCTATCCGGGAACTTAGTCAGAAGTAGTACTCTACTGCCAAGTGAAAACGCTTAGGCCAAAGGGTTCATTAAAATTTTTCAGGCAGCACAAATGCTGCAAAACTTGTGATTAAGTACAACAGGCATGTGAACACATTGGCAGCACAACAAATGAATGAGTCAGGGGAAAAAGTAGTCTGCAACATCAAGAGCAGCTGTGCGGTCTGAGTGATGTCAGCAGAAAATTCTGCCAGTTTAAAAAAAAAAAAAAAAAAAAAGCAAACAGCATTGGTAGCATACGGTGTGTAAAGAAATCAAGTTTTGTTTCAAATGACAGCACTTAGAATAGGACATCAGCTGTACTTAAAGCCTACTGCAATGATTCATGTTCATTACATACTTTGAATTGGGGATATAAAAGTTTTAACATGTATTTGTTTAAGGTTTTAAATTGTTTAACCAACAAAGTCCAAGTTTACCTAACAAGAGAATCAATTAAAGCAGCTAAGGCGACAACAACGAGTTGCTGAATTGCTTGTGTATTATGTTCTGCATCTGTTTACACAGAGAGTGTATTCACATACACAAAAAAAAAAAATCTCTTTTCTTTTAATCTTTGTTGTGACCCAGAACAGAACACAGTTAGGCCAGAGGTCAGAAACCTGCTGCTTCACAGCTGAATGAGGCCCTTTAAACACATGTAGAGAGCTTTGGCTCTAGAGACATAACTGCCAAGGCCCCAACAACATCCTCCAGTAAATAAATCTCAAAAGAATCTGAAGCTGTTAAACAAAGCCCTCCCTCGAAAAGGACAAAAGATAGTCAGCAACAAATAAGCCTCACTGGCCAAAGCTCTGCTAGAGGCAAAACATCTTAACAGAGATCTTTGATCCCATGTTAATGGGTTAGGGTTTGGTGGTGTTTGAGGGGGTCAGGTGCATAGCTTTGTAATGAAAAAGTGGTGCCCCCATTTAGGGTATCTCTGTAATGATGTTGAAACCATTCTTTAGATATAACAGATAGTGTCCTTTCCAAACAGGACAGCTGTGCTCTGGCAAGGCAGATCAGGCTATGAGAGAAAAAGAATGCTATTCTTTTAACAATCTGCATGCAAATTCAACTGCATGGACCCCATTTCCTCCTGATTGAAGTGTGTGTTTGTGAAGCAGGAAGCACAGAGGTGCCAAAAGGTAGGCCTGCTTCCTCCAGGCTGAAAGAAATCATTTGGGGATAAAAATCCTGCCTTCTTGAAGTGGGGTTCAGCCTCACGTGGGGAGGGGGGAGAAAGAGAGCAAGCTATCTCTAATCTATCCTTTTAATCCTTATAATTATAATTACCAACGTAACAATAGACTGCATGGCAATAACCCCTGGGAAAATTGGAAATTAAGGTCAAAGCTGTCTCACTTTTGGTTAAGACTACAAAATGACATCAATAATTCAGAATCAATGTCTCCAAGACGGGACAGTTAATTTTGTGAGCTGGAATGTTAAAGGCCTGAATCACATATTAAAAAGAAAAAGTATTCTCTCACCTAACAAGTCTAAACGCTAAAATAGTATTTTTTACAGGAGACCCACTTATTAAGCAAGGATCAGTTCCGGCTGCAAAAAGACTGGACTGGCCAAATGTTCCATTCCAGCTTTACAAAAAAAAACTAGAGGTATGGGAATTCTCATACATAGAACTGTCTCATTTGTAGTATCAGATGTTGTATCTGATCCTCAAGGGAAATAAATTTCCCATAACAATCATGTATTTAATTGTAAAGTGATTTTGATAAATGTTTATGAACCCAATGTGGATGATACGGAATTCATCCAAAATGCATTTGCATCCATTCCCAATGTGAACGCTCATAAAATTATAATGGCTGGAGAATTTAATTGTGTTTTAAATCCAGACCTAGATAGGTCTCCTGCCACAGGGGCAATGACATCTAACACTGCAAAGACAATTACACAGTTTGTAACTGTCCACAACTTATCAGACCCCTGGAGATTTCTAAACCCAAACTGAAGAACATATTCCTTCTACTCACCAGTGCATCATTGCTACTCAAGAATTGATTATTTTTTTGTAGATAACCATTTCTTGCCTACAATTAAATCCTGCAAGTATGACGCTACTGTTATTTCCAACTATGCCCCTCTGATCTTGGAGATAAAATCATTATGCCCCACATACTCATCTCGCAGATGGCGTCTTAACCCACTTTTAGTAGCAGACGAACACTTTACAGAATTTATATCAAAACAAATCAGCTTTTTTTCTAGAGACAAATATATCCTCAGAGTTCTCTGCAGGAATACTCTGGGAAACTCTGAAGGCCTTCTTAAGAGGACAGATTATCTCATATATTTCCCACAGAAATAAATTGGAAACCAAGCAGGTATCAAAGCTAACCAACGAAATTACTACAATAGATCAAGAACATGCCAGGTGTCCAAGTGAGGCTCTTCATAGGAAAAGGCAGGTTCTGCATTCAGAGCTCAACCTCTTAACAACTAAAGAAACTGAACAACTCATTTTCAAATCAAGACATCATTACTATGAACATGGAGAGAAAGCTAATAAGCTTTTAGCTCAACAAATCCACAAGCAAGAAGTTCGCAATGCAATCCCAGCAATTACCAACACAAACGGAGACATAATCATTGACCATAAAAATATAATGCAAACAGACTATAGAGACTACTATAAATCCTTATATTCTACTGAGTTTAAAAAAGACAAGACACAATCTAATGCATTTCTGGATGCATTAGAGATACCACAAATAGATACTCTTAGTGCAGAGGAATTGGATAAACCGCTGGCACTATCAGAATTATTAGCGTCCAATCTTCGAAGCCTGTTTAATGTAATATACTCACCCGCAAAGTCAAACATCCCAGAGATTTTATTATCCTTGGAAGCAGAAAAAGCATTTAATATGATTGAATGGAACTACCTTTTTTCACTACATTGGAGAAATGTGGGTTTGGCCCGAACATTTGTGCATGGATCAAACTACTGTATACCAATCCAGAAGCTTCAGTTTGTATTAACAACATTAATTCAGACTACTTCAATCTAGACCGTGGTACCAGACAAGGATGCCCCTTGTCACCACTACGTTTTGCAATCGCCATTGAGCCACTGGCAGTTCACTGTCAAAATGCTTATGAGATAAAAGGGGATTATCAAAGTAGGACTTGAACAGAAAATTTCTCTATATGCAGATGATATGGTACTGTATATATCAGACACACAAAATACTGTGCCTGCAGTCCTAACAGAACTAACAGAATTTCAAAAGATTTCTGGTCTCAGAATTAATTTGACTAAAAGTGTGCTCTTTCCAGTGAATTCTCAAGCACACAATATTAGATTGGACACCTTCTCTTTTATCATCGCAGATCAGTTCAAATATCTAGGGGTAAACACCCCAAGTAAACATAAAGCTCTTTATCAACAAAATTTAACTGTCTGTATGGAAAAAATCAAGCAAGACTTGCATAGATGGTCAAACCTTCATCTCACTTTAGCTGGAAGAATTAACATTGTTAAGATGAATATCCTCCCTAAGCTTCTCTTTTTATTTCAAAATATTCCAATATACGGCAATATATCGGTCTTTAAGAAATTACATTCAACCATAACCACTTTTATTTGGAATTCAAAACATCCACGTATCCAAAGAGCAACCCTACAAAGGCAGAAAATGGCATGGCTCTACCTAACTTTCAGTTTTACTGCTGGGCAGCAAACATACAACATATTAAAACCTGGACATTGACACAAATAGATGAACATATGCAGGCTTGGTCTGCAATAGAAATGGAATCCTGCAGTTCCTCTTTATATTCCTTGCTTTGCGCCCCAATAAATGAAAGTTATCGCCAATATACTAATAACCCAATAGTGCTTCACTCACTCAGAATATGGAAACCAATGTAGGAAGCATTTTAAGATAGAGAATCGTTTATCGGTGGCACCTCTCCACGAGAACCACCTTTTCAACCCTCGAAAACATATGCAGTTTTTAATGTCTGGAAAACATTTGGGATTAAATCACTTAGAGATCTGTACATAGACAACATCTTTGCATCCTTCGAACAATTACATTCTAAATTTAACTTTCCAGCAACACATTTCTTTCACTATCTTCAAATTAGAAACTTTGTTAAACAGAACCTGCCCAATTTTCCTCACCTCCCTCTATGCTGGAAAATATATTCATCAGTTTCAAGGACTTAAGACAGCATCTCTGCAATATATAGAACCATTTTACAGTCCCTCCCTTTCAAAGATCCAAGAGGACAGTAGGAAAAGGATCTCTCACTCAACATTTCAGAAAAGGAGTGGAAGGTAGCAATGCAGAGAATTCACTCAAGCTCCATATGCGCAAAGCATACAATTATTCAACTAAAAATTATATATCAAGCACATCTGTCTCGCTTAAAATTGTCCAAAATGTTTCCAGGGCAAGATCCAACCTGTGAATGCTGCAATCAAGTTCCAGCCTCACTGGGTCACATGTTTTTGGGCCTGCACCAAATTAACATCATTTGTAAATGCCTTTCAGACAGCCTTGGTGTCACAATCCCTCCTAATCCACAAACAGCTGTGTTTGGTGTACTCCAGATGGGATTAAAGTGGAGAAGGACAAACAAACTGTGATTGCCTTTACTTCACTATCGGCACGTAGACTTATCTTGCTCAACTGGAAGAATCCTAACTCTCCCCCTTTTAAGTCAGTGGGTAACTCATGTCTTATATTATTTGAAATTGGAAAAAATAAAATTCTTACTTAGAGGATCTGTGTAGAAATTTTTCAAAAACTGGCAGGATCTAATCAATAACATTTTAGAATAAGCTTTTAAAGCACTGAGGAATCAGATTCTCTCCCTATTCTCTTTTTTCTTTTTCTTCTCCATTTATCTTTATTCACTTATTAAATTCCCCTCCTTTAACCGTCACCTTATCGTGGTGGAGGGGTTTGCGTGTCCCAATGATCCTAGGAGCTCTGTTGTCCGGGGCTTTATGCCCCTGGTAGGGCCACCCAAGGCAAACTGGTCCTAGGTGAGGGATGAGACAAAGAGCGGTTAAACAAACCTCCTATGAAGAAAAACAATTTTGGACGGCGTTTTCCCTTGCCCGGACGCGGGTCACCGGGGCCCCACTCTGGAGCCAGGCCTGGAGGTGGGGCTCGATGGCGAGCGCCTGGTGGCCGGGCCTGCACCCATGGGGCTCGGCCGGGCACAGCCCGAAGAGGCAACGTGGGTCCCCCTTCCCATGGGCTCACCACCTATGGGAGGGGCCAAGGAGGTCGGGTGCAGTGTGTGGTGGCCGAAGGCGGGGACCTTGGCGGTCCGATCCTCGGCTACAGAAACTGGCTCTTGGGACGTGGAATGTCACCTCTCTGAAGGGGAAGGAGCCTGAGCTAGTGCGCGAAGTTGAGAGGTTCCGGCTAGATATAGTCGGACTCACCTCGACGCACAGCTTGGACTCTGGAACCAATCTCCTTGAGAGGGGCTGGACTCTCTACCACTCTGGAGTTGCCCCCGGTGAGAGGCGCCGAGCAGGTGTGGGTATACTTATTGCCCCCCAACTTGGAGCCTGTACATTGGGGTTTACCCCGGTGGACGAGAGGGAAGCCTCCCTTCGCCTTCGGGTGGGAGGACGGGTCCTAACTGTTGTTTGTGCGTATGCACCGAACAGCAGTTCGGAGTACCCACCCTTTTTGGAGTCCCTGGAGGGGGTGCTAGAGGGCATACCTTCTGGGGACTCCCTCGTTCTGCTGGGAGACTTCAATGCTCACGTGGGCAATGACAGTGAGACCTGGAAGGGCGTGATTGGGAGGAATGGCCCCCCTGATCTGAACCCGAGCGGTGTTTTGTTATTGGACTTCTGTGCTCGTCACGGATTGTCCATAACGAACACCATGTTCAAGCACAGGGGTGTTCATATGTGCACTTGGCACCAGGACACCCTAGGCCTCAGTTCGATGATCGACTTTGTGGTCGTGTCGTCGGACTTGCGGCCACATGTCTTGGACACTCGGGTGAAGAGAGGGGCGGAGCTGTCAACTGATCACCACCTGGTGGTGAGCTGGCTTCGATGGTGGGGGAGGATGCCGGTCAGGCGTGGTAGGCCCAAACGTGTTGTGAGGGTCTGCTGGGAACGTCTGGCAGAGCCCCCTGTCAGAAGTAGCTTCAACTCCCACCTCCGGCAGAACTTCGACCACATCCCGAGGGAGGTGGGGGACATTGAGTCCGAATGGGCCATGTTCCGTGCCTCTATTGTTGAGGCAGCTGACCGGAGCTGTGGCCGTAAGGTGGTCGGTGCCTGTCGTGGCGGCAATCCCCGAACCCGCTGGTGGACACCGGCGGTGAAGGATGCCGTCAAGCTGAAGGAGGAGTCCTACAGGACCCTTTTGTCCTGTGGGACCCCGGAGGCAGCTGATAGGTACCGGCAGGCCAAGCGGAATGCGGCTTTGATGGTTGCTGAGGCAAAAACTCGGGCGTGGGAGGAGTTTGGGGAGGCCATGGAGAATGACTTTCGGACGGCTTCGAGGAGATTCTGGTCCACCATCCGGCGTCTCAGGAAGGGGAAGCAGTGCAGTGTCAACACTGTATATGGTGGGGATGGTGCGCTGCTGACCTCGACTCGGGACGTTGTGGGTCGGTGGGGGGAATACTTCGAAGACCTCCTCAATCCCATTAACATGCCTTCCAATGAGGAAGCAGAGCCTGGGGACTCAGAGGTGGGCTCCCCCATCTCTGGGACTGAGGTCACCGAGGTGGTCAAAAAACTCCTTGGTGGCAGGGCCCCGGGGGTGGATGAGATACGCCCGGAGTTCCTCAAGGCTCTGGATGTTGTAGGACTGTCTTGGCTGACACGCCTCTGCAACATCGCATGGACATCAGGGACAGTGCCTCTGGATTGGCAGACCGGGGTGGTGGTCCCCCTCTTTAAGAAGGGGGATCGGAGGGTGTGTTCCAACTACAGAGGGATCACACTCCTCAGCCTCCCTGGAAAAGTCTATTCAGGGGTCCTGGAGAGGAGGGTCCGTCGGATAGTCGAGCCTCGGATTCAGGAGGAACAGTGTGGTTTTCGTCCTGGTCGCGGAACAGTGGACCAGCTCTATACCCTTAGCAGGGTCCTGGAGGGTGCATGGGAGTTTGCCCAACCAGTCTACATGTGTTTTGTGGACTTAGAAAAGGCATTCGACCGTGTCCCTTGGGGAATCCTGTGGGGGGTACTCCGAGAGTATGGGGTACCGGCCCCCCTGATAAGGGCTGTTCAGTCCCTGTACGATCGGTGCCAGAGCTTGGTCCGCATTGCCGGCAGTAAGTCGAACCCGTTTCCAGTGAGAGTTGGACTCCGCCAGGGCTGCCCTTTGTCACCGATTCTGTTCATAACTTTTATGGACAGAATTTCTAGGCGCAGCCAGGGTGTTGAGGGGGTCCGGTTTGGTGGGCTCAGGATTGGGTCACTGCTTTTTGCAGATGATGTTGTCCTGTTTGCTTCATCAGGCCGTGATCTTCAGCTCTCTCTGGATCGGTTCGCAGCTGAGTGTGAAGCGGCTGGGATGAGAATCAGCACCTCCAAATCCGAGACCATGGTCCTCAGCCGGAAAAGGGTGGAGTGCCCTCTCAGGGTTGGTAGCGAGATCCTGCCCCAAGTGGAGGAGTTCAAGTATCTCGGGGTCTTGTTCACGAGTGAGGGAAGAATGGAGCGTGAGATCGACAGGCGGATCGGTGCGGCATCCGCAGTAATGCGGGCATTGCATCGGTCTGTCGTGGTGAAAAAGGAGCTGAGCCATAAGGCAAAGCTCTCAATTTACCAGTCGATCTATGTTCCTACCCTCACCTATGGTCATGAGCTATGGGTAGTGACCGAAAGAACGAGATCGCGAATACAAGCGGCTGAAATGAGTTTCCTCCGCAGGGTGTCTGGGCTTTCCCTTAAAGATAGGGTGAGAAGCTCAGTCATCCGGGAGGGGCTCAGAGTAGAGCCGCTGCTCCTCCGCATCGAGAGGAGTCAGATGAGGTGGCTCGGGCATCTGATCAGGATGCCTCCTGGACGCCTCCCTGGTGAGGTGTTCCGGGCACGTCCAACCGGGAGGAAGCCCCGGGGAAGACCCAGGACACGCTGGAGGGACTATGTCTCTCGACTGGCCTGGGAACGCCTTGGGATTCTCCCGGAAGAGCTAGAAAAAGTAGCTGAGGAGAGGGAAGTCTGGGCATCTCTGCTCAAGCTGCTGCCCCCGCGACCCGACCTCGGATAAGCGGGAGACAATGGATGGATGGATGGATGGCACTTATTAAATTTATCTATTTACTTATTTTTACTAGGTTTAAGTTTTATTCTGCTGCTGTTTTCAATCCTATTCTTGTAAAATTGATCTATTTGTATGGAATGTTGTGTGATTTCAAAAACATTAATACAAAAAAAAATCCTGCCTTCTTCCATGGGATCATAACTTACTATGTTTAGGGTGTACACTGTATCAGAGTGTACACTACATTAATTTAGGACTGGTCTCATACGTTCTATTACAGGCTACCTCACTTCTCTATAATCGGGATTAATAAAGTATCTATCTATCTATCTATCTATCTATCTATCTATCTATCTATCTATCTATCTATCTATCTATCTATCTAATACTGACAGCCCAAGAGAGTATAAGAGACAACAGAGGCACCACTAAAATTTGGTCGTCTTATTCCTAATACTGCAGCCCTACTTTCAGGCTAAACACACAAAAAAGTTTATGTTCCCCTTTATTTCAGGCTATGTTTCAATACCTAGGAAAACATGTTACAAACAATACACCAACTGCAACAGTTACTTACTGTGTGTTAACTAAAACATACTTTAAACATAGTTTTGAACAGTTATTTCATGGTATATTATATATACTCAAGGAATATATTAATTTGACACATAAGAGGTAAAGGGTACAGGGGTCCTAACATAAACAAACGCCTTAAAACATACAGAATACATCCATTTTTCAGGTCAAAAATGTTTTTGAGTATTGATCAAGTATTGCAAAACAGCATACACCCTTTAACCCAAATTCTGCACAAACTGAATATTCAACTCGATTTATTATTTTGAAATGCACATATACAGTAAATTTAAAATTAAACAAAATGATTCATTAATTGATTGAAAATTAATGAACTGAATTAAGTTCAGAAACCAAACACTAACATTAAAGAGGTCATATTATACAGGTGCTGGTCATAAAATTAGAATATCATGACAAAGTTGATTTATTTCAGTAATTCCATTCAAAAAGTGAAACTTGTATATTAGATTCATTCATTACACACAGACTGATGTATTTCAAATGTTAATTTCTTTTAATGTTGATGATTATAACTGACAACTAATGAAAGTCCCAAATTCAGTATCTCGGAAAATTAGAATATCAATTAAGACCAATGCAAAAAAAGGATTTTTAGAAATGTTGGCCAACTGAAAGGTATGAACATGAAAAGTATGAGCATGTACAGCACTCAGTATTTAGTTGGGGCTCCTTTGGCCTGGATTACTGCAGCAATGTGGCGTGGCATGGAGTCGATCAGTCTGTGGCACTGCTCAGGTGTTATGAGAGCCCATATTGCTCTGATAGTGGCCTTCAGCTCTTCTGAATTGTTGGGTCTGGCGTATTGCATCTTCCTCTTCACAATACGATAAGATTTTCTATGGGGTTAAGGTCAGGCGAGTTTGTTGGCCAATCAAGAACAGGGATACCATGGTCCTTAAACCAGGTACTAGTAGCTTTGGCACTGTGTGCAGGTGCCAGGTCCTGTTGGAAAATGAAATCTGCATCTCCATAAAGTTCATCAGCAGCAGGAAGCATGAAGTGCTCTAAAACTTCCTGGTAGACGGCTGTGTTGACCTTGGACCTCAGAAAACACAATGGACCAACACCAGCAGATGACATGGCACCCCAAACCATCACTGACTGTGGAAACTTTACAATGGACCTCACGCAATGTGGATTCTGTGCCTCTCTTCTCTTCCTCCAGACTCTGGGACTTTGATTTCTAAAGGAAATGCAAAATTTACTTTCATCAGAGAACATAAATTTGGACCACTCAGCAGCAGTCCAAAGGTGAGACGCTTCTGACGCTGTCTCTTGTTCAAGAGTGGCTTGACACAAGGAATGCGACAGCTGAAACCCATGTCTTGCATACGTGTGTGTGTGGTGGTTCTTGAAGCACTGACTCCAGCTGCAGTCCACTCTTTGTGAATCTCCCCCACATTTTTGAATGGGTTTTGTTTCACAATCCTCTCCAGAGTGCGGTTATCCCTATTGCTTGTACACTTTTTTCTACCACATCTTGTCCTTCCCTTCGCCTCTCTATTAATGTGCTTGGACACAGAGCTCTGTGAACAGCCAGCCTCTTTAGCAATGACCTTTTGTGTCTTGCCCTCCTTGTGCAAGGTGTCAATGGTCGTCTTTTGGACAACTGTCAAGTCAGCAGTCTTCCCCATGATTGTGTAGCCTACAGAACTAGACTGAGAGACCATTTCAAGGCTTTTGCAGGTGTTTTGAGTTAATTAGCTGATTAGAGTGTGGCACCAGGTGTCTTCAATATTGAACCTTTTCACAATATTCTAATTTTCCGAGATACTGAATTTGGGACTTTCATTAGTTGTCAGTTATAATCATCAACATTAAAAGAAATAAACATTTGAAATACATCAGTCTGTGTGTAATGAATGAATCTAATATACAAGTTTCACTTTTTGAATGGAATTACTGAAATAAATCAACTTTGTCATGATATTCTAATTTTATGACCAGCACCTGTATATGCCCTATTTAATTACATATAATTGTATACATACACATGCGCACACACACACACCTTGGATGCAATTTTTTTATTGCTGGTCTTCTATATTAGTGTGTCAGTAGAACAGAGAAAATGTTTGATTTCCAAACATTAACTTTGCAAAAAATTAAATGTTACAGAGATACTTTTTTTAATGAAATACAAACGTAACATGAAGTAATTTCCATTTCAAATTAAAAACATTATTACTTTCTAGGTAAATACTAGCCCAGTGCTTGAATAAACAAAGATAACAAACAATGAAATGAGCGAACGAACCCAAGTGATTAGCTGAAACATAAATGGGTGAAGGAGGAATTAAACTAAAATGTGAGGGTGTGGGAGATGTGACGATTTAACCTGCAGATCATCAATTCTTATACCATGGCAAGAAAAAGCATATAAATGAGAGAAAGTGTTTTAATCCTCTGTCAGCAGGATCTCTCCCAAACAGAAATCCTACAACAGGTAAGAATTTCAACATGTGCTGTACGAGCACTTCTGAAGAAGCACAAGGAAAGAGGCAAGGCTAAGGACCAGAAACCCAGTGCAGAAAATAAGAGATGTATCAAATTGACATCCTTTCAAAATCAGGAGTCATCCAGTACTGCTATCGGCTCTGAATTCATAGAAATAAGTCAAACTTAAAAAATAAGTTTTGAGAAATCTTGTCAGAAGAAGTCTTCATGGAAAAGTTGCTGCCAAACGGTCATTCCTCTGAAGTGGAAAGAAAGCCAAGAGATTTACTTACCAATGTACAAGGACTAAAGTGGTGAAGAATGGCAGCGAGCGCTATGGAGTGATAAGTAAAACTTTGAAATTTTTGATTCAGACAGGAGACATGATCTCCATTGAAGAGCAGGAGAGCTCTTCTTGGATGAGCATCTGCACACAACAGTGAAGCATGGCAGAGGTTTCCTGAAGGCTTAGGGTCGCATTTCTGCAAATGGATTTAGTGACCTGTTTAGAATTAATAGAATTCTAAAATAAACTAAAAACTGCATCGGTGCTGTTTAAGGTTAAAAAAATATATATGTCAGGTAATTGAAAGGAACTACTCTGGGCATCTCTTTCCTAGGAGGATTCGTTTTGCCAACGAGTACACTTCGCTTGTGTATAAGTGGTGGGAGGAAAAGTAAAAGGGATACCGTTTTGCCAATGTTAGCAGCTAATCGACTTTGTCTTTCTTCTGAGGTTTTGTTTTGCTGATGTGCTGGCCCCGCTTGTGTTATTAGCGGCTAAGCAAGTTTTCTGTTTCCTCGGAGGTGGAATCTGAATCAGGAGAGGGGAAGAACAACACTCAACCTTGCAAGGAGAAGAATAAAAAGGAAATGAAAGCAAAGGAGCAAAAGTCTTGTACAATGAACTGTGTTGACTGAGACCTGTAAAGTGGTACTTGTGAAATAAAAACAGTTGCATGTGTGTCTGGGGCTCTATTATGCCCTCTAGTGGCCACACCATAAGTGCACATTAATATTTACTGGCTTTAGCCCAAGTTACAAACATCAATCAAGGAACCAAACTTTTAAAACAGTACTTAATATTTGTTCAGTTCCTATAGTTTTAAATGATGTAGATGAAGCTTAGCCCTGACCTCTTCAGGATGTCCATAAAGTTTTTCTCTGGAACACATGGATAGAGAATACATGCACTTAACCTTGATTCCTTTCTTTCTCTAGGCTTTGGTCTTATCTTGTGGTTGTGGACTATACTAGAGTTATGGACTTTGAGGTTTCACATACCATGGTGCTCTTTTGTTAGTAGCTGATGATCAGTCAAATGTCTTCAGTGAGACAGATTTTACTTTTACATATGGCCTCTCTTACTAATGCACTTCACTGTCCTTAGGGAAGGCTTGAGTCAAGTTAAGCAGGCTGTCACCGAAAGCAGAGAACTCCTGCTGATGACGGTTTTTAATGAATGGAGTAAACAGTTTGCCATTGATTTCTTGCGTGTACATAAACCCAATATTTAGGATAATAATTATTGCAATGCTTTGTCCATTGAGGTTGGCAAAGGCTTAGTTATGATAATCATTCTCACTGATCAGAGCATTGATTGATACAAGACCAAGATGATTCTGAATTGGATATACCAGCACCAGTGTCATTCAGCTATGATTGGTATAACCTTACAAGACTGAGACCCAGATGTTACAGTCGAAAGAGAGGCTCAAGTCAGCATTTCAACAGAAAAGGACATCCAGATGATAAGGTGTCAGTGAAGGTGACAGGCAGCTACACAAGTAAGTTGCATATGCTATGCTAAAGAAAAAAAGGACAAATTCCATTATGTGCTACAGAGTACTAATGCAGTACTCATATTATATACATGGGGCGGTTTTAAAAAATACACACTTAACTTCAATCTAAACATTAAGGTTTCAAAAGAAAAACATTTCCATTCAATCCAAGAAAACAGATTTGGTAGAAGGTCTTTAAGTGTATGCGAAGACGGCTGAATATATAATCAGATTCAAATCCATAAGGGAATATCATTTAAAGCAGTGTTTCGCTAACCAGTTTTCACAATTTGGAGGTCACTGGCAATCGCCGCAACCCACTACCATTGTAAACATTAGCAACTTACAACCCATTGTCGACAGCCCTGACTGAGAAACATAGCTTTAAAGTAACTAATCAGTGGTGCAGGCTCTGTAAGATATAGTGGCTTCTCACAGCCATGTACTGAATAAACATTTATAAAAATTACTAAATACATTTCCTTTAGAATTTTCAGAATTCTGTTAAAATTAACAGAATAATGTTTAAATTTAAAGTGTACATTTTACTTAAACAAGTATGTTGTTTGGGAGGAGATTAGGTGTTTTTTCTTAATTTTAAAAATAGCTGATTGACACTTGCTTTAAACTCAGTGTCACAGGTTCAGCAACATGCTATACTGCTGGAGTTTCAGACTGGTAGATTAGCTGGCACAGTTAACAACAAAACAGTTATCAGATTTAAGCAAGCAACTGTAGTAGAAATAAGCCAGCAAACCAGCACTCATTTTTAAGTATTACAAACTGTAAAGCACAAAAGAATCTGTTATACAACATTTCCAAAGCATGTGGTCCAAAACGGAACCAATAAATAATACATTATATATATCCATCTATATCTATCCATATCTATCAAAATATACACACACACTGTATCATGCATCTCAATGCTTAGAACAATGAAACTTGCCTCATTTTGCAGAAAACAACTTCTTCAGATGTGTAACTGTAAAACAGCATAATCCTTATATTATTCTATGAAGAAAACCACAATCCTTTTAAAATAAGTACTATATTACACTTTGGCTAAAATGCATATCTAACAATTAAAGAAGCTATATCAGTGTTTGATAAATTAACATGCAGTATTGGACTTGTTCAATATTGTACTTCACACACAACTTCAGATGGAATTTGCAAAAATAGGCACCCATAAGTTGCAAAGACAGATGTTAAATGAACAGACTAAAGAATATCATCCCTCTTTACCATAAACATTAAATGCTAACAAAAAAAATGGAAAAAAAAAAAACCGTCACACTGGCTTTGCACACAGAGTTTCTGTCAAAAATATGCCTAACATACCAAGCAGATAAATTAGTTTAGAAATGGAATGAATAAATTATTTGCCAAGTACTACATGAGAACCAAAGTATATCAAACACAATCTGAGTTTTTAGGTTTTCAAAACTGCTTTCATGGACTTTATATGCCAGACTGTTATTTATATATACAAAAAGAATGCAATACACTGCAAAAACCAAACATTTCAAGAAAAAGTCAGATTTACCAGTAATATATAAACATTTGGCTGATATATGTTAAGTAAATATGGGATCAATAGGGCTTTAGTAAAAACTGGATTTTATATGAAGTTACTCAAATTTTTATAAAATTGCAAAAAAATCATTTAATTACAAAAGTGTTTTGCATGAACTGCCCATCAATCCATTTCTGACTTTTATAACTTTGTTGAAACAATCTAATAACCTAATCAGAATGTGCCAGTTTAGAATTCCTAGATCAAGAATTACATCAACCACGAACAATGCAAGTCTTTACAGCACAATAGCTAAATTTGGTAAAAGGGATTTGCTAGAAGTGCACAACTTGGCTGTTTTAAGAATTTGACATCAACAATCTTGCAACATTTAAGTACTGAAATAAATCTAATCAGTAAATTAAGTCTTTTGCCCATATAAAGTCAAGCTTCATCTTCAATGGTATTTCTGCCAGCAGTGGAGAGAACTGCATTCTCATTGTCAGGTTTTAGGAAGTTAAGCTGTTTTTGCTTAACAGTAATGTAATTTTATGCTTATAAATATGGTGAGCTCTGTGATATTTTACATGAAGCTCCAGCAACCTGGTCAGATTTTTTCTGCAGTTTACATTCTTTTACCATGCAAGAAAAAAACAGGAAAAAGCTGTCAAATCTACCATTGTCTACTGGGTAAATGTGAAACATATCAAAGTTTTATTTCTGTAATATGACATGAAGAATCAAATTTATGAATATGATTAATATGCCAAAAACAAAATTTCCCTGTGAGAAACTATGATGTATCTACAAAGTTAAAAAGATCAAACCACTTAAAAAACAGTTAAAAATTAAGTAATACTTGTGATTAATTTATCTTTCACAAGCAGAAAAAAACAACAACAGAGATGACACTGTCCACTTTAGTAAAAATGCACTCCATCGTACAGAAGCAGAGAGGTAAACCTCCATAACAAAGCATGACTGATTCCTAAGTTACAAACAAAATCTCTCCATACTTAGGCTGAGCGACAGTAACAGATGACGATATTTGGTGTCTACTGTCTTAAGTTTATTCTCCTCCCAGCTTGTTTCCGTTTGTGTTCAGAATCCATTAATGCAAGCGGTGAGTGTCAGTCTCATGACAAGTGGGAGTCTGAGAAATATGCAAATTTAACATTCCAGTAGGATGTCAAGTCTAATAAACAGGTACTTTCTCTTTCAGTAATCATACAATTGGTTATATTATGTGCAAAACAAACAGGAAAAGCATTTAAAAGCTTAGAAAATAAAAATACATACTGTACTTAAATAAAGCGGATTAAAACTATGGCAAACACAAGGTAATATACAGTAACAAAACTAGGTTCATTAAATAATACTAATTGTATGCAGATAAATGCAGATAAACTTATTTCAATTTCATTCATTTATTTAATGCACTCATCTCTCAGGATAATATTTAAAGGAAAACTACACTCAAACATAATTTATTTTTATATGTTAATTACGCCATGTAGTTTGTAGTAATGGCCAAGAAAAAAAAGTTAGGTCATGTTTTCATGTAGAATTGCGATAATGTTATTAAAGAACAGGCATCCATGGAAATCAATGCTGGACTACAGCAAAAAATACCAAAAACTAGCAATGCTTCGATCAAATTCTTTTGATTTTTTGAGCATCTGCTTTTGCAAGCTTTACAGAAATTTAGTTATGGTACTTCTTGATGTAAAGTATTATGATAATCTAAGTGCATATGTCATTTTACTGATGGAACTTCCTGTAAACAGAGAGTAGCCAGGCAGATTTTAGAAGAGAGAGAAGACAAGAATATTTGCTTTTACATAGAAAAAGAGTAATAAACTGCATATTCAGGAGAAATTAAAAGAGAAGCTGCTTTAAGGAGTTCAGAAATTGTCATCTGCAGTTTAATTGTAAAAATACAAAGATTAACATTTTAATATAGGACATAAGGCTTTTACATGGAAGGTTAAGTAGAAAATTTAAAGGATTATATATCATTTAAAAAAGTACAAAAAATTTGACATAAGCAAAAAAGTCAGGTCACCAACACGTTGAGGGTTTGTTCCCACCTTACTTTAACATGTCTCCTTATTGTCTAATAGACGTGCGGCCTGAATTTAAATCCTGTATGTCTTATAACAAAATGTATACTGTATATCCACGCAGTAAATGTACAGCATTTAAAAACAGAAGTTTCAGAGAAATGAGACTTGAAAGTCTCAAGTTAGTAAACAGGAGGATGGATTATGGTATATATTTGTATAATTTAGCATGGAGTCACATACCATATCACACATGACGACTGCAGTTGTCATGACTGAATGAGCGTTCATTGGTTGTTAACTTTCACACACAGAACAACATCCCTAGGACTACCAGCAAAGATTTTGTTGTGGGTGGTCACAGAACACTACAACTGAGCCTGCTAAGGGTGTCGCACATCAAAGCTCACTAAGATTATGCAAATATGTTATACTACTGAAAAATATTGAAAAATTGTGTAACGGCATGGGGGCTTTAGGAAAACTCCCAAAAACAGCTTCTGGAAATTTAAAAAAAAAAAAAAAAGTCAGGTAACTTATCAAATTAAAAAGTGATTAAACAAAACATGGCATGAAGATGGCTGCAGAACTGGAATACACAGAGAAAAACATGACTTTGATGTTTTATAATTGTTCTTTTCAAAGTTTTTATCTCCCTTGGTTCCACATAGATAGTAAGATATAAAGATTTCAAAGGATAATCCCTTGGCTCAACAGCTGCTTGAAGTAGGAGTCTAAGCAAGTGGCTGGTTACTTTATAATCATATTGCACCCAAAAAACAGACCACTGAAATTAGTGACTTTGTTAATGTAATTTTATGCATTACTATTTAAATGTGTATTTTAAAGTTACTTTTTCCAAGTAAAAAAAAAAATTCAATTGCATTACATTTAACAAACAATCCACAAAATGAGGTAATCTAATACGAAAGCTCACATACAGAATAAGCCTCCATAGGGAGCAGAGCTTTTCTCGGAACATAAGACATTAATATGGATACTTAAAGCAAAGCAAAAACACATAGGGCTTTAAAAGACTGTGGAAGAACTAAGAAATAATTCTGCAAACTAATAAGTACAGTAGCTGCTGCAAACGAAACAGGCTGTAAGTATAAAAAAAAAATTATCAGTAGAGGCATTTTTTTCTGACAGGGTTTGCGTTAATGTTTACATTTTCATAAGGGCAAATATAACTACCTTGCTGTCTTTCAAATGTATCCTGTTGCTCAGACAACACACAGTATCTCACAATATACCTGAGGTTTAGGAATTTTGCCTAATTAGTGCCTGTAAGAAAAACAGTTACCTCCTTTGCATTTCCAGCTCCTCTTGTGAAGGACCATTCTGTACATGAGGGGAGAGCTGAGAATTCTGTCGTGTCAATGTTGGACCTGAGATAAATATATAAACAAATTTATTTTTTTTAGTATACATCTTTTAAAAAGAGACTTTCAAAAACAAGACAATACTATGGTACATTAAATCTGTAAATCCAGAGCAGCATTTGTTAGAATTACTGGTTTGGACATGAGGCACACGTTTGGCAGACTACATACCTACCATCATCATTAAATAAAATATATAATTTTAAATGAGCACTTTAATGCATTACAAAAGTGGTTAGTACTATTGTACTTGCAGATTAAGCATCCTGGGTTTGAATCCTTCATCTGTTTACACAGTGTGAGGTGTCTGCACATCCTTACCATGTCCGTGTGGAGTTTATTAACCAGGTATCCCAGTGCTCCTGCTCTTGTGAATCCTGTCATACTTGGAAAATACTATACAACCAAACCTGAAGTGAATTAGGTCAGTAAGATAAAATCATATAGCAATAAACCCCTACAATAACTTCACAAATGACCGACATAAAAAATGTCATCAATTTCCTTCTTAAAAGGTTTACAAAACTGATATGGTGCCACAAGTTTTCAGGACTTAAAAAACAAGAAAATGTTCTTAAAAATGTAAGCATCTGTAAATATATATTAAGGCAACATACAAAATTACATAAAACTATTTTACAAAAGTTTTTCAGAAGCTTTTTTTTCCCAGCTTCAATGGCAAATATTTGGGTTACATGTAATTCTGAGAGATCAGGGCATGCTTGTTATGTGATTGCTATGTGATTTACCTCAATAAATTTTATAGAAAATCATTAGTATTAGAAAGATATCAATCCAAACATTCAATATTTTATAAAATAAAAATTTCCTCATGAATTATTAAGAAAAAGACTCCATTTACTTATAATGTTCATTTCCTCCTGGCCATGGTTACTGGGAGCTAAAGCCTAATCAAATTAATACACAATTGCTTTGCACATACAGTATGTACATAATTCAAAATAAAACTAAAGAAACCCCCTTTTTTATTAATTACAAATAAAAGATTTTAAGGTAATACCATGAACCTTAATATGTTTCTACAGACAGTTTTAAAAAGCAAACTAAACGTTTAACATATTAATTAAAATCAGAGCGCAGCTCAAGACTACACTGTAGAACTGAGCGTTTATAAAGTGATATCCTTTAGAAGATTCTGAACAAACAAACATGAATCAAAAGCAGAACACCTACATGAGAAGAGACACATATCATCCAGCTTATGGCAGCAGATGTACTGCCACATCCTTTTGCCACCATTCTGAGGCCTGAAGCCAATGTCTTCCAGAGAGTCCTCAGAGCCTAAATGAATCACCATTGCATTTATAATCTTCATTGAAAGCAGTTAGAAGCCGCTGGCTGTCCTCTAGCTGTATGTGACTAATTCACCATAAATAAGAGACTTGCAGTATAATATTACAGACTGATTTCAAGTAGATATATTTAATTTCCTAGAGTTTGAGCATAGCCTCTGCCTGCTGCTGTCATGCTATGACGATTGAGGGGAAAAAAAAAAGAAGAAAAAAAAAACATTCATGCTGCGCTTTGCATTTCTGGCCTCATACTAAATTATTCATAACGTGACTTGCAGAGGGCAAGTATCTATACCCTTCAAATCAAATGACAGTTATTTGAAAGTCAGAGAATAGAATCAAACAAGAAATACTACATATGTTTCAAAGCATTCTTTTGATTGAAAAAAAATGCAACAATATTTGTCTGCAATTAATCATTCTGCATATAAGCTGGGTAATGATCTTTTCATCAACCCTTTACTATGAAGGTTGATAAGCTAGAGAGGTTTATTAACTACAGTATCAGACTTTCATCGTAGATTTTCTAATGGTTTGTGGTGTTAAAATTACAACTTAGTTACAGAAGTATTACCATTTTAAAACTGTCCACAATTTGGCAATGACAGCAGTGCAGTAACAGCTAAACATGAAAACCCCTTTAAAAAGGTACAATGAAGCACTTGTTTAGGGAAAGGGCAAATGGCAAATACCAAGTGGGCAGCACTTGCGTCTTTAGCAATGAGGAAATCTACCAGTTTAGTTTTGAAACAACAAACCTTGAATAATTATGTATTAAACATGGTTCTGTCTCTGTTGGAGAAATGCTCTACTTATGTTTTTTATAAAGGTGTAATTGCATAAAGCATCAATAGTTTACAATATATTTAAACTGATTTGAACCAAACACACACCTACATAACTTCTCAAATAAATAATTTCCGGATGTCTTCACAATTTTGTTACTCAAATTAAAGCACATAAGTCAAATGGCTGCTTAGGTCCAGCATAATTTTATCTTGTCACTACAAATACAATAGAAAAATGTAGCCTGATTATACAGATGTATGTGTGGATGGGCTTTTAACTTGCCCTAATGGCTTCTAGAGTAATGTTTCATCCTATACCTGCCTTCTTTTGTGCAGGTTTATTTCTGCATTATGCCAGTTTTGTAGAGCTTTGTATCTCCATCCACTCATCATGTAATACTGTCAAGTGTTAAGTGTCTAAGCTTGTTATGCTGCAGTGATGGCACTGCCTTCACAAGCAATAGCAATAGCAAAGCTAACTGCCAAAAAGAAGCACGTTTTTAGTTTTAACTTTGTTGGTTTGGTCACTGTAAGTGAGAAGTTAAGAGTTCGATTCCTATTTGGGTATAAGCTGCCACAGGTAGAACAAGGCTGGTTATAATTTTCAATATAAGGATAACTCGACAAATAAATCTTGTTCAATTAGCCTACTTAAACTGGAAATTGACTTTGTAACTCACAAACTAGATTATACTGTAACTAGACATTAAGCCTGTTACAATAACGGGCGCTAGAACAGTAGTGCATAAACATTAGTAGGAACAGTCTATATTAAATGGCAAGGGGCCTTGACCTCGTTCTGTTTCATGTCTTAATTTTTTTTTTTGTCAAAAATATTTTTGCAAGAAGCCTAAAGTAAAATAATACTAAAAATAAAATAGAAACATATATGACAATACAGTAAGTATAATTAATATTGCCTTAGTGTAAAACTTTGTAACAATCTGTAATACACAATATCTGAAGAAGATATTTAGGAAAAATTTTCTATTTTTTTACCTCATGAAATTTTTCTACAAAATCTCATTATAGACAACATTTCTTGTAAATATTCTGTCTGAGTTTGGCAACAGTTTGCCTTGTTCAGGACCATCTACAACCTTGACAACAACATCTTGAAAACTTGTAACTCTTGACAATGCAACATATAACTGACCGTGGCTGAATACTGGTTCTGGCAAGTAAATGCCAACTTTTTGTAAGGTTTGCCCCTGAGCTTTATTAATTGTTATGGCAAAGGCTAATGTAACTGGAAATTGCCGCCTTCTTAAGGTAAAGGATAGCAACTGATGTAATGTGTGGCGTGCAGCTGATAATTGTGCCTGTTGCGTCTCCCCAGCAACAGATTTTATGTGCGCGAAAATGTGAATTTCCCATTGGGATTAATAAAGTATCTATCTATCTAAAATAAATCTACTTTTAAAAGTCATCCTATTGTAATATCATGAAAATTCGTATATTTAGAAAAAACCCTTCAACGACTGACACTTTACCGGGCCAAGCTTCTTAATCGCAAATTTGACATTCTCAGAGTGAACACTTGCACAACAAACAACACTAATCCCACCTCTTTGTGGAAGCTGGTCTCCGCGTCTCAGTACCCGATTGGATGTCTCGTGCCTTATGTTTTAGGTCTTACCTCATTTACCAAAATCGATTGGATCGTCCGCACGATATTTTATAGGTCCCGTCCTCTCTGTTTTGTGTGACGCGTCAGGTGGCCTTTGAAGCATCTGCTTTGAAGCATGTGGTCTCCGCGTCTCAGTACCTGATTGGATTTTTCGTGCCTTATGTTTTAGGTCTTACCTCATTTACCGAAATCCGATTGGATCTGCCACACGATATTTTATAGGCCCGCCCTCTCTGTTTTGTGTGACGCGTCAGGCGGCCTTTGAAGCATCGCACCGTGCCCCGCGCATGCGTACTTCACCAGAAGATGCACACAGGGGTTTTATTAAAGAGGATCCAATTGTACTAATTTGTGTTCAAACAATGCAATTTTAAGTAACTATCACTCTGAAGAGGGTTTCGAAACAATGTACGTTTTTAAGAAAGGTTCTGCAAACATCTATTATACAGTTTTTGTTTACTTGTATCAGAGTAAACATAGACCTGCTTGCAATCACAGCCCTTTTTTCAATAAAAAGAATAAAATGACTAAAAGATGCCAAACAAGTAAACAAAACAATCTATGTAAATATCTGTCTGCCTACCTATCTAGCTATATCTATACTTATTGCTCTATATCTATACCTATAAATAGACAGAAAACCACAAAGGGAGAAAATGAATCACATATCTTAAAATAGTCTTTTATTCCTGAGCTTATCAGGTATCATCACCAGAGGAAAATGATTAGACATATAGGAATCAAAGGAAATATATAGCAAATGGGGAAGGGAGGTAAGGTGGGTGTAAGAGGAGTGGATTTGAAAGTTGAGGTTTGGAGGGCCTTAGTCATAAAGCTATTTTTTTTATTATTTGGATGTTCTTCTTTATGACTAACACCATTTGAACCCAATCTTCTACACCATCTACAGTAAAGTGTTTTGTAAAGCATGTACCATGTGTTTTGCAATGCATTTTTTATTACAATAGATGGTGTGTTGCAAACATTAGCACAACTACTGAGAATCTTACAGTAAACACCATATATTTGTGGCAGGCAACATTTAAGTCTATTAAAGATTCTCCATTCAGTATAGTAAAATAACAGCAGGAATAAATCATGTAAATAAATATATCCCATTAGCAGTTATAAGGAAGGCACACTGGCCTCCCAGGACCAGAGTTTGTGACTCCCCCAGTCATACCATCAGTTACTTCCCTCTGTATGACAGTCAGCATTAAAATCTCCTTTACTAGGTTTTAGTGTCAGCTGTTTACTTTATCTGTTAGAATGGAAAATGCAACACATTTAATTAGTACAAGCAACTCGCACCTTGGAATGGGCCTATTGAGAACGATGCCCTTGAGTGAGCATGTCACAAGTGAAATTGTGGTTATTTTGGACAGCAGTTACACACATGAATTCATTACAACAAGGTGACACTTTTGCCTTTATACTTAAATATCTCAAAACCACAGTGACCATAAACTGGAGGAAGAAAAATTAAGAATGTTACGTCATTAAAAATCAAACCAGAAGTCACTCCTGAGCTCAGAAAGCTAGAAATGACCCCCATCGTGTACAGATGTTTACAAACAAAACAATAAAGAACCCATCCAGTAACACAGAAATTAAGGGTGAACTTTAAATGCATGTCATATAAACAAGTAATAATTTCAGAAGCTCACAAGTTATTTTTAGCACTTTTCTTGCATTTAAACTTTAAGAATTTGAACACCATGTGAGCATTTGTGTGTAAAAGGATTTTGAAAATTAAAATATGTTGTGACATTGTAAACATTTTTATTTGCATGACAGTGATATTGTTTCAATACAATGTATAGCTGGATTACTGAGAACAACTTAATCAGGCTTTCACACTATATATACCATTATAATTACTTTTAAGAAAGTGCTGGAGAACTTTTGTAAAGTGAAAATTCTTACCTAGTGTTTGCAACCTTTAGGAATAACAGATTTTGGAAGAATGAAAATAAATCTAGTTCTGATTACAAAAAAATAATTATGCTATTTTTAACATTAACATAAAAAAATAAAAGAAACAGGACTAAAAGATAGTAAGCTATCTGCTTAATGTTATTTGCATAACACTAATATGCACAAAAAAGGGTACTTTTTCAATTTAGAAATCAAATTTAATAAACAATCAGCCAAAATAGACATGAACAGTAATGGGGATGATTATTTCAGTACATCTTTAACCAAACAAGTATTCTATAGTATTACAGAATAGTTTTTTTTTCTTCCAGAAACAGAGAAATGACCTTTAATATTTTTTGCAGGCCTAGGTATTTATCTGAAAACCTTGTAACAAGTTTGAATATTAGTCATTTTTATTACCCAGTACAGGGATTTTCAAACTCGGTCCTGGGGACCTACTGAGGCTGCAAGTTTTTGTTCGAGCCAGCGTCATAATCGGTGACAACAACTGATAACACTGATCTCAATGAATTAGCTGGTATTTTTATTCCTCTTCTCTTATTCTACATTCAGAAAAGTATAACAGCATGATTTTTACATTTGTAAGACATTTAGAAATATTTGTTTTGTTGATTTCATCATTTCCCTTTCTCTGTGCAGTTTCCTCCCTTCACTGTATCTTAATAATGACAGTTAAAAATGAGCTGAGCAGACACCCAGGCAAACACTGAATCGTGAAAAGCTGCAACTACTTCAGCATTGGACCCACTAATTAGTAAATAACAAATTAATTAAATAATTAGAACACCTGGAAAAGTAGAATGAAAATCAAGATGAAAATATTAAGAAAAAAAAACAAAAAAACACCTTATTCCCATATACTTGCTTAATACATTTTAATACGGAAGCGAAGGTTTGTGATACGATTTGCATATTTGTAGTAGGAGATCCACAAAGGGAGAGAATGAATCACGTATCATAAAGTAGTTTTTATCTCACCTCTTTAGACCCCCCCCCGACCCCTCCCGCACACACTAAGCTACCCCCCACCCTAACACCCCCACATTTTGCTCCTGACGGCTCCTGGCAGGAGCTAAAAGCTCACGAATAAAAACTACGTCATGATACGTGATTCATTCTCTCCCTTTGTGGATCTCCAACTACAAACATTATATATTATATAATTTTTTTTTTTTTACCGAACTTGTTTTCTAATTTCTATATTGTTCCCAAAAAACAATCTTGGAAACAACAGCTCATTTAATTAGCCCAGGAGTCCAATTAAAAACAGAAGCTGGTTGGAACAAAAACCTGCAGCCATAATGGTTTGAAAACCCCTGACCTAGTAGATACAGTACCTCAATATATCAATGTATTTCAGATTAAGATATTTTGTATTAATTATCTTTATAAAAGATATATATACCTTTATTATACTTGACATGAAATAAACATATTAATGTTATTTTTAGTAGGAAGCAACAAAATATTGAAAGCTTTGCTTCAAGTTTTGTTTAAAAGATTAAAAAAAATAAACATTCGTTTACAGTTTTTTTGTTTCATTCTTAGGCCTAAATTACAATACACTAAAAGAAAATAGTGGAGGTAATAACTGAAGAATCTTCTAGTGCACTGTCTCATATGGAGATTTGTTGAATATTAAAGGGAAACTAGTTCTACACTAATTTATGGTATTTACTAGGGCTGCAACAACTAATCATCATAATCGATAATTGGTAATCGATAATTAAAAATGGCAAGTTCACTTTCATCAATTAGTTCATTATGTTATTTGGCTGAGTACATTGCGCCATGCAATTGCATCACTACTATATTCCGTTATGAGCGCATTTGAAAAAAGCTAGATGGTAAGCAAGACCCAGAAAAGACAATGTGATTAGAAAAGACAATATGATTTTAGGCTTCTAGAGTTTGGGAGCACTTTACTCTGTATGCAGGTGGGGGGGGGGGAAAAAAAAAAAAAAAAAGGAAAAGAGCTGCAAAAAATATATATAATATATACCTCATAAGCTATGAGAACACAACATTGATGCACAAACATTTCAATAGGAAGCATACTGTTACAGGCTCTATACAGAGGATCAGTACTTGCCGTCAAACCAGTAAGAATGATACTTCACCATTATGTGTGACAGAGAATGAGTGTGAGGTCAGTGTTTGCTAGACTACGCATTACAACATAACTTTCTGTTTAAGTGAGGAGTAATTGGAGTCAGCCCACTACATTGTGAATAAAACACTAGCAGATGCAACAAAATTTCATGATAGGCAACATAAAAAATGGGCCAACATGAGCTGATTAATCTAATTAGATAGATAGATAGATAGATAGATAAGATAGATAGATACTTTATTAATCCCAAGGGGAAATTCACACACTCCAGCAGCACCTTACTGATACAAAAAAACAATATTAAAGATTGATAATAATGCAGGTAACAACAGACAATAACTTTGAATAATGTTAATGTTTACACCCCCGGGTGGAATTGAAGAGTCGCATATTTTGGGGGAGGAACAATCTTCTCAGTCTGTCAGTGGAGCAGGACAGTGAAAGCAGTCTGTCGCTGAAGCTGCTCTTCTGTCTGGAGAGGACACCGTTTAGTGGATGCAGTGGATTTTCCATAATTGATAGGAGCCTGCTGAGCGCCCGTCGCTCTCTGGGGAGTTCTCTGCTGGGGAGAACTCTGTCTCTAGATGGAAGTGGGTTCATAAAAATGTAGCATTAGAAGGGGTACTGAGTATAAATCTAGCTCATTGTTTAGTATGCTTGTCCCATACTTTATAGAGTAATATATTACTTGTAAACTTTGGTGTCAGCAATTACATCATTTTGAAGAAAGTATGAAAGTTATCTAATTGACCACTGTTTCTCAAAGTGCTTCATATATAGGATCGAGTTTACCAATATCAAAGATACAGTAGACGACATACAGTCTACTATCACTTGTTTGTTTAAAATCTGTGTTGAAATGGCCACATTTTTTTACCGTGTTTAAGTGGATAGTTAGAACCGCTATCTTATGGATCAAATGTCTTTGGCTCAATTCTAGCTCCCAATCATTTTCTTTGTAAAGTCTGAACAATCCCCACACATCTGTATCGATTTTCCTCCCATATTCTGAAAATGTGAATGTTAGGTTAATTGGTAATTGCAAACTCAGTGAGTTACAGCAGTCTAAACTTAAACTTTTTGAATGGTGCCCATTACAATATTTTCAAGCTACGTATACTTCTCAAGTATATCATTTATTAAAAACTAAACAAAGATGAAAGTATAATTTGTAAACTGTAATAAATCAAAATACAAACCACAGTCAATGAGTTGAC
This sequence comes from Erpetoichthys calabaricus, assembly GCF_900747795.2. NCBI lineage: Eukaryota > Metazoa > Chordata > Cladistia > Polypteriformes > Polypteridae > Erpetoichthys > Erpetoichthys calabaricus. The sequence continues at coordinate 47,308,189 of NC_041396.2, forward strand.
TGACAGCTAACATGCCACACCAGATTCTGTAGCAGCTGGACAGCATAGTATGATTTTTCCAGAAAAGACCTGGCTAGTCTACTGAAATATTTTATTTTAGAAGTTGGACAGCCCATGGGGTTACCACAAAAGATATGAAAGGGGAGGGCAGAAGTGGGCCAAGAATCTTTTAAGAGACACGAAGATCAAACTGTTGACAAAGCACTGTAAGAAAAAGAAACTGAGTGACTGATCTCCTATGGATTCATTGAAGACAATTAGATCTGAGCAAAGTGCTTGTAGTTATTATTGTATGTCCGTGGCCGTAAGAGACGGGAAGTTCAAATGGATTTTTTTGGAGGTTGGGGAGCTGCCTGATTTTTAACAAAACAGTAAGCATGGCTGAATAAAGGAAGGGCTAAACTGCTAAGGCAACCAATCACTTTCAGTCTTAGTTCTTACAACAATATTTTGCTGTGACATAAGCAGAATGCAACATGAATAACACACACACAAACAAAAAAAGAAATTTCAATGCTTTTAAATGAGAGACAACATAATGCTCAGGCAAAAACATTCTGTATACAGTAATCCCTTGCTACTTCGCGGTTCACTTTTCGCGGATTCACGACTTCGCGAGTTTTTAAATACAAGTGATTGCCCGCCTATCGCAGAAGTTATGTTCCAGACCCATCAGCAACAGGAGAAAATCTGCGATATAGAAAGACCATATAAATAAACATTTTTATAGTTTAAGCCTTAAAATACCCATCCCACATGCTTTAAACACATGCAAACTTATAAAACACACTTTGTTAACACATATGATATGTGGATGTCGGGCTAAGGATATGAGTAACATCTCACTATTATAAAACATTTTAACTTCACGCAAGACAAGACAGTGAGACAGGAAAATTGGTGATGTACAGGCTTCTAAATTATTGACACGCAGAGCGACAAGCAGCACAAAGCCAGCAAAGTCCACTTCTCCTTAGCGTTCATTCAGCTCCCCACCCCCTTGACAATGCGAAGTGGCAGGAGCGTACTGCGCTTCCGGGGAGGGGGGGTTTGAGCGAAGGTGCTTTCAGCTCTCACACACCCACACTCCTCGTGCAGAGCGACAAGCAGGCATTTTGGCAGAAGCAGCACAAAGTCCATTTCTGCTCAGCGTGAGTTCAGCTGCCCCCCTTCACAAAGCGAGTGCAGACACATTGATGTCTGATCGCTGCGCGTAGTGTGCAGTGTTGGTCTGAGGTGTTTAAGAATGTAGAAAGTGTTTAAGAGCATAGGAAGTGTTTATAAGAGCGTGGGAAAGGTTAACAAGAGAGTGAGAAAGGTTTATAAGAGTATGGGAAGGGTTTATAAAGCCTTAAAATATGTATAAATAATAAAATAAATATAGGTCGCTACTTCGCGGATTTTCACCTATTGCGGGGGGCTCTGGAACGTAACCCCCGCGATAGGTGAGGGATTACTGTATTAGTAATTGAACATTTTATGTAAGAAACCTGTAGGCATGTTAAAACTGTGTGTAATAAATAAATAATACTAATGTACCTAAGTAATTATTCACTGTATTCACACACAGACACCAGCTCACATTTGCAGATCATTGGTGGTGTGTAAACCACCCTTTGAAACGCACTATAGGCAACATGCTGAAAGAAGTAAAGGGCTCAATAGTGGCAAAAGCATGGTATGTATACAGATGATGTCAGAGAAGTACGTAAGTGAATAATGAAGCATCTGATAAAAGATTCAAGACTATGCAGGGTAAAAATGATCACTTTAATATGCTTCAGTTGTTAAGCATGAAGCCAGTCTTAAAGGATGATCTAAAAAAATTTTTTTTTGTTACTTTAATCTCGTGCTTTCATGTAGACTGCAGATGACAAAGTTCCATATACAGTATAACAGTGGCCTATGGTAACCAACAGTGCAGTAAACCATATCAAAAAATCTCACATTACTTGTGTCACATAATCCACACGTAATGTCATCCAGTTACATGCTTACAACCTCCCAAACCCATGTATTTTTTACTAAAATATTCTTAAACCACCTCCAAAAAGTGCTTTCATGAACAAAAGTGGAATGTGATCAGTAGTGATTATCGGCGAAATTCACCAAAGTGCGTTCAGCAGTAAATATGTTGTGTTCCCCGGTGACTTACTTAATCGAATGATTTCCTGGAAAATTGCTGTGCAGCAGCTTAGACAAACATTTTTCCCCAGCATCCCATGATGCTCTACAAGCCCAGCATCAGAGCTGTAGCAGCCACATGCAGAACTTTCATACATGTCTATTGTAAGACTGTTGCTGATCTGCTTCACATATTTGTTATGTCAAATGCAGTAATTTCATTTGAGGGGAACATTAGATAACCATAAACAGTACTGCCACCAGATGTAGAACTCTGATCTCTGGGCAGCACCACATGGCTAATTTGCATGCATAATCAGCCATAAGCCCAATTACACCCTCAAAACAAGCCTTAAGGGAGCAGGCACATTCTTCGAAAGCACAGCAGACCCTGTGAAATAACAAAATATTCATTACTATTTAAAAGATGTTTGTTTGTTTCTTCATTTAGGAAAACAGTGCAAAAAAATCTACAAAGATACATTGAAATCTGGCTCCGGGCACAGTTGTATCTAAGAATGGAATGAACCAGTCCCATGCTGCCACTCCATGGCCAATGTCTGCCCCAAGCTTGGAACTCTGATCACAATGATCTATATTTTTTTTCATTTATTTGTTATACTTTCTTATACAGTATTTTGTTTGTGTGTTCATGAAAACACAATGAAGTCATTTCCATGGGTCTTGCTCATCACTAGTTCTCAGACACACCCAAGCATTTGAATTGAAGACTCCCCCCATCTAACCTCATCCATCAGTCAGGAATCCTGCCCAGTGACATCTTTTTCATTGGCCAATATTGCTCTTCACGTGAGATCAACAAAAATCTAGCTCTGGACGATTTGTAAAACTAAAGATTAAAAACTGAAGAAAACATCACCAGGAAGAATATATGCCTCATACTTGTGCATATCTGCACTGCTCCAACAAGCAAATGGTCAACTCACATCTTTGCAGTTTCACAGACAGCTGGTAAAAATCCAGGTGATGCTCACCACTATGAAAAATAATCTAATGACAGGAGAAGAGTCTACATACAATTCAAATGCTCTCTGGATTCTGACCGTGTTGCATTTTCATTTGCAAAAGCATTTTTTTTCCTCAAAGATGGTTTGTTTAACAATATTTTAGTACAAATACATGTGTTTGGAATGTTGTGAGCATACAGTATGTCTGAAAACTCTGACATATGGATTATGCAACACGAGTAACCCGAGATCTTTTCGTGGACATCTTTGGTATTGTTTGCTGTTGTGCAGAACTGGTAACTATAGACAACTATTATATCCAACTTTGTTATCTCCATTCTACATGAAAGAATGAGATTTAAAATTTATCTCAGACATCACTACAAACTACATGGGATAACATTATAAAATTTTACTTTATGAATGGAGTATTCTTTTAAGTGGATTCAGCAAGCAGAGACAAACAACTGAGTGAAAAAGTAGGTGGACAGAATGAAGGTTGAGTAAGAGAGAAAAGTGATTGTGGTAAACTAATCAATGATAATGTTCAAGAACATGAAAAGAAAAGAAACTGAAAATCGGCAAAAAACCAAGCTAGGCAAATTTTAAAAGTAAAAGTAAGTTTCATTACTTGTTGAGCACGATCAGGTGAAAATTGATAATGAGTAATAACTAGGTGGTACCGTAAAAGAAAAAAAAAATCTTAGTGAAAAATTAACACCATAGCTACAGCTGTTAGCTGTTCACTTTTACAGAATAATTCGCACTTAGCTTTTGCAACTTCAAAATAATCATTTCATGAAAATGAAGGTCTGGACCCTTTAATCTCAGAGCTAGAAGGATGCTTTTCATAGAGTCCTTAATTACTTAATGCCTACCACATATTACATTGTGAAATTACAAAAAAGGGAAAATGCAAGCACTGACAGATTTTTCTTTCAGACAACTAGAATCTGACTTTAACAAGTATAGATGCTTCCTTAATCACAAATTATCAAACCAATTGTATAGCCTTTAGTTAAGTTTTAGGATTTACAAAAGAACCTTACGACAAATAAATTAAAATGGCAAAGATAAAAAGAGCTTGTATTAGACTCTTGTTTTCAGTACAATCCACAGTATAGTAGAATGTTGAAAGGAATTAAACATTGTTGATGTTAAATTGATTATTTGAATGATATAAAGGAGATCTCAAATTGTAAATCTGAATATGAGCTTTGTAGCTGTACATCATACTGAGGAGTTTACTTTGACTTGTCAAGTCTTATAATAAGCTTTAGTATACAAAACAAAATCACATGCTGTAAGCAGAGTACACAGAAACATTCGATCCTCAAATATGCTGACCTCTTTCAAGACCTTGTGTTTGTTTAGAACGGAAATCTCTGCAGTGCATCACAAGATTGCTAATAAAAGTAAAGCAGCATAGATACAACTTCAGACATCTTATAATTGGCTTAAAAGCAATATATATTCATAACAGATAGAATTTCACACCACAAGCTGTGAAGATGGTCATTTTTGACTGCAGACTTAGACAACATGCAAAGCTTGCTATTTTCTTAAAAAAAAAAAAAAAAGTTCACTATATTCTACATACACTATAAAATTAAGTTAATCCACAATACACAGTGCCATAGCAAGTAGTACCCTGTATGCATGAGAATCAAATGTGTCATGAAATAAGCAAAGCTACATAAAAACCTTTCTACTTTTAAATTATTATTTAATTGTAGAGAAATACATTAATATATTAACACTAAATCATTTTCAGTGTCAGACCTGAAGAGCATCTAAAATATGACTGCTACTACAAGAGATGCACAAATATGAAATAGTATAGCTTCTTGAAAGCAAACAGAGTAATACATTTTATTTAATTTAAATAATGCATCAAGTATAATGTATGCTACTTACTCCTCAAAATAAAAGTAGCCTTGCTGGTCTTCTGAATAACAAAAGGAGGCACGTGAGGAACTGGCATAATTTATTCCAAAATTTAAAAAGACCATTAAAAGTAAAAAATAAAATAAAATAAAATAAAGTAACGAGTTCAACAAGCTAGAAATTATAACTTGAAAAAAAATAGGTACTCTTTCTAAAGAGTTTATAATATTAGGGGGGAACAAAATGTAAACAAGCAATCAAGCATTGTAGTTCATTTAGCTCCCTCCACTATGATGCATTCCTGATGAGGGCTTCCAAAAGATTATCTTCCTGTGAAGTGACGGTCATAAATAAAGCAACAGGCTTAGACACTTCACCAATGAGAAGAGTTTTGTGAAGCACTAATATAATGCTGATGAAGTCAGAGTGTAACTTGGTAGATTAACCGCTAAACACAACAGATGACAGTAAGACAGTGCTAAAGCACATGAGGTCACAAAGTGTCTACATAGTATAACGATGACGATCAATATTTTAATGTTGGCCACCAGAGTTCAAACATTGTAGTTTGACTATTTAAAATAATATTTCTTTTTAATGAATTTACTGCATGCCAAAATGATGAAAATCTATAATCAATGTCTAAGAAATTATTATGATGAGGATTGTGTAATTAGCTGGCCAGAACAACCTACATGATCAGGATACACAGGATGTTTGTGTTTTGTATTTTATATATATGATGTTTTTATTTTTATATATATTATATATTAAAAAATAAAACAACTGGGAAGAAAAGCAAATTAAATGGTTTCTTCACGGGCACACAGTGAAGCAGAGGAGGAAACTAAATCAAATGTTGCTGCTTTCAAAGTCACACTGCTTATATATGCCTGAGTAATTAGCTTTAATGTGGACATGACTGATTCAGTTTTTTTATTTTTTTATTTTAAGTAATACTGCCTAGGTTAAAAGATTCCCCAATCTATAGAAACATCCACTTTATTCAAATCAAGCCTGCAAGTATAATGTTTAAAGTCATACATATTAATAAAAATGTGAATCAGCACCTGTCAAAGTGTTTCCTTATTCCATTTATTAAATGGTATAGCACTTTAGTACTGTTTATATATCTTTTGCATAATTCTGACAATAAGTACAGTATTAATGTTAGGCTATATATTGTGTCAGAATGCACTGGCAGAAAATAATAAGTTTGTACTGCAAAAGAAGCCACACCTAGTAATGAACAAATCACAGACCAGTAAATATGTGTATAAATAAAAATGGCTACAATAAGCAACAGGTTACTGAAAAAGATGCAAATTACACAACCTACTATTCTGAAAAAAAGTACTTCTATGGAAAAGTAGCTCACATTTTTTTTTTTTTAAACCAGACCTTCTGCAAATCAACCAGGCCTATCACAGACTTTCTTTACATTGCAAAATGTAATATAAGGAACAGTGCACTGTAGAGAAAGTTTCACAAAGACAAAGATGGTTTGAAAGGAAATGTGAAGAAACTCCCAGTAATGTGTCTAGTAAAAGAACTGTCATTTAGGGCAAGAGTCAGTCAGCAATACTAAAACAACAACAAATGACTGAGGTAATTGTTTGTTTGTTCAGGTGAGCTGAAAGAGAGAATCAGAAATGTACCTGTGATACTGCCCTAGGGCCCTTTGGGGACCTGAAAAAAATATTAAGGGGCCAACCTATAATCTATTACAAAAACCTATCAGAATTACATAAAAATCTGATCTTCAAAGCATTCTAAACAATGTTACATAAACATGATATTGATATGAAGGATTAAACAGGAGTCATGTACGGAACAAAGGTCACTGGTAAAGCGTCAAAAGCTTGAAAGAAGCTGAGCTATTTACATAAATGTGTGCATGCAGGTTCACACAGAGAAGCAGCTTAACTTACATCAAGACTGCTAAAAGAGTATAATAAAAGAGGAACGTTTCTTAATCAAAAGTGAACTTATCTATCAATGGTTTATAACACCATGATCATGACATCAAGTCATGCCCAATTTGTTTGTAAATGATTAAAAGGGAACATGCCATGTAAAGTAAAACACCCATTTCTTAAAATCTTGCTCAGCTCAAATACTTGCATGCTTTAAAACACCCAAGTACAGTGCTTTTGGTAAAACAAAAAAAGATACATCATTAGCCACGGAGAAAACACAACATACAGTAAACTAATAATGTGCCATTTTTTTCCCCAAAAGAAGGTACGGTTGTGCACCAAAAGAGATTTAAAGTGTGGAACCAGCACTGAAGCTAAATGCTTTTAAGTAACAATTCAGACATTTTGTGCACACCTGATTAGGCTTGGTGACAAACACCAAAACCTAACAAGACAGACAACTTTCACTTTAAATTTATGTCCCCTTTCAAGTTGACATATATGATGAGTTGAAACTTTTTGCTAGCAAACAAGCAATTCTGGTCATGTTTATGTCTCTTACTGTGTACTGCACATAGTCAAGGTGGAAAATGGCAGACAAGGGAGAAGATGTGAAAAATCATCTTGAACAGAGGAAACAGGGCTTCTGTCGAGCACAAAACTAGGGGTGAAAACACAGTGTGTGTGATAATATACTGTACATCATCGCCTAATTTGAAATAAATGCTGATGCATTTTTAATCCAGCACTTGTGGTGTGTCACCACAAAAGCAAGTTCCACAATTTATATGTAATGAATGGGTACACAGTTCAGGCATAAAGGTCAACCTTGCTTGCAATCTATAAAACAAATTTAAAAAATACACAACTGCATGCATTCTTAAAAGAAATCCTGGCAATAATTCCCACTTGTCCCAATTCTTTTTGTGTCTCTGGTCACTATGTACACACACAACCACATGCACACACTGACTGGAGCTATTATTGCCACAACAGTCAGTATCCTACATCAACAAAGACATCCTTGATGGTCACCTTAGCATGTGCATAACAGAATCTTCAATACATTTCTTGAGGATTTTTGTTTTAAGCCACAAACAGCTGGCAAATGTTAGCAAATCATAATGTCCAGGATTCGACTTGGAGGGGCTTGGGGGGTAGGAAAGGTTGTACAATATCTATATTCTTACATGTTAGACACATAACAGTAATATATTCCACCAAGTACAATTCAACATTGATGTGAATAGGAAATATCTGAAAATTAAATTCATTAATTCCTGTCATCCCAAGATGCAGTCCAGCCTATACACCGCCTGTGTTCTGAACCTGATCATTCTAATTCAGGGTGGCAGAACTGGGGACCAGATCGATCTCATCAGCATCTGGTGCAAGTCAGGAGGCAACAAGTGATGGAGCTGCTGGCCACTGAAAGTTCCACATGCCCCACAACCTTAACCACTTTATGTAACCTCCATGTATTTGGGATATGCGAGAAAAACTGAAGTACCTGGAGTAAAGCCACAAAGAGACAGGAAGAAGGTAAAAATTTCACACAGACAAATAGCAGGCTGGCATTCAAATTCAGTTTCCAAGAACTGGCTAAAGTAGCACTAACTGCTGTCTCATTGGGATTGTTGCACCTGAAACTTGTAACACACAACCAAAAGGTATACTAAAACATATTGTGCTAATAAAAAGTGATGCACAATTTGTCTTTGCACAGTTATGATAAGGGTATGACAATAAGAAAAGTTGGCACCTGTTAGAGACCTCTGGTGATGAGTCACAGCATTTAGTAAATTTTGCTCATGTTTATTTTAGTTGAATGTAGTATTCACGAGGCACTCATAATATGTTGTAGCTAACAAGCAAGCTCACTATTTTAAGGTAGTGAGGACTCACTTAATAAAAAGCATGCCAAGCACAGAAGAATTTGATTTTGCTTCTGAGTTACAACTGTACAAAGACAAGCTTCAAAATAGCAAATTCATGCCTAAATTATTATATTTATAGGCTCCCTTCAAGGCATTCAAGGACATTGTACAGAACACTTTAATAGCTATAGTCACAATACAGAATAAATAAAAGTACAGTTACTATAAAACCAGTTAATTAAAATTAAATATATTGACTAAAATAAGCAAGATTAAAGAGGTTTCTCTTAAGGCTTGATTTAAAAGTAGGAAGAAAGTCAATGTTATGGATGTCTTGTGGGAGGAAGTTCCAGAGACAAGAGGCCACACGGCTGAAAGTTCTAAACCCCATAGTAGTAGAGAAGGAGGATGCAAGACTACAGGAAGGAGCAGAGATATGAAGAAGATCAGAGAGATATGGAGGTGTCAAATTGTGAAGGGTTTTGAAAGTAAAAAGCAAAATCTTATAGTCAGTGTGATATTTAACAGGGAGACAGTGAAGCTGCTGAAGGACAGGAGTAATGCATTCCATGGAAGGAGTTCTGGCAATGATACGAGCAGAAGCACTTTGAACCATTTGGAGTTTGTGAGAAAGACAAGAAAAGACAGAAATACAATAATCAATAGGAGATGTAGCCAGAAAATGTACAAGAATAACAGTGCTATTAGCTGTAAGAAACAGGCACAGAGCACTAATGTTATGCAGCTGTAAATATGCAGGCCGAGTGATATTATTACACAAACATTATTATTATTAGGATTATTATTATTATTCACAAACAATTGTTGAATCTTCAAAAATTTGTAACGGAACAAATGTTACAGCTGAGATTTCCGCAGCAATCCTCTTAAGTTTGAAAGTGGGATCAAAAAGTATCATACAATATACATAACAAAATAAACATGAGAAAAACAGATTTTTTCACGTGTATCTTCACCAAAGAATACAGCAGATCACATAATGAAGTTCTCTACAAAAATCAAGTTCAGCAATTAAAAATTAAACCATATAGCTAAGTTCACAAACGTTAACAAAAGACCGATGTTACTACAGTATGTTATTATTAGCATAATTTTATATATTTGGTTAATGCCTAGGTCAAGAAAAACTGGATAGATTAAGTGACATAAATCGTAACTATTGCACCAGCAAATCAAACACGCAAGTGTATTATCACAGAAAAACAACATCTCCTACAAAATCAAAAACTGTGGAAGAGTGAGAAATAAGCATATTCAAAGAACACTGTAAGATGTCATTTTCTGAGAACAACAAAACAAAGCTCCAATATTTAATTTCCTCAACAACTTCAGACATGTATAAATGAGCTGAATGAACTATTAATCTCCTGAGATTTCACACAGCACTAGATGTTTATCCAAGTGGAAAAGTCAAAGGGTCTAAATGGGTCTCTATCATAACATTTAAATAATCTTCTAAATCATCTTAATAAACTTAAGGTATGTTTCTTGAAGCAAGGAAAAAGGAAACCATTGTCAAAGCATTTAGTCTGGAATTTACACACAGCTATTTTCTACATGGGCAGGTGCAGATAGTTACCTGAATATTTAATATATTTAAAACAAGACAAAAAAAGCATCCCATACCTGAATCTTGTGAATTTAACACTTCCAAGGCATGCATCATGGCACTAGCAAATACATTGGCATCCTCTTTGCTTCCAAAGTTTAGACCATAAACTTGTCTGGCATCTCGCCACTGATGAAAGGTCTGGGTTGCTTGATTGTATTTAAGTCCCTTAGGAATGGCACAATTTATAACCACCTGAAAAAGAAATCAATGTGTTATGCAAAGAAATCCTCAAGAAAAAAAATAAGCAAGAACAGAGAGACATCTATCTGCAAAATAATGTCAAATACAAAGGAACTAAACATTCAAAATTAAGTATAACAGAATTTAAACTTCCTATCAATAAACTACTAAAAGTGTATTACTAAATCCAAATCTTGCTACCATGGTCTAGGCCACAAACATAATTAGGACTTGGTAAGCCCAAAAGAAGCACTTTGATGAAGATTCCTCAATCTCCCTAAGTATAGAAAGAAAATTGCTTAGTTATTTTAAAAGTACATTATAGAAGAGATTAAAAAAAAGTTGAAATGCAAAAACTTTTTATTAAGAAATGTATTTTAATAAAGCAGACATTTGTCTAGACTGCTTAAGTATCCATCAGTCAGATGAAGCATATTATTAATAAAGGGAAGTCAAAGAGTTTTTGTGCTCTGTGATCTAACTGATCACTGAAGGGTATTAAAGGTTGTGGAACACCATCTACAGCTCTGCATCAAGACCTTGAAAAGTACTTTACAGGCGAGGAAATGCTGATTCAGAACTGCACCAGCAAAGGCTCATTTTTACAGATTCTAAATGGCCATACCATACCAGCAAGAGCAATTTGTTTCAATATAAAAGCGTTACATATACATATATACATAAATATATATATATATTTTTTTTTTTTGATGGAAACGAAAATTATCAACCTACAGAGGGCTGAATTCAAAGACACCCTGAAAATCAAAGTGAAAAAATGATGCGGCAGGCTAGTCCATTTTGCAGAAATTTCTTTGCAGCAACTCAAAATCGTACTCAGTAGTTTGTTTGGCCCCCACGTGCTTGTATGCATGTCTGACAACGTCGGGGCATACTCCTAATGAGATGACGGATGGTGTCCTGGGGGGAGATCCTCCCACATCTGAACCGGGACATCACTGAGCACCTGAGGTGCAACCTGGCGGCATTGTATGGACAGAAACATAATGTCCCAGAGGTGTTCTATTGGATTTAGGTGAGGCGACAATGGGGGTCAGTCAATGCTGTAAATTCCTTCATCCTCCAGGAACTGCCTGCATACTCTTGCCACATGAGGCCGGGGCATTGTCATGCACCAGGAGGAACCCAGGAACCACTGCACCAGCATAGGGTCTGACAATGGGTCCAAGGATTTCATCCCGATACCTAATGGCAGTCAAGGTGCAGTTGTCTAGCCTGTAGAGGTCTATGCGTCCCTCCATGGATATGCCTCCCCAGACCATCACTGACCCACCACTAAACTGGTCATACTGAACAATGTTACAGGCAGCATAATGGTCTCCACGGCTTCTCCAGACCCTTTCATGTCTGTCACATGTGCTCAGGGTGAACCTGCTGCTATCTGTGAAAAGCACAGGGTTCCAGTGGTGGACCTGCCAATCCTGGTATTCTATGGCAAATGCCAATCGAGCTCCACGGTGCCAGGCAGTGAGCACAGGGCCCACTAGAGGATGTCGGGATGTCAGGTCACCCTCAAAGTCTGTTTCTGATTGTTTGGTTAGAGACATTCACAACAGTGGCCTGCTGAAGGTGATTTTGTAGGGCTCTGACAGTGCTCACCCTGTTCCTCCTTGTCCAAAGGAGCAGATACCAGTCCTGCTGATGGGTTAAGGACCTTCTAATGCCCTGTCCAGCTCTCCTAGAGTAACTGCCTATCTCCTGGAATCTCCTCCATGCCCTTGGGACTGTGCTGGGAGACACAGCAAACCTTCTGGCCAAGGCAGGTATTGACATGCCATCCTGGAGAAGTTGGACTACCTGTGCAACATCTGTAGGGTCCAGGTATCACCTCATGCTACCAGTAGTGATACTGACTGTCGCCAAATGCAAAACTAGTGAAAAAACAGTCAGAAAACATGAGGAGGGAAAAATGTCAGTGGCCTTCACCAGTTAAACCATTCCTGTTTTGGGGGGTTGTCTCATTGTTGCCCCTCTAGCGCACCTGTTGTTAATTTCAGATCAATATCCCATAAGTTTCACTGACTTGATGCTGTACTCTAATATATATTTTATATATATGTTATGGCCAAAACCTGAAGTTTAGCCAGTTCCCAAATTGGCTGGCCATTTCGCTTTTTGGATGCAAGGTTTGGACAAAGTCCGAATTACTAGAAATGACCAGCGTATATACTACTTTGGCCGGCGATTTCGTGAGGTGGCGAGAACTCCCTGGCCAAAATCTGATGCGCTGATGTAAGACTGTCCGCTCAAGGTGCAAAGATGCTTAAAAACTTTCAGATGCAGATTCAGAAGTGAGTTTTCCATTCTGCACGAGAAACTGCTCAAGGCGGGTCTTGTTCAGAAAGCAGACACTACTTTAGATGGCCTTCCCCTCGCCCAAACACTAACCTTAAAGTCAATAAAATAGGTCTCTGATGTTAAGTCACTATTTTAGGCTAAAATGATAACAGAAATGTGAAACCTACTTATATACAGTGCATCCGGAAAGTATTCACAGCGCATCACTTTTTCCACATTTTGTTATGTTACAGCCTTATTCCAAAATGGATTAAATTCATTTTTTTCCTCAGAATTCTACACACAACACCCCATAATGACAACGTGAAAAAGTTTACTTGAGGTTTTTGCAAATTTATTAAAAATAAAAAAATTGAGAAAGCACATGTACATAAGTATTCACAGCCTTTGTCATGAAGCTCAAAATTGAGCTCATGTGCATCCCGTTTCCCCTGATCATCCATGAGAGGTTTCTGCAGCTTAATTGGAGTCCACCTGTGGTAAATTCAGTTGATTGGACATGATTTGGAAAGGCACACACCTGTCTATAGAAGGTCCCACAGTTGACAGTTCATGTCAGAGCACAAACCAAGCATGAAGTCAAAGGAATTGTCTGTAGACCTCCGAGACAGGATTGTCTCGAGGCACAAATCTGGGGAAAGTTACAGAAAAATATTTGCTGCTTTGAAGGTACAAATGAGCACAGTGGCCTCCATCATCCATAAGTGGAAGAAGTTCAAAACCAACAGGACTCTTCCTAGAGCTGGCCGGCCATCTAAACTGAGCGATCGGGGGAGAAGGGCCTTAGTCAGGGAGGTGACCAAGAACCCGATGGTCACTCTGACAGAGCTCCAGAGGTCCTCTGTGGAGAGAGGAGAACCTTCCAGAAGGACAATCATCTCTGCAGCAATCTACCAATCAAGCCTGTATGGTAGAGTGGCCAGACGGAAGCCACTCCTTAGTAAAAGGCACATGGCAGCCCGCCTGGAGTTTGCCAAAAGGCACCTGAAGGACTCTCAGACCATGAGAAAGAAAATTCTCTGGTCTGATGAGACAAAAACTGAACTCTTTGGTGTGAATGCCAGGCGTCACGTTTGGAGGAAACCAGGCACCACTCATCACCAGGCCAATGCCATCCCTACAGTGAAGCGTGGTGGCAGCATCATGCTGTGGGGATGTTTTTCAGTGGCAGGGACTGGGAGACTAGTCAGGATAAAGGGAAAGATGATTGCAGCAATGTACAGAGACAACCTGGATGAAAACCTGCTCCAGAACGCTCTTTATCTCAGACTGGGGCGACAGTTCATCTTTCAGCAGGACAACGACCCAAAGCACACAGCCAAGATATCAAAGGAGTGGCTTCAGGACAACTCTGTGAATGTCCTTGAGTGGCCCAGCCAAAGCCCAGACTTGAATCCGATTGAACATCTCTGGAGAGATCTTGAAATGGCTGTGCACCGACGCTTCCCATCCAACCTGATGGAGCTTGAGAGGTGCTGCAAAGAGGAATGGGTGAAACTGGCCAAGGATAGGTGTGCCAAGCTTGTGGCACCATATTCAAGAAGACTTCGAGGCTGTAATTGCTGCCAAAGGTGCATCGACAAAGTGTTGAGCAAAGGCTGTGAATACTTATGTACATGTGATTTCTCAGTTTTTTTTATTTTTAATAAATTTGCAAAAACCTCAAGTAAACTTTTTTCACGTTGTCATTATGGGGTGTTGTGTGTAGAATTCTGAGGAAAAAAATTAATTTAATCCATTTTAGAATAAGGCTGTAACATAAAATGTGGAAAAAGTGATGCGCTGTGAATACTTTCCGGATGCACTATACCTAATCTTAATTATTATGAAACAACCAAGTGGTGTCCGCTTTCTGAACAAGGGCCGCCAAGGCTATACTCGATGCAATTGCACTACTAAGTGCGCAACAAATCGCTGCTCATGCCTTTTTTCTTCCGACTTTGGCCGATCGCCCCATGCCATTTTGCAAACTGGCTGGCCAAATCCTGAAATCGAGGAAAAGATTGGACATCAGCCGGTCATTTACAGCGACATTGGCCATTTCCCAATTTGGCCATAACACACACACATATATTATATTATATTATATTATATATATACTAACCAACCCGCGGCGTACCATACGTCGCATTATCAGGCTGGGTTTTTAATGATTTTTAAGCACAGGGAAAAAATTAACATTTGAAAAATCCGGAGGAGAGGGGAAGGACGCCCATTACGCCCCATCCGTCATGCTAGTCTGCTGATTTCTCGTTCAGTAACCTGTGAGTAGTGATGGGCGGAGTGAAGCCTGACGAAGCATCAACACGTTTGAAGCAATTGTGTCGGAAATCGTATCGAAGCTTCGAAGCATTTAACACTCACCTCTCTAGTGACACCTCCTGGCCATTTTCATTAACGTTACAGAAACTTATGATACACTTGAATGACGTTTGTTAAAACTCGTATTGCTTTTATTTTTTCGCAGCTACAGACTGACAACGAACAGAAGGGTTCGTCAGCAGCTTCTAGTGTGTGATGTGTAAAAAATATAAATATAACTTCTTTAACTGCCTTGTGGCGCTGTAGTAGTACGGCTGCTTTGCAGTAAGGAGACAGTGGAAGATTGTGGGTTCGCTTCCTGGTTCCTCCCTGTGTGGATAGCAAATTATCCGCGACAAACAAACTGTTTTACACGCTGCAAACCAACCTGTGGCGTACTATACGCCGCTTTTTCAATGTTTTTTAAGCAGAGGGAAAAAAATGAACATTTGCAAAATCCGTAACACTGCTCTCAGTAAGTACAATGCACACGCGTTTAGTTTGTTGGTGACTTTTTGCCAGCTGTCTATCCTGGTTTGGGCTGTTTTTGCAGTGTTACTGCTTGTGCATATTAAATCTTGAATTGCTTTGAGTAACTAATTAACTAACACCCACCCACTCAGCTTGTGTGAAAAAAATGCGCCCGTTCTTTCATCATTTTGTTGCAGCAATATACATTGTGTTTTCACACAGCGCGGAGGTGCGCATTCATCTCGGATTATTACATCCAGCTAATCTGCTACACGACTGCGTTTGAAAAACCGACTTATCCCTGATGAGTTTCACCGGCATTAATGATTAGGAATCTGGTTGGAACAAAACCCTGCAGCCACAGGGGTTCACCAGGACCGAGTTTGGGAAACACTGCTGAACACAGACGAAACCGACTCAGGTGAGGAGTGGGGGCGGGCAAAGTGGTTGTAGCTATTGATTATTCAGTGTTGTTTGCCTGGGTGTCTGATCTGCGTTGACTGACATGGCTATTTTCTGCGTATCCCATGGTTGTCTTCCAGCAGTGTGAATGCCTCGAAAGATAGGGCGTCCTCGTGTGGTGAGTTGTTGCAGTTTGTAGAGAGTGAGGGTAGACGCGGTCCGTGAAAAAAGGAGTGTTGGTGGCGCGGATGCGAATCGCTTTATGCAGCTTGTAAAACAGTTTGCGATGGAGAACGCAGTTGTACGTCGTAAACGAAAGGAATCTGTGGCTCTGAGGTGCATGTGGATCGTAGTAGGGAGGAACTCGACTAACATGGTGATTGGTGAGTTTTTGCGTCCGACTTGGTGGTCGTGGCTCTTGCCAACTCACGGCATATCATATGCCACATAATTATGTATTGATGGGTGAACACTTTCTGAACGGCACAGCCTGGTGCATTCTTTAACTGCATTCTCTGTCTTGTAGCGCAGTGGTAGTGTTGCTGCTTTACAGTAAGGAGACTGTGGAAGATTTTGGGTTCGTTTGGGCTGCATTTGCAGTGTTACCGCCTGTGCATATTAAATCTTGAAATCCTTCGAGTAACAAATTAACTAACACCCACCCACACACACACACACACACACACACACACACACACACACACACACAGCTTGTGTGAAAAAAATGCGCCCGTACTTTCATCATTTTGTTGCAGCCTATCAAAGACTTGCTGCCCCCAACTCAAGGTGACTCAGAGGTCCATGTGTAGCGTACAACAGATGAACATAAATGACACCGTTTTTTCCGAGGCGTTGCGTCCCAGATAGTGGGCGTGGCTCTGCGAGTTGTCGTCATATCCAATGGTCATAGAGTTGGTGGGCGAGGCTCTTTCCTACTTGTCGGCGGCTTAGTGAATCCACGCCTCTTCCTGCGTGCTTTCATGGGTGTCTTGTTTTGGTGTGCATGCTTTCATGGGTGTCTTCCCCCTTTGGCGGCGACTTTGTGAATTTTATAATATATATATATATATATATATATATATATATATATATATATAGTCACACACGTGTGCATGGGAGGCAGCTAAAGGGCTTGAGGGAAGGCAGTTCTGAGGCATGCCGGGATGTCACAGAGTGCACTGACTCTTTTTTTCTCTTACCTGTAGACCTGGCTCTCTTGACATCACTTCCAGGACCGAGCCAATGGAAGAAGACCTTACCGGCTCCGGCCCCTGTGATGTCACCTCCGGGCTTGAACCAATGACTGAAGAACATGAGCCAGATCCCTATGACCTCACTTCCTGTCTTCCCCTTTAAAAGTCTACACCTTTCCCCTATTTGTCAGTCTTGTTTTGGACTCCATTGTATGCACATCAGTGCTCTGTATTGATAAAAACAACTTTGCAGCCAGGATACCAGATTATACGGGTGACTGCCCCAAACCTTTATCTGTGTATGTCTCATTTTTGTGACATTGGTGTAGCCGGCAGGATGAAGAAGTCCTGGAAGAGAAGGGGACAGAACCTGCAACACATCCAGGTGGGAGCGTACCGGGGCCGAGTTTCCAGGTGGGGAGGGTGTCCCATGTTTCGAAGTGGCCCGGTACAGGCTCTGCCCGCGGCATGCTCCACTAGGCAACCTAGGCAGGCCGGGCTCACAGAATTGGGATGCTTCGGAAGGGGGAGGCAATGAGGGCTGTTTATGCTCTCTCGGAGGAGAGTGCCCGCCTCCCTGTGAAGCCAGAGCCCCGATTTCCACCTGGGGTGCCCCAGACTGGTAGGTGAGTAGCCTGAGAAACTGGAGGTTCGACCCAGAGCGGCCGACCCCTCAACAAGCCTGGTTCCTATGGGCAAAAGTAGGGCAGTGGCTACGGCCACAGGAACTCAAGCCCTTCCAAATAATACAGCAGGTGGCTTGCTATCTGCTTCTGGACACACCACCCCAGGGCTTCACCCAGCTGGTCTGGGGTAGACAATTCAGAAACATGGCAGAGCTTATAGCGCTCGTAGAAAGACAAAGGATGGCCTCACAATCTGGGGGAGCTGAACCGTCCCTTGGTCAAACTCAACTGGAGTACGTCCCAAAACCTAGACCCCCAACCATACAACCCAGAGCTTGTGCTGACATCCCCGAGGCCACGGGCACGCAAACCGCTTGGGAATGAGGTGGAATGCAGGTGGAGGGGGAAGAGGGGTTGGTGTGCTCTGATAAACCCGTTGGCGGTCCCACACATAGGCGTGGTGATCGTTAATGGGTTCAGAACTTCTGCTCTGTTCGATACCAGCAGCAACATTTCCATTGTCGCCCGCCGCTTTGTGCTACCGCAACAGTGGTTAAAATTTAAGTCCGGTATAACCTGTGTCCACGGGGAAACCCGCTGGTACAGGACCGCCATTTGTGTCAGCAGCTACGGAGGATCAGTTCAGAAATTAACTGTGGCAATCCTCCCTGATCCTCCACACCTGGTGATACTAGGGCGGGACTGGACTAATATTAAAAGCGGTGAGACACATACCACTCACGGGGTTAACTTGGGCCTAGTTATGGACGGAGATGAGCCGTCTCATGCTGCCTCCACGCCGTGTAATCAGCCGGCAGAGAGAGACGAAGTGGCCGTCCTGAGTGACGTGGCAACTCCCGGGCCGTCGCGTGTGAACACGTCATCCACCAGCGCGGCGGCGGAGCGGGAGGAAACCACGCCCCTTGAGGTCGGTTCAGACCCTCTCTCCATTTTACAGTTTCAATTTAGAGAGACGCCGGCTTCCTTTAAAAGAGAGCAGTGGAGTGACGATTCCCTGAAATTTGCAAAAAATGCAGTGGTCCTAGTCAACGGCCAGTGCACTAACCAGTCAATGCCACAGGGTCCTCACTTTGTATTAGACAACGACTTTCTCTATCGCGTAGCAATGCATGACGGGCAGGAGAGAAGGCTACTGCTAATCCCGTGAGCCTTCCGGCGGCAGGTCTGCGAGTTAGCACACGCCCACCTCCTAGGTGGCCACTTGGGCACCGAGAAAACCCTGGAGCGGATCAAGCTCCGTTTCTAATGGCCAGGAATCATTGAAGAGGTTCGTCGCTTTTGCACTTTCTGCCCAGAGTGTCAATTGCGACAAATTCCAAGAAAGGAATGTGCTCCTCTAGTTACCATTCCCCTGATTGACATTCCTTTCCACCGAATTGGGGTCGATATAGTTGGACCTCTAGAGGCCTCAGCCCGAGGACACAAGTACATCCTAGTCCTCGTGGATTATGCTACCAAATACCCCGAAGCTGTTCAGCTGCGCTCTGCCACTTATAAAGCCATTGCACGGGAATTACTAGGGGTCTTTGCGCGCGTGGGTATCCCCAAGGAGGTCTTGACGGACCAGGGGACACGTTTCACCTCGGAGACGTTCAAGGAGACTGCCAAATTACTGAACATAAAGCATTTAATGACCGCGGTGTATCATCCTCGAACCGATGGTCTAGTGGAGAGGTTTAATCAAACTCTCAAACAAATGCTGTGTAAGGTGGTCAGTTAGGATGGAAGGAACTGGGATCAGCTCCTCCCCCTCGTCCTTATTGCCTATCGGGAAGTCCCACAAGCCTCCACGGGGTTCTCCCCTTTTGAATTACGGTATGGGCAGCAACCCCGGGGCATATTAGATATCCTAAAGGAAGGATGGGAAGAAGAGGCTCTTCCCTCTACAAACATACTCAAATATATCGCGCAATTACGCGATAGATTTGGAAAGATTAGGCCCCTCCTTAAAAGTCACATGGAGGAGGCCCAAGCAGCACAGGTCCGTTGTTACAACCGCGGCACGTCACTCCGGGAGTTCCAACCGGGAGATCGTGTCATGGTCCTAGTGCCTACCTCCCACTCTAAGTTGTTTGCCCATTGGCAAGTACCTTACGAAGTTAAGGAGAGGAAGGGCCTCGTCGACTATTTGGTGAGTCAACCCAGTCGTCGGCCGAGGAAGCGGGTTTATCATGAGAACCTGCTGAAACCGTGGAAGGACAGGGATCCCGATCCCTCCTCCGGCCAGCCCCGCTCACTCTTTGCTCACACTGCTAGCCTTAACTTCAGGGCGGATTTAAGTCCTAGACAACGGCAGGAGCTGGAAACAGTTATCCGGTCCGTTCGGGAGGTAGTCAGTGAGAACCCTGGAAGGACCTCTCTGGTTGAGCACAACATAGTGACAGAGCCCGGGGTTATTGTCCGAGAACGCCCGTATCGTCTTCCCGAGGCAAAAAGGGCTGAAGTGGAGCTTGAGATCAAGCACATGCTGGAACTAGGTGTGACTGAGGAAAGTTATAGTCCCTGGTCCAGTCCCATTGTGCTGGTCGGTAAGCCTGACGGGAGTTGGAGGTTTTGCAATGACTTCCATCGGCTTAATCAAGTCTCCCAATTTGATGCCTATCCGATGCCACGAGTGGACGACTTCCTCGAGAGGCTTGGGCAGGCTCGATATTTGACCACACTGGACATGACAAAAGGGTACTGGCAGGTTCCTTTAACGGACTCCGCAAAGGAATAAACCGCATTTAGTACCCCTAGCGGACACTGGCAGTATTGTGTCCTTCCATTTGGGTTACACAGGGCTCCAGCAACCTTCCAGCGTCTGGTGGACAAAGTGCTCCAGCCTCATGACTCATATAGTGCTGCCTACCTGGATGACATGGTCATCTATTCCAGCGCATGAAGGGAACACCTACAGCAGGTCCGAGCGGTATTGCGGACACTTGGTGAGGCCGGGCTCTGGCTTAATCCCAAGAAATGCTTCTTTGGATTAAGCGAGGCCAAATATTTAGGCTACCTGGTGGGTCGGGGTAACTTTAGGCCACAGTGCTCCAAAGTAGATGCCATTTTGAAATGGCCCCGTCCGCGAACCAAGCGGCAAGTCCAAGCCTTTCTCGGGTTAGCGGGGTACTACCGCTGGTTTGTACCCCGGTTCTCGGAGAGAGCGGCGCCCTTGACTGACTTAACAAAGAAGAGGGCCCCGAACATTGTGGTATGGACTGAGAAGACAGGCACTGCATTTGGTGACTTGAAACAGGCCCTTACGTCCGCACCTATTTTGAGGGCACCTAACTTTTCTCTGCCTTTCATCCTCCAGACGGATGCTTCCGACACAGGCCTGGGGGCCGTGCTAAGCCAAAGTGTCGAAAAGAAAAACAGTAGTCTCAGTCTCACCTGGAAATGTCTAGTGTTCAAGGCAGGAAAACTTCACTGAGATTGTGAGAATCACATTTGTCATTTATAAACCAGTACTGGCGCACTGCATGATAACATGATCACTTGACTTGAGCATTCATAGTTTTCATACTCTTTCTCTGTACGTTTAGCATTTGTTTGCTCAGAGGTTGATGCGCTTGCTGCTTCCTGAGCAGCTCTTGTTTTCTCCATCCCACTGCTTCTTTTCTTTTGTCGGCATCTCTCCACATTAAAACTGATTAAGGTAGTGTTTGTGTTGCAATTAGTACATTTTTTTTTAATTTTTCACTTAAGCGCCTTCAACCTGCCTCATGAATGATTTAAGATATGAAGAGGTAGGGGAAGTGATGGCAAAGGGATGAGAACGGCGCCCATACGCATGCGCCAAACGGCTGCCTTGCTGGCTGCTGCCGAGAGTTGATTCTACAATAAAATAAAATAAAAATAAAAGAGGAATAACCTTGGACGTTAATCATCACCCCAAAAGTGAATAGTAGACGTCACATAGTACATGTGTACCAAATTTCAGGTCAATAGTTCAAACGGTTTGGGAGCTACAGGTGATTTAAAATCCTGGACAGACAAACGAACAGCCACTGTAGCATATTACATATAAAGATATAACAAAGACAATTCACACACAGACAAACACACTTAGGCTTGTGTTACTTCCACTTTTATCTCATTATGAGGTTATTTCTGAAACTGATTTGTGTGTGCTTTAAAAGAATGATGTGACTGATCAGATGCGGGTTGTAATTGTTTAACTTGCAGTGTCACAAATTTGTAAAAGGAAATGAAATTATGGCAAGATTAGTTTCTTTGTAATACAGTGTCCTAAACAGTCACAAAAAAGGAAAGGAGGCATTGCATTTGCTCTCTAATTTTAAGGACCACATCTACAGATGGCCATCCAAGCATCCATTCATTTTCTAACTGGTATATACAATTCTAGGTTGTGGGGGAAACCTCATACACGTCCACAATTATGCAGACAGGACTGTGAGAGTCTGCACAATGGCAGCACCAACTGTTGAAGTAAGTAAAAAAATCAAGGCAAGTTTTAAACAAAATGGCTGTTTGGCTGGTCTACACTGGCAATGAAATGAGTTGTTCCGTTTTCTGATACCAAAATAAAATTTAATTTACAGTATTTAGTGTTTTAATAATTTGAACCATAATCATCTCCCTATTAATACAACATGTATTCTGTTAACAGAAATGCATTTTCACTGAGACATGCAGTTAGCCGAATAGGCAAAACTGCACACATACTTCTTTGCTGAATATAAATATGCAAAGGTTAAATTTGTAATTTTTTTTTCTGAAGGCAAACTAATTTTGATTAGCATAACCCCTAAAATTTAGAAAATGTAGTAAATTTGTGAATTTCTCATTGGGATTAATAAAGTATCTATCTATCTATCTATCTATCTATCTATCTATCTATCTATCTATCTAAAAGCACTTATGTAATATATTTGAATGGGTAAAATTTACCAAATACAGGTAATGCCATTCCAGATCATTTTCTAATTCTGAGTTTGTACAGATGCTAAGCAATAACAGTCTGATCACTCACACAAGAATCTTAGAAAACAGCACAACAAAAGCTGTTTTGCAAGAATTCTGAAAATACTGAGTAACATAAAACTAACAAGACTGATTTCACAGAGGAAACAAAGTTTAGACAAATAAAAAAAAGGGACAAATTAGGGCAATTAAAGCACAAGTAGTATGTAACATTTGAATCAATTTGACACGTCAAATAATACTCAAGTTTTTTTTTCGTCAGCTAATAATGTAAATATATATGTTACAATAGCAAAAGTTACACACCTGACAGAGTGAATCCCTGACAAATCAGATTTAAAAAAAAAAAGTTGTTAGAAAACATCATTAAACAGTATTCTGAATTACCTTGGAATTAAGTAGAGAAATAATATTTGGATTTTTATTTTTAGTATTTGATTTTCGGCAGTATTTTTCTGTTGTGGAAAGAAAAATGTCACAGAATAAGTTTATCTGATTTATCTTACCATGTGCACATTCTAATCTGTGATGATATCATTCTTTGTAAACTCTAAAATGGAATACCCCCCAAGATAATAACATCCCATCACACTTGTTAAAACTGGAGGAATCCCTGTGCCCCTCACACATTAAATTTCAAGCCTGAAATTGTATTTTGATAATTATGAATGTCTGTACTATTTTACTTAAATACCTGTTGTTTAACTACTTGATAAATATTCTAGTATTTGAAAGCAGTTGTTACTGTCAGAATATAAAATAAATGCATACTATTACATAAAGATGCACAATACTGTTCACTTAAATAAAGGAGGTACAGTTCATAATATTGAACTGGATTTCTGTTTTTGCTGTGGTACGGAAAGATATTGAGCATCGTAAAATGTAATCTATATTAATATCAAATACAAAAATTCTGGTATTGTGGCATCCTTAATGGTGCTCATACATTATGTTACAAAAATTCATATTTCCTAAGGAGTTTTCAGGAGTGGATTATCTTCGCAATGAAGGGAGACCTGTATACAAAGGAAACTATATATGCTCATATACACCATTATATTAAACCTTCCTAAACCACACTACTCTTGTCTAAAAAGTGAAAGAAACCCAAATATACACGCCAAAAAAAGAAAATGTTTATCTAAATTATAAATGATGTTCACAAAGGTAATGTATACATTTTCTTTATCACTTCAAATTTGTTGCAATTAGTTACTGTGCAAAATAAAAATTAATGCATTTAATTAATCTAATTTTAGGATAAGACGCATTTTCCAATCATAACTAACTCACACCCTCGAGCATTAGAATGAAACATTGACAAAGCAGCACCATTAA
Source organism: Erpetoichthys calabaricus (assembly GCF_900747795.2). Lineage (NCBI taxonomy): Eukaryota > Metazoa > Chordata > Cladistia > Polypteriformes > Polypteridae > Erpetoichthys > Erpetoichthys calabaricus. The sequence continues at coordinate 47,332,380 of NC_041396.2, forward strand.
TTAACAGATGCATAACTGTAACATTATCACTTTCCATTTTAACCTGCTAAAATTACTTTCAGCAGCTGAAAATGTTTTGAATAAAATATGATTACAGGATAAAGTGATAATTTAGCCAATAGTAGTACATTTCACATGTGTGACAACTGAATTCTGACTCACCTGATGGTCCTGGATTTTCCTTCCAACTACTCTGAATGCATTGTTCCCAGTATGATGGTAAATATGAACTCTGCTGAAACCTGTTGAACCACCAGCAGGCACCCATTTCTTATTAGCATCATCATATATCATAACAGCAGCTCGAGCCTGACAGATACTCTGTTCACTGTAAGGAAAGAAAATTTAAATAAATTAAACAAGAAACACAGACAATTTTGAATTAGCAGTAATCTTTAATATGTATGTTCTATCCCAGATTAACATTTTGTTAAGATTTATTAATTAGTTTGTTACTGTGATTCTACTCTTTCAGCAAGTGCTTAAACTGTTTGTAATCCAAACTGTGCATTATAAGGTGTAAAGTATATATGATCCGCAACTCTGTTCGGTTCCTTTTTTGTAAAGAAGTTCTATTTAGTGGTGCAATGGTACAGAGGTATATAGTAAATATTCATATTGCTCAATATAGGGTCCTTGTGACTATACTGTACAACCTTTGAACTGAGGTGCATCTACAGTATAGAGGCCTTTGAATTAATGGAACCTATGAGCTAGTATTCACCAGTACTCACATAGTCAATGATTTGCCATGTACAAAACGCCATTCATTTGGCTAGGTGATAAGACAGGGGTGACCTTCATTACTTCATGTAATAAATGAGTGAAACAATCATCAGGATCTGTTAACTTAAATAAACTAAAAGACCTGAATCATCTGACCTTATCACATTACATGGCAACATTAACAACTGGAGCATATAAAGAAAGGAAAAAACACAAAACTGTATCTTAAGCTGCAGTTACATTACACATACAACAGTGCTCAAGTAAAGAGACCCTGTTGTAAGATTATAAGAATAATCTTCTTCTTTCAGCTGCTCCCGTTAGGGGTTGCAACCGTGGATCATTTGTTTCCATACCTTTCTGTCCTCTGCATCTTGTTCTGTTACACCCTTCACCTGTATGTCCACTCTCACCACATCCATAAACCTTCTCTTAGGCCTTCCTCTTTTCTTCTTGCCTGGCAGCTCTATCCTTAGCATCCTTCTCCCAATATGCCCAGCATCTCTCCTCTGCACATGTCCAAACCAACACAATCTCGCCTCTCTGACTTTGTCTCCCAACCGTCCAACTTGAGCTGACCCTCTAATGTACTCAATTCTAATCCTGTCCATCCTTGTCACACCCAGTGCAAATCTTAGTATCTTTAACTCTGCCACCTCCAGCTATGTCTCCTGCTTTCTGGTCAGTGCCACCGTCTCCAACCCATATAACATAGTTGGTCTCACTACCATCCTGTAGACCTTCCCTTTCACTCTTGCTGATATCAGTCTTGTGAGATGAGAATATGCAGGCAAAAACCAAACCAATTAACTGAGAGAAAGGACTTTCTTTAATGAGGACAGCTTAGGTGTTGGTTGTTTGCCTTTCTTGGGGTGAACATGACTAAGCAGCGCATCTAACCTAGACTGATAATAACTCATAGCTAGGGCGATGTCCATGTGAGACAGTCCCAATGTGCTCATTATCAGCTTGATGCCCCTCTGTGTGATGGTCGCATGTGACACCTATATTTGAATTAGCTTGCTTTGGGGACCATAATTCAGTGTGTGCATGAAAGCATTCTCTCTATAGATGATTTCTCCCTCTCTGGTTCCTCTACCTCCTTAGAAAATACACAAATGGATACACACTTGTGTCCTTCTCAGTTTAGCTTAATTTAGCTTTAATGTACAAAAATCGCAAGGAGTTCGAGCTTTTCCTGATGCACATGAAATGTTTAAAGAAATATTCTCTTTTGTTCTTAATATGGAAACAATCCTGAGGCAGAAACTAAATAAATCTAAAAGGTGATGCTCTTTTGTGTTAATGGAATGCCATGATTAAAATGTCTGAACTCTCTTTGTGTTTGCATATGTATTCAATAGTAGCTTTGTAAATGCTACCATATTCTGAAAATTCAAAAATTTAATTTAAAATTGGGCAAAATTAACAATCTCTAAGAGC